>NC_091516.1:46280404-46598178 GCF_947461875.1 Haliaeetus albicilla
GTACACACAAAGCAAAAGCAATTTGTTCACCTGTTTTATTTTCTGTGTAATTGATTCTCATAAAAGACATATGTATCACAATAACATAATAAATTAGGGTCTGGTCCAATGCTACATCAAGAATGACTGTTATTGTGAATGATTTACTGAAGATAATGATTACATCTAGAAATAGTAGTTGCTGCTGTCAAATACTTCTTGTTCTGGCCTGAGAAAGAATTAGAAATCCCAGAAGAGTATGTTGTAGAGGGTAAGTGAAATCCAAAGTATTTAAAAACCTCAGATGAAGGTAATATGTCCTTAAGTTTGTCCCTCACAGTCCTCAGTAAAGGAAGGTGTATTGGCTTTGTGTGGCAAGGTTTTGGTAGCGGGGGGGGTTGCAGAAGTGGCTTCTGTAAGAAGCTGCTGGAAGCTTCCCCTGTGTTTGAGAGAGAGCCCATACCAGCCGGCTCTGGGACAGACCCGCCGCCAGCCAAGGCTGAGCCCATCAGCAATAGTGGTAACGCCTCTGTGCTAACATTTTTAAGAAGGAAAAAAAAAAAAAAGTTGGGACAGACGGAAAACGGCAGCCGGAGAGAGGAGTGAGAACATGTAAGAGCAACAACCGTGCGGACACCAAGGTCAGTGAAGGAGGGGGAGGAGATGCTCCAGACGCCAGAGCAGAGATTCCCCTGCAGCCCGTGGTGAAGACCCTGGTGAGGCAGGCTGTCCCCCTGCAGCCCATGGAGGTCCACGGAGGAGCAGATATCCACCTGCAGCCCGTGGAGGACCCCATGCCGGAGCAGGTGGGTTCCCGATGGAGGCTGTGACCCCGTGGGAACCCTGCGCTGGAGCAGGCTCCTGGCAAGACCTGCGGATCTGTGGAGAGAGGAGCCCACGGAGCAGGTTTTCTGGCAGGACTTGTGACCCCATGGGGGACCCACGCTGGAGCAGTGTGCTCCTGAAGGACTGCACACCATGGAAAGGACCCATGCTGGAGCAGTTCGTGAAGAACTGCAGCCCGTGGGAAGGACCCACGTTGGAGAAGTTCATGGAGGGCTGTCTCCCGTGGGTGGGACCCCACACTGGAGCAGGGGAAGAGTGTGAGGAGTCCTGCCCCTGAGGAGGATGAAGCGGCAGAAAATAACGTGTGATGACCGTAAACCCCATCCCCGTCCCCCTGTACCACTGCGGGGGGTTGGTAGAGAATCTGGGAGTGAAGTTGTGCCCAGGAAGAAGGGAGGGGTGGAGGGAAGGTGTTCTGAGATTTGGGTTTATTTCTCATTACCTTACTCTGGTTGATTTGTAATAAATTGAGCTAATTTTCCCCAAGCTGAGTCTGTTTTGCCCGTGATGGTAATTGGTGAATGATCTCTCCTGTCCTTATCTCTACCCGCAAGCTCTTTGTTATATTTTCTCTCCCCTGTCCAGCTGAGGAGGGGGAGTGATAGAACAGCTTTGGTGGTGTCCTGGTTTCAGCTGGGATGTAGTTAACTGTCTTCCTAGTAGCTGGTACAGTGCTATGTTTTGAGTTCAGTATGTGAAGAATGTTGATAACACTGATGTTTTCAGTTGTTGCTCAGTAGTGTTTAGACTACAGTCAAGGATTTTTCAGCTTCTCATGCCCAGCCAGGGCACCTGACCCAAACTGGCCAACAGTATATTCCATACCATGTGACGTCCCATCTAGTTTAGGAACTGGGAAGTGGCGGGGGGGGGGATTCGCCGCTTGGGGACTGGCTGGGTGTCGGTCGGCGGGTGGTGAGCAATTGCCCTGCGCATCATTTGTACATTTCAATCCTTTTATTACTACTGTTATCATTTTATTAGTGTTATCATTATCATTATTAGTCTCTTCTTTTCTGTTCTATTAAATCGTTCTTATCTCAACCCAGGAGTTTTACTTCTTTTCCTGATTTTCTCCCCCATCCCACTGGATGGGGGGGAGTGAGTGAGTGGCTGCGTGGTGCTTAGTTGCTGGCTGGGGTTAAACCACGACAGGTGGGCACCTGGCATCTAGCCAGGGTCAACCCACCACAGAAGGTTAGTTTTAAATAATGTAAAGATGCCAGCAATTAGGAAACAATGGACAGACTCAGTTAAAAATCTACTGTACTCTTTTATTTCTCATGGATAAGTGGTCTGAAGGAAGCAGCACAAAGCTGAAGATCAGGAATGCCACAATTAAGATGCTGGTTTGGGTGGCTGGATTCCCCCCAAGCAGAATAACATGCAGAATGTCTCTTACTGCCCACCACTTCAATGAATGGCCAACCTGCTAGATAGACAAGATGCTGCGCTGTTCACATTCATTTTTTTCTCTTAATGATATGTCATTTACACAACATATGGATAGTTAACTACTCAATTAGTTCAGCTAACATTACTACCACAAATTACTAACTGCTGTTCCACAATTCATTCTAAATAAAAGTAGGTTTCAGACTCAGCTACAGTTACTTTTTCTGATAAAAGAAAACATCTCACAAAAATTACCAGGACAGGAACAGTTCTGGTAGGCCCTTGAATCTTATCCCTTTTAAGAATGATCCATGTGAGAAAAATATTTTTTTTCTTAATCTGAAAAAAAGTGTTTTGGCAAAATTCTAATTCTTGAAAATATTTGAAGATCACCTTCAGCTGGGGTGGAGAGCAAAAAATGCCAAATTTTGTCACATAATAAAATGATATTGTGATTATTTTTACAAAATTGTATAGGGATTTTCTTTCAAAATCTTTCAAAATGTACGTACGTCTGTAAATGAGGGATGATTTCAAAGATGAAAGCTGTTCTTTGGGGCTCAAGATTCAGTCACCATGAAGGGTGAAAGTTTATTCCCCAGTATAAGCCAACTACATTTGTCAGTATAAGTCTTTCTGACCATGTGTTTAATTTAAATAGAATATAAATAGAATAGAAGCAAATGGTATGGAATCGAAATCTGATTTGGTCAGGTACATTTGTTTTAATTGCATCACCTCCAAAGATTATGACAGCTATTCTTCTTGGTGCAGAGATCTCTAGAAGTGCTGTGCTTTTTCCTACACCCTCTGCAGACAGAAAATTTCTCATTTGAAATAAGAATTCATCAGATTATTCAGAAAACTCCATTGATACCTCTGGAGACTTCATACAAAGCCAGTAGGCTTCTACATAAATGGAGCTGCCTGCTCTACCATGGCACAATTCTTTAAGTAATAGGTTGGTGTCACGGTTTAACCCCAGCCAGCAACTAAGCACCACGCAGCCGCTCACTCACTCCCCCCACATCCAGTGGGATGGGGGAGAAAATCAGGAAAAGAAGTAAAACTCCTGGGTTGAGATAAGAACGGTTTAATAGAACAGAAAAGAAGAAACTAATAATGATAACGATGACACTAATAAAATGACAACAGTAGTAATAAAAGGATTGAAATATACAAATGATGCGCAGGGCAATTGCTCACCACCCGCCGACCGACACCCAGCCAGTCCCTGAGTGGCAAATCCCTGCCCCCCACTTCCCAGTTCCTAAACTAGATGGGACGTCACACGGTATGGAATACACTGTTGGCCAGTTTGGGTCAGGTGCCCTGGCTGGGCATGAGAAGCTGAAAAATCCTTGACTATAGTCTAAACACTACTGAGCAACAACCGAAAACATCAGTGTTATCAACATTCTTACACTGAACTCAAAACAAAGCACTGTACCAGCTACTAGGAAGACAGTTAACTACATCCCAGCTGAAACCAGGACAGTTGGACAGACACAGATGCAGCAAAGTTTATTTGTACACAGTGCCTTTTAACAGGCTTTGTCAGCACTAGGTGTATTGTAATTGTAAAAAAGCAGGAGCTTCTATGTATATCCATGAGTTTCTAACTTCAGTGCAGCACCTCCTAATATGTGTGCTAATCATGCTCTTCAACACTGAGGAAATGAGAGCCATGACTTCCATGACTTTCTAGTGATTTGAATCAGGCTTCATGTGCACCATCTCCTGCAGCAAATATATTCCTTAGAACCTACTTACTGGACAAAAGTAATACTGAATGTTGTTTTCCTGTGCTCAAGTTAATCACCAGTTATATTTTCTACTGAGGAAAATCTGTTATATTTTATACTAAAGAAATTACAGCATTCTGAATGTAAATTCATTGTGTTCACTATTTTTTGCCATATATAAGAGAAATGCCACTTCAGAATGGAAAATACCTGCTCTGTAAAAAAACTTTAAAAATCACATAAAGGGAAGGCTATGGTTCTAAATACGATATTAAAGGTTATGATTCAATTCCATCCTGGTAATTAGCCTTCTAAGATTGCAATCTTATGTACCTTATGCTTATATTGCTGATTTAGTTTCAGATGATAGTTTAATGGACTGAATAACTTTGCTATAGATTTGATACCAGAGATTAACAATAATTGCAACTTCAGGTGCTTGTTCTGCATGCATGTTCCTTCTGTCTTCTTTTATTATTACGTATCTGAAAGCACTGAATAACTGTAGTAGGCACTGACGAAATCTATGCATCAAAATTGTATTTTTACTTTCACATGTAAGATATTTATCTTATTGTTATGAAGCCAATAGTTTCAAGTGTGAGAAAGAGGAGTAATGGAAGGTGTCTTGAAATGATGCAAAACCACTGTGTAATAAATAGAATTTTTTTCTGGTGGTGAAACTATTCTGTTGCATTAGACCAGATTTCTGCCACATAGGTTGTACACACCTTATCAATGTCCAACCATGAAAAGATGGTTCTCACAGATTTCCTTGAGTGATGGTCTATCAGCGAAGCAGCCACTTAAGGTTATTTACCTGCTGTTCATCCATGAATGGGAAGAAGCAGACATGACCTCCAAGATACCTAAGGCAACATTAACATCTACTGAAGTAAGATCATTTTCCTCACTGAGAATTGCACTCAGGCAGATGAGACTTACATAAAAGAAGTATTTTAGGAAAAAAAGAAGATATGCAGCAACTTGAACCTTGTTTTATAGTTTGTACCTGATTTTAATCATATTGAGCATTACCACCCAAAATGACATTTGCTTCTTCACATTCAAATACTGAAAAATATGCAGAGTGTAATGGTTCATTAGAAACAATTCCATAAGGAAAATAAAATGTCAGCTACTTTTGCAAATTAAAAGTTACCTAAAAAGTAAATTTCACCAAAACCCAAAATTTACCAAGGTAAACGGTCTGTCATGGCAATCCCATATTGTGGCTCCAATTTCCTGCTTCTCCAGCCATTTCACATTCAGAATGGAGGAAGCTTTGTCCACATATGGTCCTATCCCAGCCATGGCTTAAAATCTCCAGTCCTTGGAGAATGTGAAGGATTCTACACAGAATCTCTTTACATAGAAAAATCTGACATAAGAGATATTGTTAAGTTCTTGCCTCTGTTTAAAGAGAAATGGAATTCACCTCATTAATCAAAATAATTTTGAATGCCTTAGGAAACTAGGCTTATCCGTCGTATCCAGATGCAATGACTCACTAGCTGGATATCCCTGGGACGTTACCTAGTATTCTAAGAACCTTATCAAAGAAATACCCAAAGAAAAGAAATAATAGGATTTTCCCCAAGCAAATATAGTTGCAGTCAAACTTGCTTGTACCTAACAATTAGAAGAAACAAAAGTGCTAGGGAAGTTGGTTTACCTTTTCATAATAGTAAGTGAAAGAGAGAATGTTCTTCAAAAACAGTGAGAGACAGCAACTGCCTGGCTGCAGAGTTTCAAATTTTTTTTTAGCGTAACAGAAAAGACAGCTAAGAGATTACATCCATCACATCTGAGAGATTCAGATAATATAGATGAACACGTTGAATACCTGCTAGTTAGCATCACTTCTCATCCAACATGCACACTTAAAAAAAATTCTCTACAAACAAATTGGCTGTACTATTTGTCTCAGTTTCTTTTTTTTTTAAATACATAATTTTATGTATGCATTCACTTTTTCACAATAACTTTAAAATGTTTCTCTGTTATTAAAAAAAGCAGTGAAATATAAACAAAAATCATCAAAAATATCACAAGAAGTTAGTGATAACAGCAGGTGGAAAAATACAATTTTTTTCAGAATTGTAAATCATGCTTCAAAATGACAGTTATTGGAGCCCTCATATTTGCTATTTTAGATTTTTTTCATAATAATTTCTCTTTTGAATTTAAGATCAAAACTGTTCATTTAGTCTCTTTCTTGAAGAGGAAGACACAAAAGGAGACTTCTTGTGAATACAACTAAGTATTCAGAATGCTTTTGTTAGCAAATTCAGAAATAAAAATACTTCTACCGATGTGATGAACTTGAGTTGTTCCAGATAAAGCTAAACCTGACTTGGGGTAGTGTGGCACTACACTCCCCTCCACAACCCATCCTGCCAGCAGGAAACGAAACTTCTCCAGTCAGGGAGAAGGGGAAGGAAAAAAAATCCTAAACCCTGGAGGCCACAGGTTGAAATTTAAACTGGCCAATCGAGATGTACCAGGTACACTGAGGTGACCTTCTTGGCCAATAGGGATTAAATGACCACAGGTCAAATTTGGCAGGGGTATAAACGGGGTCCCACCAGAGGACATGTTGGAATCAGTCCTCCTGGGAGCAGCGGGTCTGCAGTCGGGGACTCCCCCTTGGGTTGGGGCACCGCCCGAGGTAACTCCTTGAGGCAGAAACCCCTCAGCTTTTAGGTGAGTGATACGCACGTTTTGGAGCCATCATTTTTAAATCTTGGGGATTCTTGAGTCGGTTGTGTAGTATTATTTCTCTTTACATCATTGAGCCTGTGGTTTTATAAAATGTTCCTGGACTTCTAACTAACTTTTTACTGAAGAATAAATCTGAGTTTTCACACCTGTCGCATTTGGTTATGCGTGCATCCTTAACAGGTAGAATAAATTACTGTATTATTTAGTGAAATTCCTCACCTCCAACTCTGTTCCCTATTTTTCTGTCACTTCACTGGTTGCTAATCCAAAATAGGAAAAAAAAATGGAGAGGAAAAAAACACAGTTCTTGCCACAGTCTTTCTTTTGAGCTAAATACACAGGTTTAAATAAGTTCATATGGAGTTTGTATGATTCAGTGGTGAATGTGCCAGTCTATGTGTCCTGGTTTTAGCTGGGATAGAGTTAATTGTCTTCCTAGTAGCTGGTATAGTGCTATGTTTTGGGTTCAGTATGAGAAGAAAGTTGATAACACACTGATGTTTTCAGTCGTTGCTACATAGTGTTTAGACTAAGTCAAGGATTTTTCAGGTTCTCATGCCTAGCCAGCAAGAAAGCTGGAGGGGCACAAGAAGTTGGGAGGGGACACAGCCAGGACAGCTGACCCAAACTGGCCAAAGGGGTATTCCATACCATGTGATGTCATGCCTAGTATATAACTGGGGGGAGTTGGCCTGGGGGGAGGATCACCGCTCAGGAACTAACTGGGCATCAGTTGGCGAGTTGTGAGCAATTGCATTGTGCATCACTTGTTTTGTATATTCCAATTCTTTTTTATTATTATTATTATTATTATTATTATTATTATCATCATCATCATCTTCTTCCTTTCTGTCCTATTAAAATCTTTTTATCTTAACCCACAAGTTTTACTGCTTTTTGATTCTCTACCCCATCTCACTGGAGTGGGGGAAGTGAGTGACACTAGCTAACAGGAAATTCAGATAAGTCAATACTCAAAAAATCAATTTTGTGTTCAAATTAATTATTGCCTTAAGAATCCTATGCTATTCACACAGTAGTGTCAATTAGTTAAAATGGAATCTTTCCCCATAACCTTATTTTTATTTAGACAAAATAAACTCATATCTTATCTCATTTTATTTTAGTTTTTTCCCTCTAAAGCCAAGTATTTTGTATTTACCATTATTGAATTCCTGTTCACAGATTTCAGGAAAGTTCTCCCGTGTATCAAAATCAATTTGAATTCTAATCTTGTTTCTCAAACCACTTGCAAACCTTGTTATATGGCTGTTATCCACCAAGAAATTACAAGTGTACTCCCTATCTAATTATTCAAATCATTACTGAATATATTAGTATGGAACAGGACCCTGAAACCTCTTTTGGCATGTCCTTTGAAATAGGCATGACCACCCAGCTAGACAGAAAGCCACCACAGACAGCACACTGAGTATAGTTTTTGAACTAGCTGTGCACTTACACAACAGTATTTTCAGCTCTATAATTGTTTTTTAACTTGCATGGGAGAATGTGAAGAGCAGGTAAAGCTTACTGAAGCTTAGGTTTGCTTCTCCATTGCTCATGAGATCCTACATCCTGTCAAAGTTGAATTCAGCTTAAATATTAAAAGAACCAGCATGCACCTCTCATCTTCTCATTTACATACAGTTGAATAGCTTGTATCTTTCTGCAAGTAACATTAGACTCACTTTTCTATTATTGCATACATCTCCATTCCCTCTTTTAAAGATATATTCTGTGCTTTCTCTTTTCTGGTTTCTGGGCATCACTCACCCTTCACGAATGCCCAGAAACAACAGCTCATGGCTCCGTAAAATTCTTTAAGTACTTAAGGTTAATTTCCATCCAACCTATTCAAGTTAACTTGCTTAGCTAACTTAAAGCTTGTTTATTGTGTTTCCCTACTCTGGCCAACATCTTCCAATTACTTTGTGATTTAAATTAACTGTGTTAAAAGTCCAGTCAAGATGAAACTTCCCTTTCCTACCTCCGTCCCCAAAAGCTGCTTATTTTATTATTTGGCATTTATTTATAAGTTTTGTTAAGTTTTGAGCCATTCTTTGTTTTGTATATTTATTTATAATATTTATAAAAGATTTTGTTTTTTCTACAATCCTTTGCTGGTTACATTTTTCATTTTTATCCTTCTGTCTGCCCATGCTTGCACTATTCTTTTGTATTCACTTCTGGCACAAAATACTGATTTCTTGGCATCCTTCTTTCCCTCTTTTTTTTCCAAGTTACAGATCTGTTTACACGCTCCAGCAGGTCTTTGCTATATATACCTAATGATTTATTGCTGAATTATGGTTATCTTCTGTTGAGCCTTTATCATCTGCTTATAGGGGTCTGACAGATACATTGCAGCAGGTTTAGCTGTGCAAGCTTAAGGTTTTACTAGCTCTAAAATGTCCTGCCACCTGTGTGAGGATAAAATAAAATGGTGTGCACTTCAACAACAGTCACCATTTACCATCTCATTTCAAACTACTAGTAAAGCTGGTTGAAGCTGACACCGAAATGTGTTACACTTCTGTCATCTGTGGTTGGTGGGCTTTAAAGAAAAATCAGAGTTGACAACTGAGAATGCCAAACTTTTGCAGTTTGCCTCTCAGAGCCTTTAAAATCTGTTAGCTTCTCTATAGGCTTCTCTTCCCACTGGAATTTCTTCCCAGCATCTCAATGCCTACTTTGGCTGATGTTTTGTTTGGAGGTGTTATTTAGTTCCTCACTGCTGCATCTGTCACAATCTTCATTTTATGAAGATCTGTCTGAAGTATCTCCACCCTCTGATGCCTGTGCCATTCCACCCAAAAGCCTAAGTAAACTGCATTCTTCTATGGAATTCCTTCACATTCTGACACAAGTTTGCTCCTAATATGTTCCAGGAAGTTACTAGGTAGCATGCCTTTTCTCTTGTCCTTTCCAAAATACCTATGTTAAATTACACATTATCAGGTCATGCCTTCTAAATGTTCCTGTTAATTCTTAAAAAAAAAGCAGAACAACCCAAAATTCATCCATGTCCTCCCAAGTAGATTAAAGTCTCATAATTTCAGCCTCTTTGCTTCTATGTGTTTTTTTTTTTATTTATCCAGACACATTTAAAAGCCCTGATTTTCATCTCTGATAAGTGCTCAGGCAAATCTGTATTTTGTTGATGTATAACATAGTATTTCCTCACCTATTTCTCACTCTTCACATTCTTTCTGAAAATAACATGCACTATTTCCTTGGAAAATGCTCACAGTGCTTAGTGTTACAGAAGAACCTGAACAGACAAAAATGAAATGCACTCTGTGCTAATCTTTATCTTTCGCAGAGTGATTATTTATGTATGCAGCCCAAAGGTGGCTTGCCTGTCTGAAGCAATGTATTTTCACTACATTACAGCATATGGGTAGAGGTTACTCAATCTAAGCATGGAATTAGACCCACCGAAGCACCTGGTGTGATTTCTTACAGAGCAGAGTTCTACATCTCTGTTTATCTCAGGCCCTGGTTAAATCAAAATTGAATATCATAATTATGGATCCTACAGCAAATCCATAAACATACCATCCATCCATACCTTACTGATGCTTGGGAAAACTGAGGTCTTTCTATGTTATAAGCACCCTTGCCTTTTGAATTTTCTTTACATTACATTAATTTAGCATTGTCCTGGGCTCAGCTGGGATAGAGTTAATTTTCACAGGAACCTGGGAAGGGGCACAGCCAGGACAGCTGACCTGAGCTACCCAAGGAACTAGTCCATACCATGTGACATCACATTCAGTATATAACTGGGGAATGGGCTGGGGGGAGCTACTCTTCACTTTCGGTGGGGGAAGTGGCAGAGTGTCGGGCTCCGGGTGGTGAGCAGTAGTACTGTGCATCACTCCTTTTGTATATTCTTTTGTTAGTACCGTTGTTGTAACTTCTCTTTTTATGTTGTCCCAGTAAATTGTCCTTATCTCAACCCACAAGGTTCCTGTTTTTTCATTTTCTCCTTCCTGATTCACCTCCCCATCCCAGCAGAAGGGGGTGGGGAGGAGAGAGCGAGTGGCTGCGTGGTCCTTTGGTCCTTTGTTTACCGGTTGGGCTGAAACCACGACAAGCATCCATTTCTTTCATCCTTATTCATGCTGAGTAATACTTCACCATGGAAATAATCCCACAGCTACACTGCTCAGTGTCAGGGAAGAAAATTATACTCATATAGATTTGCATGAGCCTACAGAACATTGTAATTCTTCAAGTGGAATTCCTGATTTTCAATCTTGCAAAGATTCTACCTTATTAAGAAATATTTGCTGTCTGTGAACATCAGCAAATAAAAGCATTTTAACAAAAATGTGATGATAGGTTGTACAAGTATCAATTCTCTCTTAGAATGGAATTAATTCTTAGATTTGCTTTGTTCAGTTTCATGTTTATGAAGCAGGCAAGCATTCACTGTGGAAATGTGTTCAGTAATATTACTAATCCAAAGAAATGTTTTTTCCACTGCCAGAGACAGACATTTCTTCTTACATCAGGAAAATAATAAATAAAATGTATGTATGCATGATGGATAAGAAGAACAGAAACATCTCTTCTAATTCATTTGTTGTTGCTGTTTATAGTTTAAATTCTGCCACTTATTATGTGGAATTTGATTAAGATTATAATGGCAATCTAATTTTATTTCTTTAGTTCTAACTTAATGTTTAAAGCTGAAGACCAGCCTTGTTTTCACCATTATTGAAAAAGCAACGGGAGTTGTTTCAGATGTAACACCAATTACAATACCATTTTGCTGATTCTGAGTTACTTATTTACACATAATATTTTAACTATCAATGATTTTTTCACTTTTTAATTTAAAAAAATGCATCCAGAACTCTTCTCTTTCTATATTACAATAGTTTAGCACATCAGGACTTTGGAGTTACTCTCAATTTGCACTAAAAGGAATGCAGACCCACAGAAAACTTCATCCCATTCTTTTGGCATGTGCTCTGAATTTCAGTGAGAATTTCAGAACCCCAACAGAGCATAAAAAGGCTTTAAAACACTTGTTTGATACATGAAGTGTTTATTTTTATACAGCACCTCCAGCAAAATGAAGAATCCTAAATGCGATGTTGTCAACCCCAAGTTTATTACTAATTCAAAGGTGAAAGAAAAGAGAAAACTATTCACCACATGGGAGACATGCCTTTCAGTGAGTTAAGACTGTGTTTTAAGTTTTTATCTTCTTGCTTTATTTTTAATTTTATTTCATGCAAATAACTCTCACTCTTCTTGGGAACTTAGAGCAGTCTCTTCTTTCTCTCTCTCAACAACTCATTTATTTATCCTCATTGATGAAGACAGAGGTTATAAAAAGTACTTAAAACCTGAGACCAAGATAGGGTAATACAATTAAAAAATACTTATGAGTTATCACCACCTTAGTAGGTAATTTCATGAAAAGAGTTTCACTTTAAGCAGAAAGTAGTACCAGGCAAAATCAATGAAAGCCATCAGTAGCTACAAAACCTGTATTTAATTACTGCCCTTCTAGAAAACAAGACTGCATATGGCAGTCTCCAATACAAGCTCTGTTAATTCCATGAAAATTAGCCATCAATCTCCTTAGAAGTTCAACACTAGTTTTTACAATTAGCATTTTCCTAATATGATTAAGCTAATTAAAACTATCAGTAGGGCTGGGGGCAGGGAAACAATTTAGAAAGACAAAACTAAACTGAATGAAGATTATAAATAATTGAAGCACATTTTAGTCATAAAAGAACAATTTAAAATATTACCTTTTCAGAGAAAGAGCACAAACAAATAATATGCTATTATATACACAGAATTAAAATGATGGAAGTGGCGTTCTTGAAAACACAAATTCATGGTCAACTCCAAAGATGAAGTGAAAATTCTGCGATAAGAAAGCTCATTATATTCAGTTATTCTTTTCAACAGCATAGCCATGTAACACTTATGAAAGTGTACCATTTGTTTTCCCCAATATAGTGATGGCAATTACACCATTAAAAGCAAATAAAAAACCTTTTTTTCACATCTGCCATGATATTTACGAAGAGCTAACTGTTGACCTAGCTCTCACTGATAATCCTAAAGTAATAAAACACAATTGTCAGCTGAAGTTGTGCAACTCTGTGTTTTTATGTTCACACCAGCATGAAGCAGCAAGGGAACTTAACAAGGAAATTATATACACATTTAAGATATTTAAGATTATCAAGCCTGATCATGCGCGTTTTGTTTTTAACAGTGATGGGAAAGCTGACAAGTTCCTGAAGTGCAATCAGTCAGATTGTGGGGAGGTGGGAGAGAGTGCTTTGGTTTAAAATTGTTCCCATGTAGGAATGTTGCACACAAAAAAATGTCAACTGAATACAGCACAGGTTTTTTTTCACCTAGCTGTGCTGGCTGAAATTCAGCCCACCCTAGTGCAACTCTTCTAATCATGGCAGCAGTAAAGTTTGATTTTCCCTCTGAAAGCAACACTCTCTATCCGTTCCTCATAAATCTGGGTCACACTCTGGAGCACCCCTGCACCCTTTCTCAGCCTGCAATCAGACACATACATCACAGATTCCAAACAAAATAGCTGGTGAAAATACAGTATGCATGTTAAAATGCATCAGCGTATACTCAGTCAGTGGTATTTCTCCACAGTAGAGTCCCATCCTTCCATGTCAAGCCTGGAGTTCACAAACCTAGTTTCTGAATATTCCCTTCTCATTAACTATTGTCATGGACAACATAGAATGATTTTTAATCCATTTCCATCCTGCAATGAGCAGGTTAAAAATAAAGAATTCATTACAGTGTTTGCTAGTTTATACTAAATGAACTAAGCATGAATGAACACCACATCAGATGTAAAGGAAAAAAAAATGTCTCAGCATCAGATAGGAAAGGCCATTTCACAAGAGATTTCCTTTTCTCTATCACATAAAGAAGAACTTTTTGTCTTTGACAGTCCTTCTTTTGGATAAAAAGGCCTGGGCCAAAAATGAACAAACATAGAACAAAATTGGATGGATTTGGAGATGTAAGATGTCTGAGCCTCTGTACACAATAGCTTACCAAAAAAAAAAGAACCGAAAACAAAACAGCAGCAGAGGTATTACAAGGTATGTTCAGGTATTGGTCATTGGTAATTGCTTTTAAAATGAAAAGACAGGTTACTTCTAAAAAGGCTATACTTATAGAAAGGCTATACTGATTCATGGAAGCTGGAGCAAGACGCCAGCAGAATGCGCCAAGGCTTATGATTGCATTTGGTGTACTTGTTCAGTGGCCTCACAGAGTAGATGAAGGCATTTATCTTCCCTGGTAGGTATAAAAATAATGAAAAAGTTAACAGAATCATCCCAGCAATTAGAATAGGATGCTAATGGTACATTTGTGGCAGGTTTAACACACTTTTTATGCTACCACTGAGTCAATACAGCTATTGTAGATAGCATAAGTTCCATAAGACTTTTTGAAGATACCTTCTGAAAGGTTAAAAAGGTAGTGCAGTTGCAGCTAATTAGGTGAAGCCACTGCTTACAAGGCATAGAATGATTTGGGTTTTCTACTACTAATTCTTCTCCTCAGAAGTTGCACTTTCAGCAGACAACAATCATCTGCTTATTTTACCTTTCTTGTAGTCTGGGGATATAGCATAAAATGGAGAATTTTCCTTTGTTTCATTTCACTAGTCCTATACCTACAGCAGGTGTCTGAGTCATTCTGTGATTCCCAGAGGTGAAATCAGAAGCATAGGGAGCAAAATGGCTAAGAAAGTGGTGGAATAGAATATTCCTAATCTCCTCACACAAGCAGATCAGCAGTAGGAAAACACATTTGATTTGTTTTCTAGTAACTTTATTATCACCTGATATTCTCTGCAGCACAGTGAATAATTGTGTAATGTCTTGATTAATGATGGCAATACATCCAAGGAGCTGAGAGTGCTTTTAAGGTTAATGTTATGTAGCTACACATGCAAAAAAAAAAAAAAAAAAGAAAGAAAAAAAAAAGAAAAAGAGAGAAGAAAATGTGATATAATACACTTCATTGGTTAAAAAAAAAAAAGATTCAGAAAAACCTCCATCACAACTGCTAACTGCACCACATAAATAGCATTAGAAAAAGGCACAGGGAAAAGACGTATCAATTAATAATTAAAATTTATGCCTTCCTCTGTAGTTCTACAAAACAGCTGAACATGCAGTTCAGTGGAGCAGAGAAAACATTACCTTTTGTAATGCAGTCTCAGGGGATTGAGGTAATATAATAGCGAAAGGCAGACTATATTTAAAGGCATCTACATGAAAGCAGTGTCGTTCAACTGTAGACATCTTTTAAAGGCCACGATTACTACAAATTCAGCTGTTTATTCTGCTTCATCAATAAAGTTAAATTTTAGTTGGACTAAGTGGTATATTTACATGCCTAAAACAGGTAATTACACATTACACTGTCTGCTTCTTACATGCAGTTATACCTTCCATGTGCAAATGGGTAATTTTTACAGATTTATTGAAAAGTTCATCAACATTAGATGAACACTGTTGTTCTGGTAATCAGACTGAAGAAGAATAAAAGGAAAAGCCCTAGTTTCAATCCCTCCTCCTATTCACTTAAAGTCAGCGTTAGATTTTTCCTCCCCGACTAGCACATTCTGCATTTTTTGTTTGTAACTCCTCTTGCAGGGGAGTTCCCCACCCCACT
This sequence comes from Haliaeetus albicilla, assembly GCF_947461875.1. NCBI lineage: Eukaryota > Metazoa > Chordata > Aves > Accipitriformes > Accipitridae > Haliaeetus > Haliaeetus albicilla. The sequence continues at coordinate 46,295,806 of NC_091516.1, forward strand.
CCACACACACCCTCTTTTGATTATATATTTAACTGAAAAGCCAGTAAGTGCAATGCACAGATGCTTGTGACAGATGGTACACCAGATATTGAGAAACCATCATTTCTTTACATTTTCACTATTGAAAATTACTCAGTATACTTCACAAACAATACTTTGTGCAGATATTCCAAAGCGGTGGTGGAGAGCTAATAGTCTACTACCTAGAAAATGAAACTAAGCACACATAGACATGGGGGGTACTGGGAACAGCCCCAGCCCCAGGAATCGGGTATCTCCCTGGAGACAGGCCAGGACGTGGGTCCTGCTGGTGCACCCAAAACCAAGCAGGGCAGAGGTGGAGAATGGTACTAATTCTGTGCACAAGAATCTATTAATTTCTGTAATGCTTTGAAGTATCATGCCATGCAAGGGACTCTTAACTTATCACTGTCAAAACTAAGGGTATGGGAAGAAGCTTGTTTTCTGTGCAATATTTTACTCCAGTCAGCTGTTCTACCCTACAAAAATCACGCCATTTTTTTATTGAGAAGTGATGCCAAGGCAAATTTATTTGGTGTGGGACATTTGGCTATAAAAACTACCCCACAGACATAGAACACAGTCATCAAAGTGCACAGTGGAAGTTTGAGGTTCATTAGATGTCACCAGAATAAAGCAACTGTAATGTAAAATGCTCAGTAGTATGATTCCAGAAAAAGCAGTCCCTTGGGATAGTGTGAAAAAGTCACGTCAGGTACTTTGATTCTTTTCCTATTGCAGCAGGAAGGAAATTATTACACAGACACAGCTTGAAAAAGTTTACATCTGATCCAGGACATCCTTACTTCCATTTTTTTCCAGGTCTTCCCATGACTGCCTAAAACCCATTCCTGACTGGTATTCCAAAGTGCACACATGTCTATACTTAGCTTCAGCTTAACCCAGCCTGGCAGGGTGCTCCAGCAGCTCTTGTTTGCAATCATTTCATCAATTTTTTACTTAGCCAGTCATCCCTCTATCCAGACCACACCATGCTACAAGAATATTGCAGAAAAGTGTCAAAAGCCTTGCTGAAGTTGAGGAAAATGTCATCCACTGCTTCTCCTCTTCCACAAATCTGGCCTAGTTAGTTAGCCTAGAAGGCAATCATGTTGTCAAACGTGATTTCTCTTGGTGAATCCATGCTGGCTCTTCCCAATAACCTTCTCTTTCAAGTGAAACATGCTCCAAGAAGACTCACTCTATGATTTTCCCAGGGATCAAGGAGAGACATGCTGGCCTGTACTCTTCTGGACTGCCTTTTGGTGTTTTTAGAAGGTTGGTGAAAATTTGCCTTTCTCTAGCTGCTGAGGACATCTGATCTCCAGAACCTTTCAAAGATGGTAGGAAGTGGCTTTACTATCATATCAGCCATGTACTCTGAGCACTGTGTGACTGACCAATAAAACCCTACCATGGAAGAAGGCTCAGAGGAGATGGGCAAGCACAACGTGCCCATGGAGCTCAGGGAATAATGCAGGGTGTGACTGACCACAGCTGTTGTAAAGAAACTGACTTTATCTCAACAAAAAAGGGACTGGAGGGTGACCTTTGTTTTAGGTAAACAGCTATCAACAGTTGAGTGGATCAAGTGGTGGTGTAAATTTTTCTCCCCAAGTTCATTAAGAGAGTGTGGATGTCTCCCTGAGTTAGTCACACCAGCATGGGGGGAGTGAGTATGTGGCTCAGTCCAACCTAAAGTATAAAACCCAGAAAACTAGCAAAAGAATTTTGAAGAGAGTAACAGGCTTGAGCTGGCTTCAACCCCCATATGCCTTAACAGTGAATGGGGAGGCCCAGCGTCATGATGGTGAGCATGTTATAGACATCAGTAATGGGAATCACATTGGTACTGTGACTGAACTGTGTATTGCAATCACTATATTTTTGCTAAGTGTAACTTAGATTTGTATTGTGTTTTCAGTTTATTTTGTATCCCTTTGCTAAATCAGAAATCCTATATAACATCAATTGTCTTCAATAAGTAAATTTTATTTTAAATATTTATGATCTCAACACATGAAATACCCAAAACAACCTAATCAGAGAGTATGGGACTCAGACCCTCCATTGACTGCAGACAAGTCTCCCAAGGATTTGTATGTGTCAAGTTCTCACCAGTAATCAATGACTAGATTCCCTTCTTCTGCTTGTAATTATTCTGCCTCTAAAACCAGAAACCTGAAGGATGTTGCTGGTGAAGATCAAGGCAAGGAAGATATCTGTTGCACTTCCTTGCACTTATCTGTGACTGCGTTCACTAAATCACCTTCAGGATTCAGCAACAGGCCTCTCTTCTCCTCATTCGGCCTTGCTAGAGATATATTAGAAAAACTCTTACCACCACCCTTGTGAGTGTCAGCTTCAGTTGAGCTTTAGCTTTCCTAACAGCATTCCTACATGTCCAGACAGCGTATGTATGAGAATTCTGCCTTTATGAGACCAAGTACCAGAAAACAACTCAAATTTATGATAATCCATGTTCATGCAGGTAGTTAATATTCTTCAACACCATAAGCTCTCCCAACACCAAAAGTGATCTGTATACCAAGACGAACTGAGAGGTTTTACTCAGATTTGCTGTTCCATGGGAACTCCCATGGCCTCAGGAAAATTTTGAGAGAAAGGGATAGCTGGAGAGCATATCAACTCACTGCACTGAAGTACATACAGATGCCTCTGTGATTCATCTCAATGCCTTTGACAAATGAACGATAAACAGTGCAGACATACCAATAAAGATGCAGTCCAATTGAAACTCAATAGGAAGTATTATGTACTGAGATTTTGACAACCACAATGGACAACAGCATCACATTCCTACCCAATATGGTAAGGTCGGAAGTGTTTTTTCTCAACATAAATGAAACTGCAAATGTAGATTTTTAGTTAGACAAATTAACCTGTTACAAACAATGTAACACTTATACATTTGTACTTGCCTGTTTAAAATCAACTATTCCATGCAAACTTTTGCTGTTAGGTATTTTTAGATCTTTTTAGAGGAATTATAAGTGTTGCTTATAATATACAAATATAAACATCAAAGCCATTTGGGAAAAATCACAAATAAGGTGTTTAACTGAAAATGGGAGAGCCTTCCAGTCCTCATGAAAAAAAATTGATAAGTACTGAGTTTAAACAGTGTCTTAAGGAGAATACTTATCACTCTCATAGTAAAAATCTTTTTCTGTTGCTACCTATTAGATTATGTATGACCAAAAAAAAAGAATTTTTTTACTATTGTTAACTGTATACTGCCACAATCGAAGAGTCTATGAAAGAATTTGACCCCTATTATGTTATAAGCTAAAAAGAAGGTAGAAAGGCCACTGCCTCACAAACTGTAAGAAATTATTTCTTATTTCTGTCATATAATATACAGGGAGAAACCAGACACAGATTAGTTCTATAAATTCCTTACACAAAATGAATCCATAAATTAGAAGCCTGCCACTCAAGAGTATCTGAATAAAAATTAAACACACACAAAAAAGCTATCCTATTACCCAAAATGAGCACTCACAAATTAATCTGAATATTGTATATTTTTTATTCAGGTTTATATGTAGCTTAACTTAAGCTAGAATAGTAAAATATATTCTGTAAAGAGGTATCTCTTTGTTAGTATGAGGTTGATTTACCTGTTAGGAATCTGTACTAATGGCAGGTAGAGTCTTTGCTTACTGGTTTCTAGGTAAGTCTTATTTAGAAGATGGATGGTTACTTACTATTAACAATTATTGAAGTTGACTTCAGTAACTACCAACATCACTATTCCATGATGTTCTTTTCCACTAAGTAGGATTTGCAATTTGTCCAGGCTGAGCTGAAAATAAGGTCATTGTAGCAGAGGCCTTTGAATACATCTATATATATATTCCATATTCCATCAACATCCATTCAACTGTAAAATCACAGTTTGTTTTAAAAATACTATTTAATATTTAAACCCAGCTTTCATCATGCATGATCAATGACATTAATTTTGCAGATAAAGGACATTGAATTTCAATTGACAGATACACTGGAAATAATTTTATGTCAATCTTTAGCAAAGTAACAAATTTTAGCTCAATAAGAGGCAGAATGCTCTTTCCTTGTTTTGAGCTAAAGAAACTTGCCATACTGATTTTGGGGGTCATATATTTAAAAACTCAGAATAGTAAAAAAAAAACAGGGGAGAAAAGGTGACTGTGGCATCTATAAATCATTAGGATACACCATTACGTCAACACAAATGTGAACTGTTCCATGGAAAATAACCCTAGGTGACAAAGATTTTTCTTATGACTTACAGGGCAAGTGCCGTCCTCGCATTCCTTCAGCGAAGTTGAATCAAAGTGGCTTTTAGGGAAGAACAGAGACTTTTACAAATGAGGGGAAAACACAAAGCCGCTTTACTGTTTTTACAGAAATGGCTGAGGGTCATGCACTCACAAAAACTAAGGCTACTGGATTTGCACCGCCACCAGTCCTCTTGAATCATTCCAGCCTCTCCTCCAATGCCTTACTACATGTCACAGAAAGCTAATAAAAAAATAGAGAGCACAGGACCTCAATTCTACCAAGGGCTTCAGGTAGTAAATAATGACCATTAACATCAGACTTAGGTGAAAACAGGTAACAGGAAGAAAGGTGGAACAATTTAGGGGTATGAGTACTACGTACTCTCATTTTGAGAGTGTTTTCAGACAGAGCGTGTATCCCAGTACAGAAAAACCCGTAATTAAATCTACTCTCGAACGCACAAAGTCAGGGAAGAGTAACATCTTTGTACTTTATTTCCATCTATATTAGAAAATGAGAGCATTAAAGGAGAGTAGAGGTAAAAGAAAATTGGTACATTGCTTCATATTCTGCATATTCTCAACATTAAGACATTTAAAGAACATTTTAAAAAAGAAAAGAAGTTTTGTTCTTGAGTGCGAGTGAAGGGGCTGTAACATTGTGAAATGAAATATATTATAAAAAATTACAGACTGTAATAGGTTAGTATCTCAGTAGCAAAACAAAACAAAAAATTATATATACAGAAAAACTAGCCTTACTGGGCCATTTTCTATTAGCACATCCTTTGGACCTAAAACCCCAGAATCAGGATATAGATGGCTTCCTGAGAACAATTTTTATCCCTAGCACAGAAGCCTTGTTATCTTGCAGGAGGATTTCCTTATTTCTCAAATATAACTCATAAAATAACTACTGATATCTAGCACCTTTCTGGTTGCCTAATCAATTTTCAGTTAAACTCAGATGAAATAATTGTTAGGTAGTCATTAGTCTATGTTCATCAGACTTCTGATTTACTTAGTAGAGAATTATTTCGTTTAGCCAAGCAGCTAAAAAGCCCTCATCAAATTAATACAGTGCTCTCTCTTAAAGCCTGCTATTACACAAACCCATTGTTATTCCATTTTGTGGTCAAATTTCATATGCTTTGACAGGTAGATATTTTGATAGACTTCAGGGTTTTGCCTGAGTAAGGTCTGCAGTTCTTGAAGCTTTGAAATAACATTTGAGCCACAAGCTCAAATTATATAAACCACCAGATATAGCACCATTTTAACCAGAAAATGTTTAGGACAATTCCCTATAACAGCAGGGATGGTGTCCAGTTGTGATCAACAACTTCCTTGCTCAGACTCTGCTGGAGTGAGAATATTGTGCAGCTTCATCTTGCCCTCTTACACTAATGTTTATTGCACTAGATGATTCTCATTTTCCCATGCAGTCACTGTGTTATTGCTCCTTTCATCTTAAATTAATTTTCCATCGCTGCTGTGTGTTACGGATGCATGACTAACCAAATCCAACAGGTGTTAAAACTCAGATTTATTCTTCAGCAAAAGTTAGAAGTCCAATAACATCTTATAAAACCACAGGCTCAATGATGTAAAGAGGATTAATACTACACAGCTGACTTAAGAATCCCCAAGATTTAAAGTGATGGCTCAAAATGCGCATATCGCTCACCTAAAAGCTGAGGGCTCTCTCCCTCGAGGAGTTACTTTGGGCTGTGCCCCGACCCGAGGGGGAGTCCCTGACTGCAGACCCTCTGCTCCGAGGAGGACTGATTCCAACATGTCCTCCGGTGGGACCCCTGTCGAATCTGACCTGTGGTCATTTAATTCTATTGGCCAGGAGGGTCACCTCAGTGTACCTGGCGCATCTCAATTGGCCAGTTCAAATTTCAACCTGCAGCCTCCAGGGTTTCCTTCCCCTTCTCCCTGCCTGGAGAAGTCTTGTTTCCTGCTGGCAGGATGGGGGGTGGGGTGGGCGGGGGAATGTACTGCCACGCTGTGTTAAACTTCTTGCTCCATGGTTCAGATATAAGAGCACTTTTCTTTTTTTAGGTCCTTTCTTTTTTTGAAAATGGAAACTCTTTCTAGGGCAAATCCTAACCCTTCTTCCCAGTGGTATTGTTAGAGAATCACCTGGATGCCACAGAAGCAGTCTGAGGGGACCAGAACATAGGTAAAGGACAGAGCATGCTCCCTCTGCATCCCATGGAACAGTCTTCCAAAGCAGTGACAGAAAAGTCTTAGAGAGAAGAACCTAAATTCATAAAAGGCATGAGGTAATAGACTCATGGACATGAACATTGATAAGCATATTGCATCACTTTGGGGGGAAGATGATAGGACTCTGAAGGCACTCTGCTGCAGTTTTCTAGACTAAGGAGAGGATCCATACTATGTATTTCCTCACTTGGATTTTAAGAATGAAACTGGTTTTGGTTCTTGTGTTCTTCCTTACATTTCAATTTCAGTAAAACTGCTAATGGCCTAAGCAGCCTGCAAATATCTTTAGCATTCTAGTTCCTTCTTTTATAACTGATTTTTTTAATACCTCAGTAGGGCAGCTGGACATTCTGCTGCTATTAAAAGGCACAATTATGATTATAAATGTCAAAAAGAAAGACATGGAAATCAATTACAATCTAATAAAGTGGATAGAAACATCAAAGCATAAAGCTCCTCAAGCCCTCAGCACTTCCCCCTGCAATTCCTAATCCACCTCAGTCAGCTACTGCCCAATAGACATCTCAGTCCTTTCAGAATAAAATGTAAGATGAGACCATACAAAAGCCCTATTTTAGAGAACTATAGCTCTGTATTTTATATTTGCATTGGCCTGAAATTTTACATAGCAGATGTGGATTTATGAAAATTTGCTTTTATGCACAATATTGTATGTAAAAGGGCAAGTGCTCTGCTTATTAGTGCAATCATAACCCTTTTAGCCATGAGGGAAGATGAATTGTCACACTGAAGTTGAAGGTTAAGGGGGAACTTCTTCTTCCACAGTGCTTTTTATTTCATTTCACTTCATAAACAGCAAACAGGTTTCATAATGGCAAAAAGGCTGGAAAAAAGAGTGGGCCAGGGTCAAGGGCTAACTTTTCCACAGAGAAGGGCTACTGGTGGATAAAAAGACAGCAATATGTGCTTGCAGCCGAGAAAGCCAACTGTATACTGGGCTGCATCAAAAGAAGAATGGCCAGCAAGTCAGAAGAGGTGATTCTGACCCTTTACTCTGCTTTGGTGAGACCCCACCTGGAGTACTGCATCCAGCTCTGGGGTCCTCAGCACAGGATTGGAGTGGGTCCAGAGGAGGGCCATGGAAAAGATCAGAGGGATGGAACACCTCTCCTATGAGGAAAAGCTGAGAGACTTGGGGTTGTTCAGCCTGGAGAAGGGAAGGCTCCGGGGACACCTTTCCGCAGCCTTTCAGTACTTAGAGGGGGCTTATAAGAAAGATGGGATGAACTTTTTAGCAGGGCCTGTAGTGATAGGACAAGGAGTAATTGTTTTTTTAAAACTAAAAGAGGGTAGATTTTTACAATGAGGTTGGTGAAACTCTGGAACAGGTTGCCCAGAGAGGTGGTAGATGCCTCATCCATGGAAACATCCAAGGTCAGGCTGGACGGGGCTCTGCGCAAATCAATCTAGTTGAAGATGTTCCTGCTCATGGCAGGGGTGTTGGACTAGATGACCTTTAAAGGTCTCTTCCAACCCAAGCTATTCTATGATTCTGTGATTCAGTCTGCTTCTAACAGTGGCAGGCATATAGCTGCTATGTTTTACCAAGGCTGTTCTCCAATACAGCTAATTAGACTAAATAGAGCATAACACTAGGGTATCGATACTGGTTCAGAGACAGTTCCATTTATCACTGTGGCACTGTGTTACGCTATGTAGATATAGGATGGTGTGCAAGATAAAACTCTTCTCTTTACACAAGGTGTTCTTTAGAAGGAAGGACAATATTATTCCTATAAAATAAATTCCCCAAGAGTAAGGGAAACATTTCACATAATACTAGGGCTTATTGTCCAACCCTGAAGATGGCCATGACTCCATGGGAAAGCCCGTGCTGGAGCAGTGTGTGACTGAAGATCAGCCCGCAGAAAGGACTCACGTTGGAGAAGTTCGTGAAGTTCGTGTCTCCTGTGGGAGGGACCCCATGGTGGAGCAGGGGATGGGTGAGGAGTCCTCCCCCTGAAGAGGAAGGAGCAGCAGAGAAAACGTGTGATGAACTGACCCCAACCCCCATCCCCTGTTCCTCTGTGCCACCAGGGGGAGGAGGTAGAGACAACTGGGAGTGAAGTTGAGGCAGGAAGGAGGGAGAGGTGGGGGAAGGTATTTTAAGATTTGGTTTTACTTCTCAGTTACCTTGTTTTGATTGGTAGTCAAATTGATTTTGTTTCTTCCCCAAGTTGAGCCTGGTTTTTGCCCATGACTATAAGTGGTGAGCGATCCCTCCCAGTCCTTATCTTGACGCACGAGCCTGCCTTTATATTTTCTCCTCATTCCACCAGGCTCAGGGGGAAGGAGTGAGCGAGTGGCTTCATGGTGCTTTGTTACCGGCTGGGCTTAAACCACAACACCAAGGCAGCTAACATATTTATAGGACAGGTCAGGAATAGGCTTAAGTTTGGACATTTCTAAAAGCAAAATCAGTCAATGCATTTTTCAAGTTGTTTCAGTTCTTGACTTCTTAGTAGACCCTCTTCTATAATGGGAAGAAAAGGTAAAGAGCAAAAAGAAATAGAGTAATTTTTGTAGAAACTCCACTAAGTGTCCAATGAACCAAATATCCAATGTTCATTAGGCACTTCACTGCTCAGCAGCTGTATTTGGGTTAGGAGCGGGACTTTAACTACTGCATACAACAAAGCTTGAGAGAAGAGGATTAAAATACCAATAATATGCCTAACCTTGATATGCACTGCTGTGGCTCCTGCCTTGATTTTAACATGTAAATCTCTCAAATTTGACTAGTAGACATCTGTCATACAGAAGGTATTATACTTATGTATTTGTAAACACACCTTATGGAAAACTTTCTTAGCTTACTGAATGAGGATAAATAGCACTGAATTTTCATTTTAAAGAAATATTGGGAAAAAGCAGCTACAAGGGACAAACATTTCATGCCACCTTTTCTCCAGTGTTTACTAAGTAATCTTAATTTCTCTTTGCCTCACTGTCACTTCCATAAGATTAATCAATACGTGATTGGTACAGACTATTGTTCTACAATTATGTCATAATAACAGTGCCTATAAATTTTCCCTTTTAGATCCACTCAGTAACAACTGGTGGCAAATATCTTGATTTTAAGAGACTCCTTTATATGCCATTAATGATTATTTTTTACTCTTTAATAAATCTATACCTCAAGAGACAGCCAATTAATTCATCTTCATCCTCCCAAAAGCTTAAGGCATAGAAAGTTGCATTGCACACATCATCACTAACTGACTTCCTGCTAGTGTGTGTGCTACTTCTTCCACATTGCCTAAAATTATGGAGGAAGAGAACTTACTGGCACGTCAGAAAATGCTGCAATTCACCTCAGCCCTTCATAGACTTCCACAACTTTTCCATATAAATGTCTATAGTTACTTTTTATTTCATATCTAGGCCTCTAGTAGTGGTACTGTTGGAACGGAACCACCCACATGCACACAAAAATTTCTACAAGGGCTCTTCTGAGATTACAGCCTCCCTGAGGTACTACTGCCTCAAAAGAGTGGTTAGTCTCTCAAGATCACACTCAAACCACAGCTAAAAGCAGAACACAGGCCATCTCCAGTGGTGAATCCAAAGGCAATTGAAAGGTTGGGATTATGTTCTGAACTCCCTTGAATTACTTCATGATAAGCTCAAGGAGGGGCAGTGAGAAAACCAATACATTTCCACTGCTGCTGAGTAAGAGGTCTATGGATTCATTAAACCCCAAACAGCAGCAAGACTTGAGGCCAGACTATAAGCCAACTTTATGGTTTCCAAGACTAATAAAGGCTAGCCTGTGTAGCTAGCAACTGCGTTAGGAAATTGCAGTGTCTAACCTGAAACATCATCTGAAGTGTTCAACTGCTCATGACAGGAATGATGACTTCACGTGTCCCAAAATGATGGCAATACTTGTTTCTGTAAGTCACATACAGGGTGAAAAAAATTATGTATACATAAGAAGTAAAAATATCATTTGATTTGGAAATACATATTGCTGTACTCACCAAGGTTAAACCTCTCCACAAAACAGTTTAAGTAAATACCAACTTTCCAATGTCGGCACATAATGGAGAAATCCATTACTTACACGAATATTACAGCATGCAGATGACACAATGTCAAATTCCCTTTATGTACATCACAGCATGGTTTCTATTTCTCCGTCTCTCTTCCCACGGCTCTTACTTCCCATTAGTAAGAAATGCCTGCAACAGAGAGTGTAGGAGAAACATGAAGAGAAAAACTATTAATAGAATAATAATAAAAAGAAGAAATGTTTTTCTTTTATGAATGGGGAACATGAGTACTCTTAATTGGGAGAGAGATTTACTGAATTAACTTCTTATTTCTCCCCCCTTTCTAAGCTCAGTGCTTTATATTTGCAAGCCAACATGTAGTATAAAATCAGCTATTGTACCGTTTTGGTTTTCTATTTTTCTGATTTTCTATTTCAGTAACTATTCGCTAATTCACAGCAGTGGAAATTTAAATCACAGACCTGTGCCCCACACAATCCTCACTACGTTCTCAAGTATGCACAGATGTGGAACAAAATTGTAGTCCTTGCTACTCAGGCAAAATTCTTATTCACTGATCCTTCTTTCTTGAAAATGCTTTAGCATTTGGTATGTCATGTGAATCAGACTAGACAGGTGCACACTGACCAGTACCTGGACTTATTTACTCTTTCAAAAGTGGTTTAATTCAGCATTCATCAGTATCACATCAGTGTTTCTGTTAGACTCAAGAAGATTGAGGCAGACAAAGAGCAAAGTATTCACTCAGCTCAGTAAGGTTAAAGATTGTTCTCAGGGATAATGAAAGAGTGTATAACTCAAGTAAGAGATTACATTTTCCCATAGCGTGTCACACTCCTATATTAGTATTTCAGACATTTTTTCCTTTCTATTTGATTCTTTTCTATTCCTATTTGATTGAGGATTTTCTTAAGCTATACATGGAACTCATAAGGAACATTAAAATCTGAATTCACAAACAGTGTGATGGAACAGAGGAAAGCACAACCTTTCTCATATTTCTTTGGTTTAGAAGGAGCATGTTCTTTATTCACCTTCTTGTTACCCTTCATACAATACAACTGTGCCCAGACAACACAGCTTTCTCTCCAAAATTAACTGATTCACCCCCAGCCAAGCTATTGCTGTGGCATTACATAAAATGTCACCTGGTTCTCTCCAGCTGAATTCTATTAGATAAAGCACCTCGATGCTGCATCTGTTTGGGAAGGAAAACAGACAATGCAAGTATTTAATTGAAATTGCACCCCATTACAGTGAAACAGAAAAGAAATTTTATGCATAAGAAACATTACATGAAAGAACACAGGTCTTAAAGAACTACAGTCATGGAAGACGAAAGTAGATTTCTGACCATATTTTTCTCTTTCCCCAATTGCTTTAATTTACCTTCAAACAACATGGTCCAGCCTTTGTACAAAACATATTAATGATTAAAATGGTTCACTTATCTGTACAAAGATTCAAGTACTACATTAAATAAGGTATAGGAATTAGGCTTTAGATTAGAACATTCTCCTTTCCAAACCATTCCCTTTTGTAGATGCCAACATAAAAACTTTCCTACAGTTCTGACTAACAATTTTTATGTTTCTATTCTCATTTTTCATGTGGGACTGAAGGCAAACAAAAATGAAGCAACAAACACACCTTTGGGTACTCCCAAGTTTGACAGATACAATGGTAATGCTCAGGTTATGACTCAAGTCTTGTGCAACAAGAGTAAACGTATTTTCAGTTCTGTCCTAAAAATACATATACATACATCAACTTATACTGTGAAGTTAAAGCACTCTTCAGACCAAAAGGTAACTGAATTCTTAATACCTGATGGAGAAAGGAAATGCTAATTTCTTTAGGTTGGGGTTTTTGGTTGGTTTTTTTTTTAGTTTTAATAAGGAATTATCAGATCTTAATTTCATTTATTGCAATTTTTTACAGCTAAGTTTTCCATTATTCTTCTTCATCTGCTTCTGTGCATGTTTGTGCAAGTAATGTAAGTAGGCAGGAAAGATTCCTTGTCCTAGAAACTGGGGGAAAAAAACAACAAAACAAAAAAAAATCCAAACCCCACAATTTTTTTCCCTACCATGATCATACTGAAACAAACGAGTTAACCACTAACAAGAATATAAGCCAAAAGAAACTTTTCAAAGACTAACAGAAAAATTGGTTACATTAATTAGTCAGGAAATTGAAAGACTGAATAGTCTGTCTCCTTTGGTCCAGAGCCACAAAGACACACCATGTCAAAATTCCACCAGAATTTACATAAATTCTAAAAAATGAGCTTGCTTAGAGAAATGATCCCATGAGCATCTCACAGAATCACAGAATGGTTGGGGTGGGAAGGGACCTCTGGAGGTCATCTGGTCTAAATCCCCCTGCTCAAGCAGGGCCATCTGGAGCAGGTTGCCCAGGACCATGTCCAGACAGCTTTCGGATACCTCCTAGGAGAGAGACTCCACAACCTCTCTGGGGAACTTGTCCAGTGCTTGGTCACCCTCACAGTGTTTCCTGATGTTCAGTGTTTCCTCACAGTGTTCTGATGTTCATATGGCAACTCCTGTGTTTCAATTTGTGCCTATTGACTCTGGTCCTGTCAGTAAGCACCACTGAAAAGTGCCTGGCTCCATCCTCTTTGCACCCTCCCTGCAGGTATTTACACATACTGATAAGACCCCCTGAGCCTTCTCTTCTCCAAATTGAAGTCCCAGCTCTCTCAGCCTTTCCTCATATGTGAGGCGCTCCAGTCCCTTCATCATCCTTGTGGCCCTTCACTGGATTCTCTCCAGTATGTCCATGTCTCTCTTGTACTGTGGAGACCAGAACTGGACCCAGCACTCCAGGTGTGGCCTCACCAGTGCTGAGTAGAGCGGGAAAGATCCTCTCCTCCGACCTGCTGGCAACACTTCTGCTAATACAGCCCAGGATACTGTTAACCCTCTTTGCCACAAGCACACATTGCTGGCTCATGTTCAAGCTGGTGTCCACCGGGACCCCTAAGGAATTTTCTGCAAAGCTGCTTTGCAGTCAATGGTTCCACAGCATGTACTGGTGCCTGGGGTTGTTCTTCCTCAGGTGCAGAACTTTGCACTTCCCCTTGTTGAACCACTGCCAGCTGGGGAAATGAACCCCAGTCTCCTACATGACAGGTGGGGATACTCACCACTGTACAAACATGGAAAAACTAAGCAGTGTTTGACACACTATACAGTCTTGAAAGAACTGTAATTTAACCACCTCATTCCTACCATCATGCTGTTTGGTAACAAAAAATCTGTTTTCTTGAGATAAGCCTAAGCAGTGAAAATTCTCTCTTGAATATTGTTTTACCTTGTTATTCTGTAATATTAATAGATAGATAGCATGTAGGACAAACCAAAATGAATAAAATCTTAACCAATGCTGTCATAATGAAAGAAACCAAAAAGAAATATCCATTGTTCCTTCTGCTAGATATTAAAAGTTTTGGCATCCCAACGTGTACAGTTCAGCAACAAACATGAAGTTCTGGGATGACATTCATAATCTCATTAGCTTTTAAAAAAAACTCAAATGTTTCTATAACCCTCACTTAAAAGACATGGCCCATATTTTTATTCTGCTTGTGTTCAAGTAACTTTGTCAGCTTGAGGTAGTGACTCTTTATGAAAATGGTAACTTATACAAATAGTCACTTCATTTCACTTCACAGTCAAAAGACATTTGATAGAGAAATTTCACTTCAATTTCTGAATCAAATATTTAAAAGAATAAACCTAGTGCCTGGAATATATGACTTAATAAAAGAACAAGCCATGCTGTAGTTATTATACATAGAAAGAAGCTGAATTTTGTCCATGCATATTTGAAAGTATACTATGAGTGGTGGTGGGTTTTTTTTTTACTGTTCTAATTTACAAAGAAGTATTTATGCATATTATTAAAAAAATACAAAAAATTATCTTCATCACTTTTTTACTTCATTGTCATTAATATTTGGAACACTTCTGGGAGAACATTTTCAAATTATCACTGATAAAGTCTTGTAATTTTTATCTAAGAATTTGTATATCACTTATTATGAAGCCAGTCACTGAATAATACCTCTTACTGAATAGCAGTTAGCTGTGCTGGAAAGCCAGTATTTTCCAGTGCACAAAGCAAAATAATTTTTCCTGTTAATACTAAAATTCAAATTGCTTCCAGATTTGGAGGAACTGATTCTTACAAAACATCATTCAGAAAAGATACAGATTTTGTTTTGCAGTGATATGAAAATTAGATTAGAAATAGAAATACGATTTCTAAGGCTTAAGAGCTGTATTGATTATAGCTGAGTAAATAACAGGGAAGTTGTTTTATATGAAATGCATTAATAAATGTAGAAATACTTAGAAATATTGATTGCTGAATTCAAAGGACCTTATTCAAATACTCCTGCCATTAGTAAGTCTGGTCTACAGACTATAAGCACAACAGCATTGATGTGTTCAATAGATACCTATGAAGTGTGTGGTGGCTTGTATAGCAGAGCTCCAAACGAAAAGACAAAACAGCTTTTTAGAGGAAGTAAACCATGGGACAAGAACAGTGCACAGACAGGGCTGTTTTGAAAAAGTTAAGCCAAATCCACATTCAACAGAGAAAAAATATACTTCAGTCAATCCTTCAGGCATAAGTATATCTAAGAATTATTTTTTGCAGATGACTGCGGTAAAGATGAAATATGAAGCTATTATATTGAAAATGAAGCATAAATGTTAGATTTTTTAATGGTTTTTCAGCTTCCAAATTACCAGGGATGTAGGAATATAGTCATAGAAATAACTTTGAGAGTACCTGAGATTGCTTTTGCTCCCTCTGTAAATATTGTCAAATACCAGAGGGTTAACAGAAGTGCCCTTCCTATGAATATGCTGTGTTGCAAAGCTAAAGCAATGAAAGGGTTAATATCATTTCAGTTCATTGCCTACCAGGGAGGAGATAAAAATGGAAATTTTCTAAATGCAATTCTTCTGCTCTCTCTGCTGAAACTATGTACTGTATGTTGAGGACATCCAAGGACAGATATGATTGCTTCATTGAAGCAGTTTTCTAACCCTCAACCAAAAAATATTTCATTAAAGAATTTCCCAATTACTATGCATTATTATTCCTGTCAATGCATGTCCAGGGAGGAAACATGACAGTCATTCTAGGTGATACTGAGACCAATGATTTCCTAAATTGGTGATGAGATACTCTGAAGCTATGGCAGGGAATACAAGAGAATTTCGTCATACTGTTCCTGCCGCACAGAAAGTCAGACCAGGCATTACAGTGCAAGAAAATGCTTTCTATCAGGCTAGTTTTATGGCCAGTATCTTTCCTCCTTTTAACAGTTTGTTGCTAGAATGTAGCAAAAAATATATACAGCCACCCTGAGTCTGCTCACATAAACTCTAAGGTCAATAACATCTTCATAAGCATGTCACAAGAAGAATGGAAAAAAGTCAATCTTCACCTGTAGATACCATACAGCAGAATTTGAGAAATTATCACTAAAGCCTAAAGCTAATGCAGTTTATGACTATCCCTATGGTGTAACTTCTTTGAGGGGGATGCATTTGTATTGTGTCTTCCAGAGCTGAGGATAGTATGGGACTTTGACAGCGAATGAGCATAACCACAAAATTCTTCCTGGACCCTAGTCATGTTATCTTGTTGACTTACCTGAGCCCACTATAATTCCCTCCTTATACAAACAAGGACAGGCACCTTCATTTGTAACACACTGCAGTAACTGTGGGAAAACATTAACTGTTGATTTTCATAAATCCCCAGATGTAGTGTTTGGGTGCTAGGTGTTTATTAATGAGTTTAATTACTGTGCTACGCACCTGGCATTCACTATAGTAACACCACACTCTTTATTCAACAACCTTCAACAAAATACTTAGTTACCATTTTCCTGTGCAGCAAAAATAGAAAATAATAAGGTCATTTGCAGGATATGTAGGAAAGAAAAGAAGGCAAATACAAAAGAAGACTGCTGTACAATTTCTTGAGGTGTTTTTTATCATAAGGCATTTTCAGGGACATGCCAGAAAATCAAAAGACTTGTGGCCATAGCCCAGAAACACCTATATAGATATAGGAAAATAAAAGTAAACATAATGTGAACCTGTCTTTCAAGATTTTATTATTTTTTTTTAGAAATTTTAGTAGTTTAATGTAAAATCTTGTTTCATGTCCCAGATGTCAGACATGTAAACTAGAAGACATAATACAGTAACCTTTCTTATTTCAATGGCATTACAATGTCACTTGAGTACCTGGAACAGTATAAGACATATCAGGCCAAAAGGTCATGGTATTTAGCTTGCAAGCTAATAAAAGGGAATGACTTCTCGCAGAGAAGCACAGTAGCTATTCCATCTTAAAGACCACAAATGGACTTTTCTTCTCCATTAACACCATCCAAGCAGAGCTCCACTTATGGAGGTTATTTTCCAAATAAGAAGCTATTGTCCACCTCATTTCATAAGAGTATTAAACACCTGTCTCATATCAGTCATTAATAGCTGTCACCAATGATGGCTTAATTTGAGTAATAACAGCAAAGAAGTTAATACTTACTGTGAAAAACTGACATGTCAGCTAGCCACTTATGTTTGCCTTGTTTGTGTGTTTACCAAAGAAAAGATTTTTTTTAAATTTAAAGCAAAAATAGCAATTCCAAGCAATACATTATATTGGTGAACTAGCCTTATGCTTTTAACTGCCTTATGTGTCTGTGGAATCACTCTTACTACTTCTCAGGGAGAATTACTCCTTTTTAATATCACTATTGTTCTTTGCTCTATTCCCAGTTCTAATCTATGGCTACCCTTCAGTCTGACCTAGCTTTGTCATCTTTGAGATTATCATTTTCCCCCTGACTCAACTAAATATGAAAATGCAGTGGAAATTTACTGCAAATGACATCAGCAGCCACACATACAGAAACAATTCTCTCCAAGATTCCTCCCACTATTTAGAATTTATTGGGGTTTTTAAAGTCTCAGAATTTCTTTTAATGCTTCACTTTCATGCTTAACATCATCAGTAATAGGTTCAGTCTATGAGAGAAAGAAAAGCTAGATCACTGTAAGACAAGGCTATCATCCCTGATATTTTATAGTGAATTCATCTTCAATATAGGCAAGTGAGCAAATGAAACTCAGGACTGCATTACAGGTTTTCCAGTTCACACAGTAACTGATATGGATGCCTTTAGCAGGAAAAGAGAAGAAATGCCTTTTTACAGCAGTTTCAGTCATATTCAGGTGGTTGTCAACGATCTGCATTTTCAGCTGGAGATTGCAGAGGGTGTTTTGCACTAAAATCCTGAATAGTTCAAAACTTGCCGAATATATTTATACTGGTAAGCTCCTTCAACTTGCAGGCTTTACAGAGAATATGAGCTGGAAGTGCGCACAGGTGCTCCTATTAAAAGTCTACTGCCAAAGAAAGAGCTGGGATTGTTCTTTTTCCAGTGGACTAACATTCATCCTGTCTCTTGTGTTCTCTGGAAGTCATCCTTTCCAGACATGACTTACCTTGAGGCTCACAAAAAAACCCCCGTATCTTTCAGAGCAGTTCATCTTATGCTGTTTGTCAAAAGACAAGATTGCGCTAAACATTGATTTCAATTTTTCACCCAAAAATATTTCTGGATATTCCACAGGGTTTAATATAATTGAATGACTTGAAAGAAAGCCTACACACCCACCAGGCTCTAAAACCACCAGTTCACTTGAGTTTTCAGTAATAGATACTTTCTTTTTGTCACATAGCAAGCATAATGGCAATCTAGGATTTAAAGTTCACTCATTTACTAAGTGAAGAAAAACTCTGTTCCCCATCGTGGCTTCTATTAGCCTCTAAAAGTTCGTCTTCAGAAAACGTCTGCAGTCCAGGTGTGATCCATGCACAGATAAAATCAGCAGAATTGAATGCATGCAATTGGAGTTATGTTTAACTAAACCAGAAATAAATATAAAGCACTTGAACAAAAGACAGAAGATGCTAGGGTGGGAGGATATCAACTTCTGCATTATTTAAAATCTCAGAAAAAATTCAACATTTCATCTGGGCAAATATTTACAATTTTGCTAGGCAAGGATTTTTTGTTTCTCCCTTGTGAATCTTCATATAGGTACTGAAGAGAAGGTTTCCATCAACTATCTAGACAGAAATTATGCTTTTCCAAATACTAGGGCATAAAATCAATTTGTTCACAGTTGCTTATCTCATCATCATCTGAGAACACAGCATTTAAGAGTCAGCTTTTTTTTTGCTCATAATCTACCCTTAGTTTATCTGGTCTGGAAATTGAATGATGCCTTCACAGTTACATGCAGAGTAAGAAATTAATTTATAAACTGAATGTATTGAACGAAATATCCATCCTTTCTTGAGAATGCCTCATTTCAACTTCATGCATTCATTAAGAAATAGAACTATACTGTGTGAAACACAAATAATAGAATCAAATATATAATCTGTAAGCAAGATGAACTGAGGCATGCCAGAGCTTCGGTGTTCTTTAGAAGATATTTTAAAAGACCATGAGAGATCACACAATGGTTTTCCATGACATAGGTGTTTTACTCCAATGCATGCTACTATTGACCTATCATAAAATACCCACTGCCACTACAACAAAGGACTGACATTTTAATTATTCCAGCTCTCATAGAAGTTGCTCCTTCTATTCTGAACACTTCTGAAAGGTAGTGAATTACTTTACTAATACTTCTGTTCTCAAACACAAGGTAGTTGGTTTTGTTTATTTTAATAAGCCATTAATATTTTCTGACTTGGAGGAATCAGACAGCTAAAGCTAAATAGTTAGTGGAATAAAGACAGACATCAGGATGCAACTGAAGAAATGAAACTGAAAATAGCTGAAGAGGTTTTTTCATTCCATATTTTCTAGCACCATGAAATTGCTAAATGTGGAACCATATAAATATTTCATAATAATTTTATGACTTAGAATTTTATTACTATCATTCTAGTGAAATGTCTTCAATATTTGTGTATTTCCCAAGAAATCAGCCTGGTTCCAACAGAGTATGCAGGTCTCTGCAGGAAGTTAAACATTATAAGTTGTAAGATACCAATTTGTTCGGGGTAAAGAGAGATATTGACAATGATTCTTCAATTTCTTATAACATACCAGATGAAAGAAATTAGTTTAATATCAACAAATCATGTTCTTTCATGACTATTTATTTCCCACAAATAGAGTAAGCCACTAGAAGTGTATTTTGACCATCTGTTGGGTAGACAAGTCATCATTTATGTGCTCTTTTAAAAGTTGTAATTCTTGATTCATTTTAAAAAAGAAGGTGGGACAGTTTGTAGCCTTTAACTGAAGTTTTATCATTGCTTAACTGCTGAACAAGGTAACTAAATATGAGCTGCAGTTTCCACCTTTACCAAAGCAAAAAATATTACTCTGTTTATTCCGAGGGACATGAAATCTAATTACATATTCTCATCATGAAGCTCCATAGAAACTGATTCTGCAGTTCTTCATTTTCAGCTAAAATGAAAACTCATCATTTTTAACATTGCCAAGGTCAACCACACAAGAAGAACAAAGATATATAATATACAAGCCTGTATATTACATATGTATGTATGTATGTATGAACATATGGTATTCATTTTTGGAATTTGGTATTTTTATTCTGATTTTGCTCTCTGGATTGCTCTGTACATAACAGAACTGTGTTAGTCAACAGTGAAAAAATAATCCAGTGCTTTCTGTGCCCTTTTACCACTGAAAGGCCTGTGGTAGGCAGCTATACTTCCAAAAGTGAATTTTAGAAAGGAGTTTGTCTTTAAGACAACCTGGCCTTTGCACTTGTTACACTACTTTAATATGGTGTTCTCTTGTCAGAAATCTGTATAGTTGAGGACACTGTCTTGCTCTTGGTTGTTTCTGCGTCTATGGACAGATAACCTCTCCCATATTGCACTGTACTGGTAGAAAGTCACTACCACTAGTCCATCTTTGAATGCATGTCTTGATGACCCACCCACCAAGCTGTCCTTCAGAAATCCCACTCCCTAATATGAAATAAATTTCTGCAATTAGGCATTTAACCTGATAGAGGACAGAAATAAGCCACTGGTGTAGATTGGTGAACAAGTAATTTCTTTTGCCATATGCAGAGTCCACAGCTGACCTCCACTTCAGGTACACAGATCACAACAGAATACCAGACAGGAGCACCAACCACAAACAAGAAATTTTAAAGACCATAGAAGAGTCTGAAAAGAATGCTGGAAATAGAAGCAGTAGCACTGAAAGTTTTAAAACATATATTAATGTATTTACATTTGAGGTATCTTTAAAAATTGTGTTGGTATTTATTGAAAATCAGAAGGGGAGAAAGTGGACTCTAAAGATGATTCATCTGCTAAGGATCTAATCCTGCGAAAACTTCTCAACCGAACAGGCCTTACTTCTGCTGTGGCACTCCTAATTTCATATATGCTATACAAATTATTTTCATCTGAGCAGTAAACCAAGGTATGTTATTACAAAGCTAGTATCTGCATTAAAAATAAATGTTACAACACTTCCTCTTGATTTTAGACTATTTGGGAGCTGTGGATGCACTTCACCCTCATATAAAGATTGTGTATATGTATGCCTCCAAAAAAACTAAAAGCAAAACGTTTTTCACTTTCTGCTTCAAGCAAGAGATAGAGCTCAATTATGCAATCAAAGAAAACAAACTCTAACATCCATTAGTTAATAGGAAAGTTATCCTGTCTCCACTCAGTAGGTGTGAAAATGTAAGTGTCCCGGGAAGTGCTGGAAAGACTTGAACAGTCTACCTTCCCTTTCTTTCATGTAGAGTGTGAGCATATTGGTCCAGAATCTCAAAAACTTTCACGGAAAATTTTCTGATAAGTTTGTATTTACAGAAGAGCTAGTTAGGCTTGGTCTTTTCAGCCTAGAAACAACACAGCTGAGAGAGGACAGGATGCAGGTCTACAAAATCATTAGTGGCATAAACAGGACACCCAGCACAAGAACTGAAGGGCATGAAATAAACGTAGCAAGTTCAAAAGTAAACAAAAGGAGTTGTCCCTTCATTCAATGTGTATTTAAGCTGAGGAGCTCTTTACCATCTTTTACCAAGTGTATCAGGAATATACTTGGATTTAAATGAAGCTGATCAGGACTACAGAGATATAGAGGTCCATTGGAACTGTATTAAAAACATCCTAAAACTCACAAAATCTTCTATCTGAGAAAACCTCTGAGCTGCAAAGCTTCGTAGACTGGGACAAAACAAGGGTCATGAGAATTATCAGAAATGTTTGTCCTGATTTTGTGCTCTAAGGCAACCGTTTCAGTACTCTCTGGACACCTGACTAGGTAGACCTTTTGTCTTGCCTGTTAGAGCCATTTTCTTATGCCAGCAACAACCCACAGAAGCAGCTATATCAACTGCATAGTGTGTTGATGGCACCATGCTTATTACACTGCTTCTCACAGAAGGCATACAGGATAAACACAATCTGGACCTAAACACTAATTGCAGTATCACTGCTGATAGAAATGGGGGGGAAACCTACCTCTGATGTCACTAAATTGGTCTGAATTTTAATTGTTCTCATTATTAAATGGGGTGCTGATGCAGCTCATTATGCAAGTTATTTAATGATTTTGTCCATCATTTAATAAGCATTTCTACTAACTGAGGCAATGATACACTATATCATAGAAGTTGCAACAAGAAGTCTGAGGGCAATCAAGGGAGACTTCAGGGCCTTGGGACAACTGGTTAAGGGATCAGTAGCACAAGTAGTGTTGTCCTCTATCCTTCCAGTTGCAGGGAATGATGAGGGAAGAAACAGGAAGACCCAGCAGATCAATACCTGGCTCCAAGCCTGGTGTCACCAGCAGAATTGGAGGTTTTTTGATCATGGGTCAGTCTACACAACACCCGGCCTGCTGGCAACAGACAGGGTATACCTGTCTCAAAGAGGGAAAAGGATCTTTGCACACAAGTTAGCAAGACTCATCGAAAGAGCTTTAAACTAGATTTGAAGGGGGAGAGGAATAAAACCAGGATTGCTAGAGATAAGCCATGGGGTGGCACACTAATGTTAGAGTGGCGGTGTGCTAGTGAGTTCCTTTGGTCTGCCATCTCAGTGGAGGTAGGGGTTGGAAATCCATGCGGCAGCAAAGATGCAAGTGTTATTGATGTATTAGAAACCACAGAAGTTCTTGAGAATGGTCATGTCGGAATTAGGGTTTCTGCTCCCCAGAAAGGTGGAGGGATCAACAGCCCAACTAAAGTGCATCTACACCAGAGCATGTAGCATGGACAGCAAACAGGAGGAGCTGGAAGCCATTGTGCAGCTGGAAAACTAAGATATAGTTGCAATCACAGAAACATTGTGGGATGACTTGCACAACTGGAGTGCTTCAATGGATGGCTATAAACTCTTCAGAAGGGATATGCAAGGAAAGAGAAGCAGTGGGGTAGCCCTGTGTGTTAGGGAGTTATTTGACTGTCTAGAGCTTGATGATGGTGATGATGGGGTTGAGTGTTTATGGATAAGAATCAGGGGAAGAACAACAAGGCAGATATCACAGTGGGAGTCTGTTATAGACCACCCAACCAGGATGAAGAGAGAGATGAAATATTCTATAAGCAGCTGGGAGAAGTCTCACAATCACTAGCCCTTGTTCTCATGGGGGACTTCAACTTACCTGATGTCTGCTGGAAATACAATACAGTGGTGAGGAAACAGTCTAGTCTAGTCCAGTCCTGGAGTGTATAGAAGGCAACTTCCAGACACAGCTGCTGAGGCAGCAAACAGCTGGACCTGTTGTTTGTGAACAGAGAAGAACTCATGGGTGATGTGATGGTTGGAGGCTGTCTTGGGCGCAGCAACTATGAAGTGAAAGAGTTTTCAATTCTCGGAGAAGTAAGGTGATTAGCAGAACTGCCACCTTGGCCTTCCAGAGGGCAAACTTTGGCCTGTGTAGGAGCCTGGCTGCCAGAGTTAACATTCTTCAAGAAGGAAATCTTAAAGGTGCAGGAGCAGGCTGCCCCCATGTGCTGAAAGACGAGCTGGTGGGGAAGGAGACCAGCCTGGCTGAACAGAGAGCTTTGGCTGAAACTCAGTGAGAAAAAGAGTTTATCACCTTTTGAAGAAGGGACAGGCCACTCACGAGGACTACAAAGATGTTGTGAGGTTACGCAGGAAGAAAATTGGAAGGGCTAAAGCCCAACAAGAACTTAATCTGCCTACTGCTGTAAAAGACAATAAAAAATATTTCTATAAATGCATTAGCAACAAAAGGAGGGCTAAGGAGGATCTCCATCCTTTATTGAATGCATGGGGAAACATAGTGACAAAGGATGAGGAAAAGGCTGAGGTACTTACTTAATGCCTTCTTTGCCTCAGTCTTTAATAGTAAGACCAGTTGTTCTCAGGGTACCCAGCTCGCTGAGCTGGAAGACAGGGACGGGGAGCAGAATGAAGCCCGCATAATCCAAAGGGAAATGGGCAGCGACCTGCTACACCACTTAGACGTGCACAAGTCTATGGGGTCAGATAGGATCCACCCAAGAGTACTGAGGAAGCTGGCAGAAGTGCTCACCAAGCCACTTTCCATCATTTATCAGCAGTCCTGGCTAACCAGGGAGGTCCCAGTTGACTAGAGGTTAGCAATTGTGACATCCATCTACAAGAAGGCCTGGAAGGACGATCTGGGGAACTACAGGCCTCTCAGTCTGACATCAGTGCCAGGGAAGGTTATGGAGCACATCATCTTGAGTGCCATCACACGGCATGTACAGGACAACTAGGTGATCAGTCCCAGTCAGCATGGGTTTATGAAAGGCAGGTCCTGCTTGACTAACCTGATCTCAGTCTATGACAAGACAACACACTTAGTGGATGAGGGAAAGGCTGTGGATTTTGTTTACCTGGACTTTAGTAAAGCCTTTGACTCTTTCCCACAGCATTCTCCTGGAGAAACTGGCTGGTCATGGCTTGGATGGCTGTACTCTTCACCGGGTAAAAAACTGTCTGGATGGCCAAGCCCAAAGAGTTGTGGTGAAGGGAGTTAAATCCAGTCAGCGGCCAGTCACAGGTGACATTTCCCAGGGCTCAGTATTGGGGCCAGTTCTGTTTAATATCTCTTATCAATGATCTGGACGAGGGGATCAAGTGCACCCTCAGCCAGTTTCCAGTTGAACCCAAGCTGGGTAGGAGTATTGATCTGCTTGAGCGTAGAAAGGCTCTACAGAGGGCTCCAGACAGGCTGGATTGATGGGCCAAGGCCACTTGTATGAGATTCAACAAGGCTAAGTGCTGGGTCCTGCACTTGGGTCACAACAACCCCATGCAATGCTACAGGCTTGGGGAAGAGTGGCTGGAAAGCTGCCTGGTGGAAAAGGACCTAGGGGTGTTGGTCAACAGCCAGCTGAATATGAGGCAGCAGTGTGCCCAGGTGGCCAAGAAGGCCAATAGCATCCTGGCCTGTATCGGAAATAGTGTGGCCAGCAGGACTAGGGAAGTTATTGTCCCCTTGTACTTGGCACTGGCAAGGCTGCACCTCAGATACTGTTCAGTTCAAATTCAGTTTTGGTCCCCTCACTACAAGGAAGACACTGAGGTGCTGGAGGATGTGCAAAGAAGGGCAACAAAGCTGGTGAAGGGTTCAAAGCACAAGTCTTATGGGGAGTGGCTGAGGGAACTGGGATTGTTTAGTTTGGAGAAAAGAAGGCTGAGGGGAGACCTTATCGCTCTCCACAGCTACCTGAAAGGAGGCTGTAGCAAGGTGGGTATTGGTCTCTTCTCCCAAGTAACAAGCGATAGGACAAAGAGCAAATGGCCTCAAATTGTGCCAGAGTAGGTTTAGACTGGATATTAGGAAAAATTTCTTCACTGAAAGGGTTATCAAGCACTGGAGCAGGCTGGCCAGGGAAGTGGCTGAGTCATCATCCCTGGGGGTATTTAAAAGACATGTACATCATAGAGCCATAGAATTGTTTAGATTGGAAAAGACCTTTAAGATCATCAAGTCCAACTGTTAACCTACTACTGTCAAGTCCACCACTAAACCATGTCCCTAAGCACCACATCTACACGTCTCTTAAAGATGTGGTGCTTAGGGACATGGTTTAGTGGTGGACTTGGCAGTGTTAAGTTTATGGTTGGATCAATGATTCTAAAGGTCTTTTCCAACCTAAATGACTCTATGATTCTATACAATTTTTGAACTCTTTTTAAATGAAAATTTGGGTTTAACATCTCCTTAAAAGACACAGGTTTTTTCTATAATAATTGAAGAATGTGTTGGTTAAAATTTAGAAGCCAGAACATTGTTTAAAACCTGTCTGTGGATTTTTTGAAACAAGAAAGGTTCTCTCTCTTCTGTCGTATATTATTTTGAATAGCACTGTCACAAGTTGAACAGCTTGTCTTAACAGTTATGTTAGAATAACACAAAAAACCACTCCGCTAACAAAGGAGGGATTAGCAAAGCTGGAAGGTAATGCTGGCTTAGCATTTGAAATTATTGATACATTCCTATTGGCATATTGTTTTCTTCTCAGTGTTTTTTCCCAAGGTGCATGGAGCAGACTGAATTTACACTGAATTTTCAGTGTGTCACTGAAAAATGTATGTAACTATAGAACACCATAGTTATATTCTTCATATTCAAATGAGGACAAAGGAGTTTCTGCACTCCCATTTGACTGAGTTCAGAAATATCATCTCAAGTTAATTTCTATTTTCCAACTACTTCAAATTGGTTGCATGAAAATATGCATTCAAAATTTAAAGCATAATTAAGAATATCTGTATAGGGAACTACATTGCACTGTGAGCATGAAAGTTCATAAAGGTAATTACTTTATCACTATCTTAAGCAGCATCATGAAAACAAAACCAAAAATGGGAGTGCCAGCTGGTGGCAAACTAATCCTGTGGTGCACAGAATCCTTTTCAAATTATCAATAACTCAGAAACACACAAAGAAGAAAACGGAAAAAAAAATCATTATGTTAAGGAATAAGGACCCAAAAATCTTACCTCATAGCAATGAGAATAGTGATCACAAATAAAAATTTGAGGACTCACATTCTAAAATGCTACTGAATGGTATCCTAAGATTTTATATTGGAAAGGATTAAAACAAACTTTCTGCAAGGAGGAAAGTGAAAAACAGAACGCTACCGTACCTTGAGGACTATCATCACTCTCATCAGTCACTTCTACGGAAAACCTGTTTCAACTTAAAAAATGAGATTTTTTTTTTTTCCTAAGATATTAGAGCACAGAATTGCTCTAAAATTCTTTGAGTTTTTATTTGAAAATTCAATGTCAAGTGAATGTAAAAATTTTATTAATCTTTCCTAGAAATAAAAAAAGCAACCACACATATAAAGAACTCCACTTGGTGAATATTTTCTTTAAACATCTTAAATTACTAAAGTAGAGACTTGTTATAAAAATTGCTAAGACTATTGCTGAAATTTCACTCAAATAAATAAGCCTAGAGAGAAACATTATTACCTCAACCAGCTATAAAGTTAAGTTTTCCAAACTCTCATGTAACTCTGAGTAACTTCTTCATACATGTCTACTTCCACAGCCCCAAAATTACATGCAGTCTGTAAAATTATAATTACTACAGTCACAATATCAGTTCTTGCCTTGGGTAAGCTGACAAAATTCATATACAGTCAGTCTTATTTTCAGCTCCTACTATTGAGTGACCAACAAAGTTCCCTTTACAAAGGTACAATACTAAACAGCTTCACATCTGTGGACCAGAATATTTGCCTGTATCTGACTGGGATTTAAATACATCAGAAGGGCATATACACTCACAGTAAGCTGTCCATAACAACACACTTGCTGATTCTTCAAATGTGTTCTCAAGCAGAGGAATGAACAGCCATCTACAATCCAGCAGTTGGCCAGTGATTAAGCTATTAATCCTGTATTAGAGACAGAAAAGCCAAGACACTCAGAGGCAAAACCATTTTTGTCCCAATTCACACAGCAAGACAGTGACAAAACTGAGAACAAATAACAAATAGGAGGCATCGTGATGATTTTTGAGCCTGTCATTTCCCAGACTCTGTCACTTCTCTGCATTAGTATTTATTTGAACTAGAGTATTTTTGAGGGAAAAAAGCAACAACAATCTCAACCATTTCAGACTGCAGTAACTAAGAGATATAAATTACAATGGAACAGGAAACTGCTCTTCAGACAGAATCCAACTCGGCTACCATAATGCCTAACCTAGCAGTGTTTTCCTTCATTTAAACATGCTCTGATGTTTAGCCCCCAGTTCCTTTCTATGCACAAAAATAAAAATCTTCAGAGATTTCAGAGTACACATCCCCAGAACAAAATATCTAATGCAACTTCAATTAAAAGCACCTATAGAAAAAAAAAAGAAAAATTATTGTTCTTCAAGCACTGTAACTTTACTTTAGGAATGGAAAACTACTTCAGTCTGTTCACACTGGTGGAACAAGTTTTGTAGTCTGAAATCCAGGAACTAAACTCATAATAAAGCATTGAAGCAAGAGAGACTGCTAATATGAAGGGCATTAATCACACAAAGACATTTTTTGTAGAACTGAGGCCATTTCGGGTTCAATTGCGCAAGCAGCCAGACAGCTCTGAACTGCTGAGAGTGCCAAGCACCTTACAGAAGGATCTTAGATCTCATATTGCTGGACACTCCAGTTTTCACAGGACTGTGTGAGAGGTGTGCTACTTCTTAGTGCAATGGACAAATACATGGGTGACTAGATGTCGTGGTTTCAGCCCAGCCGGTAACAAAGGACCACGCAGCCGCTCGCTCGCTCACTCCTCCCGCCCCCCCCGCCCCCCGTCCGGTGGGATAGGGAGGAGACGGAGGAGAGAAAAGTGAAAAAAAAACCAAAACAAACCGCAACCTCGGGTGTTGAGATAAGGGCAGTTTACTGGGACAACACACGCACACACGCACAAAAAAAAAAGAAGAGAAGTTACAACAACAACAATGAAAGAATATACAAAAGGAGTGATGCACAGTGCAACTGCTCACACCCGGAACCCGACGCTCCGCCACTTCCCCCACCAAAAGTCAAGAGAGCTCCCCCCGGCCCGCTCCCCATTTATATACTGAGCATGATGTCACATGGTATGGAATAGCTCCTTGGCTAGTTCAGGTCAGCTGCCCCGGCTATGCCCCCCACCTCCCAGGTTCCTGTAAAAATTAACTCTATCCCAGCTGAACCCAGGACAATATGTTATAAACAGATTTCAGAGTCCAATACTCTCTGACTAGGTTCTTTTAGATAGTTCTAGCTGTCGAGGGTGTAATGTTTAATATCCTTGTTCATAGATAGTTGATGTTACACAGGATTTCTGATTTAGCAGAGTGATACAAAAAATATATTGCATAACACAATACAGATGTAAGAAACTGTCATAGCCGTCAAAACAAAGGCAACCCTCCGTTCCCTTCTGTGTTGGCATAAAGTCAGCTGCTTTACAACAGCTGTGGTCAGTCACACCCTGCATTATTCCCTGAGCTTCATGGGCACATTGTGCTTGCCCATCTCCTCTGAGCCTTCTTCCACGGTAGGGTTTTACTGGTGGATCACAGCAGAAATGAATATTAACTCTATCCCAGCTGAACCCAGGACACTAGAAAAAAAAATTGAGAGAATCAGCAAACCAAGTGAGCAGATGTTATCCTTTGTTCTGTGTCCTGGTTTCAGCTAGAATAGAGTTAATTGTCTTCCTAGTAGCTGGTATAGTGCTATGTTTTTGAGTTAGGTATGAGAAGAATGTTGATAGCACTGATGTTTTCAGTTGTTGCTAAGTAGTGTTTAGTCTAAAGTCAAGGATTTCTCAGCTTCTGATGCCCAGCCAGCAAGAAGGCTGGAGGGGCACAAGAAGTTGGGAGGGGACACAGCCAGGGCAGCTGACCCAAAGAGGCCAATGGGGTATTCCATACCATGGGACGTCATGCCCAGTTGTCCTGGTTTCAGCTGGGATGTAGTTAGCTGTCTTCCTAGTAGCTGGTACAGTGCTATGTTTTGAGTTCAGTATGTGAAGAATGTTGATAACACTGATGTTTTCAGTTGTTGCTCAGTAGTGTTTAGACTAGAGTCAAGGATTTTTCAGCTTCTCATGCCCAGCCAGGGCACCTGACCCAAACTGGCCAACAGTGTATTCCATACCATGTGACGTCCCATCTAGTTTAGGAACTGGGAAGTGGGGGGGGGACAGGGATTCGCCGCTTGGGGACTGGCTGGGTGTCGGTCGGCGGGTGGTGAGCAATTGCCCTGCGCAACATTTGTACATTTCAATCCTTTTATTACTACTGTTGTCATTTTATTAGTGTTATCATTATCATTATTAGTCTCTTCTTTTCTGTTCTATTAAATCGTTCTTATCTCAACCCAGGAGTTTTACTTCTTTTCCTGATTTTCTCCCCCATCCCACTGGGTGGGGGGGAGTGAGTGAGCGGCTGCGTGGCTGGGGTTAAACCACGACAGTCCTTTTGGTGCCCAACGTGGGGCATGAAGGGTTGAGATAACGACAAACCTGACCAGAGCTTGTTAAAACAAATTTGTCCTAAGCATTCATTATGTTGATTTATGTATTCTTAGAGTTGTTGCTCTGGTTTTTAAGGCTCTGTTATGTATCACCTCACTTGCTGTATGTAGTTCCTCTTCTGCTGCTTATCATCTGTGGGAGGTGGATTAAGGTTTTCGCTTTGATGTATGGTATAACTCTGGTTTATGGTATGATAAAGTCATCGGCTGTGGGATTAATCCAGTATTTGCACTCAGCATTGTCACCTTTATACTGTGGGAGCCATCTGTGGGAAACTATTAATAATTATACCATTTACCTTTCCTCCATGGAAAACCAGTCTGTGGGTGGGGTACCTTTCTTCCCCTCTCCTTTCTCCTTCGGTCCAGTTACAATGGTGTTTGAGAATTTTGAAAAATTTGAATACTCCTGGGATGTTGGGACTAGCACGGTCCTAGCCCTACTGCTAGGAATTAGCATACTTCTGAATGTGGTTCAGCTCTCGTTTAAGGTTAAACAGCTATTTAAGAAGATCACCCAGAGATGTGCCCCAAGGCTGGATAATTATGAGTGGCAGGGTGTGTGGGGTAGTATGGGCAAATACCTAGAAAAGTGGGCACCTCCGACGTTTTGGAAATTCACCCCTGAACAAGTGCAGGATCCAGAAGAACTAGTAAAATATTTGGAAAAGGTATGCTGTCACCCCGGCAGCTCCAGAGAGATACAAATCACTGCAACGTGCTGGGGCCTGGCCCATGCCTATCGAGCCCTGTTTGACACCACTCAGTACCCTCAAGGAGAAGAGAAAGTCTCTGGACCTAACAACAAAATGGTGAGCACCGCGGCCACCCAAACCTTGGCAACGGGCGCTGCGGCCCCTCCAGCCCCGGCAAGGAGCATTGCAGGCACCCAGACCTTGGCGACAGGCACCGTGACCCCTCCAGCCCCGGCAACGAGAACTCGGGCTACCCAAACCTCAGCAACAGGCACTGCAGCCCCTCCAGCCCCGGCAATGAGTACAGCAGCTACCCAAACCTCAGCAACGGGCACTGCAGTCCCTCCAGCCCCAGTGACGAGCACTGCTGCTACCCAAACCTCGGTGACAGACACTGCGGTTATCCAAAACCCGGTGAGCGATACTGCAACTGAACCAGCGGACCAACCTGCACCAGCATCAGTTGCCCCCGTACAGAAAAAGAAATATACAAAAAAATCAGTTCGCTTAGCGAAGGATGAAGATGAACCAGGGTCATCACGGGAACAGGAGGAAGAGGCAGAACCAGAGGTAATAAAGCGGTCCCTATCCTTGAGTAAGCTGCGGGATCTGCGAAAAGACTTTGGCCGCTGTATAGGTGAGCCTATTATCACCTGGCTCCTCCGATGCTGGGACAATGGGGCTAATAGCTTGGAATTAGAAGGTAGGGAAGCCAAGCAGCTAGGATCGCTTGCCAGGGAAGGTGGCATTGACAAGGCAATTGGAAGAGGGACACAAGCCATCAGCCTCTGGAGGTGACTCCTGTCAAGTGTGAAGGAAAGGTACCCCTTTAAGGAAGATGTTATATGTCAATCAAGCAAGTGGACCACCATGGAAAAAGGTATCCAATATCTGAGGGAATTAGCTGTGCTGGAGATGATTCATTACGACCCAGACAACCCACAATTACCCAAAGATCCAGATGAAGTCCAATGCACACGACCCATATGGCG
Organism: Haliaeetus albicilla; assembly: GCF_947461875.1. Classification (NCBI taxonomy): domain Eukaryota; kingdom Metazoa; phylum Chordata; class Aves; order Accipitriformes; family Accipitridae; genus Haliaeetus; species Haliaeetus albicilla. Next base: position 46,327,715 of record NC_091516.1, read on the forward strand.
GAAGTTTGTACAGAGCGCACCATCGACCTATGCCAACGCATTGGCAATAATGGCCTGGAAGGATGAAGAGGCACCGACAGTGGAGGAAGTGGCTCGCCAACTCCGTCAATACGAAGAAAATCTCTCCTCCTCCCTACAAGCCTGCATTGCAGCTGTGGAGAAGCTGTCCGAGGATGTCCAACAAATCAAAGAGGATATGTCCTACTCCACACTTGTAAGGACCAATGTCTCAGCTATTAGGAGTGAGCGTTCCTCTGTCCAAGAGAGAGAATATAGAAGGTACACACCGCGAGGTGCCCTGTGGTTTTACCTATGCGATCATGGAGAGGACATGAGGAAATGGGACGGAAAACCTGCCTCGGTCCTAAATGCACGGGTACGTGAGCTGCGAGGAAAAACCACCACAAAAGGGGATTCTACCAGGAAAAATGCCACTTCAGTTTCCAAACAGAGTAGAAGAGCTGATTTTATTTCCGATCCTCTTGAAGGGACTTCTGAGCCAATTTTACGAGAAGTGAATACTGAATACTCTGACCAGAATTAGAGGGGCCCTGCCTCCAGCCAGGTGGAGGAAAGGGATAACCGGGTCTATTGGACTGTGTGGATTCGATGGCCTGGCACGTCAGACCCACAGGAGTATAAGGCTCTAGTAGACACCGGCGCACAGTGCACTCTAATGCCATCAAGTTATAAAGGGACAGAATCCATTTGTATTTCTGGTGTGACAGGGGGATCCCAAGAATTAACTGTATTGGAAGCTGAAGTAAGCCTAACTGGAAATGAATGGCAGAAACACCCCATTGTGACTGGTCCAGAGGCTCCGTGTATCCTTGGCATAGACTATCTCAGGAGGGGGTATTTTAAGGACCCGAAGGGGTATTGATGGGCTTTTGGTATAGCTGCCTTGGAGACAGAGGGCACTGAACAGCTGTCTACCCTGCCTGGTCTCTCTCAAGACCCTTCGATTGTGGGGTTGCTCAAGGTTGAAGAACAACAAGTGCCAATTGCTACCACGACGGTGCACCGGCGGCAATATCGCACCGACCGAGACTCTCTGATTCCCATCCACAAGTTGATTCGCCAACTGGAGAGCCAAGGAGTGATCAGCAAAACCCGCTCACCCTTTAATAGTCCCATATGGCCAGTGTGGAAGTCTAATGGGGAGTGGAGACTAACAGTTGACTATCGCGGCCTGAATGAAGTTACACCACCGCTGAGTGCTGCCATTCCAGATATGCTAGAACTTCAATACGAGCTAGAGTCAAAGGCAGCCAAGTGGTATGCCACAATTGACATTGCTAATGCGTTTTTCTCAATCCCTCTAGCAGCAGAGTGTCGTCCACAATTTGCCTTTACTTGGAGAGGTGTCCAGTACACTTGGAATCGATTGCCCCAGGGGTGGAAACACAGCCCCACCATTTGCCATGGACTAATCCAGACTGCACTGGAAAAAGGTGAAGCTCCGGAACACCTGCAATACATTGATGACATCATCGTATGGGGCAACATGGCAGAAGAAGTCTTTGAGAAAGGGAAGAAAATAATCCAAATCCTTGTGAAAGCCGGTTTTGCCATAAAAGAAAGTAAGGTCAAGGGACCTGCACAGGAGATCCAGTTTTTGGGAATAAAATGGCAAGATGGACGTCGTCAGATCCCAATGGATGTGATTAACAAAATAGCAGCTATGTCTCCCCCGACTAATAAAAAGGACACACAGGCCTTCTTAGGTGTCGTGGGGTTTTGGAGAATGCATATTCCAAATTACAGTTTGATTGTAAGCCCTCTCTATCAAGTGACCCGGAAGAAGAATGATTTTAAATGGGGCCCTGAACAACAACAAGCCTTTGAACAAATTAAACGGGAGATTGTTCATGCCGTAGCCCTTGGACCAGTCTGGACAGGACAAGATGTTAAAAATGTGCTCTATACTGCAGCTGGGGAGAATGGCCCTACCTGGAGCCTCTGGCAGAAAGCACCTGGGGAGACCCGAGGCCGACCCCTGGGGTTTTGGAGTCGAGGATATCGAGGATCCGAGGCTCGCTATACTCCAACTGAAAAAGAGATTTTGGCAGCATATGAAGGAGTTCGAGCCGCCTCAGAAGTGGTTGGTACTGAGACACAGCTCCTCTTAGCACCCCGACTGCCAGTGCTGGGCTGGATGTTCAAAGGGAGGGTCTCCTCTACACATCACGCGACTGATGCCACGTGGAGTAAGTGGATCGCACTGATCACACAACGGGCTCGCATAGGAAACCCCAGTCGCCCAGGAATTTTAGAAGTAATCACGGACTGGCCAGAAGGCAAAGATTTTGGAATGTCACCAGAGGAGGAGGTGGCACGTGTTGAAGAAGCCCCGCTGTATAATAAACTGCCAGAAAATGAGAGGCAATATGCCCTGTTCACTGACGGATCCTGTCGCATTGTGGGAAAGCATCGGAGGTGGAAGGCTGCTGTATGGAGTCCTACACGACAAGTTGCAGAAACTGCTGAAGGAGAGGGTGAATCAAGTCAGTTTGCAGAGGTGAAAGCCATCCAGCTAGCGTTAGATATTGCTGAAAGAGAAAAGTGGCCAGTGCTCTATCTCTATACTGACTCATGGATGGTGGCAAATGCCCTGTGGGGGTGGTTACAGCAATGGAAGCAGAGCAACTGGCAGCGCAGAGGTAAACCCATTTGGGCTGCCACGCTGTGGCAAGATATTGCGTCCCAGCTAGAGAATCTGGTTGTAAAAGTACGTCATGTAGATGCTCACGTACCCAAGGGTCGGGCCACTGAAGAACATCGAAACAACGAACAGGTGGATCAGGCTGCCAAGATTGAAGTGTCTCAGGTGGACCTGGACTGGCAACATAAGGGTGAGCTATTTATGGCTCGATGGGCCCATGATACTTCAGGCCATCAGGGAAGAGATGCAACATATAGATGGGCTTGTGATTGAGGGGTGGACCTGACCATGGACACTATCGCGCAGGTTATCCATGAATGTGAAACATGTGCTGCAATTAAGCAAGCCAAGCGGTTAAAGCCCCTGTGGTATGGAGGGCGATGGTTGAAATATAAATATGGGGAAGCCTGGCAGATTGACTATATCACACTCCCACAAACTCGCCAAGGCAAGCGCTATGTGCTTACAATGGTGGAAGCAACCACCGGATGGCTGGAAACATATTCTGTACCCCATGCCACTGCCCGGAACACTATCCTGGGCCTTGAGAAGCAGGTCTTGTGGCGACACGGCACCCCAGAAAGAATTGAGTCAGACAATGGGACTCATTTCCGAAACAACCTCATAGACACCTGGGCCAAAGAGCACAGCATTGAGTGGGTGTATCATATCCCCTATCATGCACCAGCCTCTGGGAAAATTGAGCGATACAATGGACTGTTAAAGACTACATTGAGAGCAATGGGGGGCGGAACTTTCAAACATTGGGATACACATTTAGCAAAAGCCACCTGGTTAGTCAACACCAGAGGATCTGCCAATCGGAGTGGCCCTGCCCAATCAGAATTTTTACATACTGTAGAAGGGGATAAAGTCCCTGTAGTGCACATGAAAAACATGTTAGGGAAAACAGTCTGGGTTACTCCTCCCTCAGGCAAAGGTAAACCCATTCGTAGGATTGCTTTTGCTCAAGGGCCTGGGTGCACTTGGTGGGTGATGCAAAAAGATGGGGAAGTCCGATGTGTGCCTCAAGGGGATTTGATTTTAGGTGAAAATAGCCAGAATTAAACTGTATTATATTAGTTGCTATATAACCCTGCTACTGTATGTTATCATTACTATAATTGTTATATGCTATATCCATAGTACTATAGTAAGAATCACTTGGATCAAGCAAGAAAGAACTGTGATAAAACTGAGCAAAGCGCAGTAGAGGTGGAACCAGAACTGACTCCAGCATGCAACAATCCAACGGTGCACACCATCCTCCTGCTGCGCCAAATGTCATCTGCTCATCACACCGCACTGAAGCCCAATTCTGCTCTACCGACTGAGAGGACTTTGCACCATCCCTCCTGCCCAGACAGACTGGTATGACAGATGGAGCCCAGAGTCAGAAACTAAATGAACTCAACAAACATTTTATGAACATAAAGAACTAAAGAACTGATATCTCTGTGTGTGTATACTTATATATATATATATCATTGTTCATATGTCTCAAAGGGATGGAAAGGTGGTGATGATTGATCAGAATGTACCTAAAGGTATGGGAACTGAGCATGACGTCAATGGTATAGAATAAGGGGTGGATACTGTCCTGGTTTCAGCTGGGATGTAGTTAGCTGTCTTCCTAGTAGCTGGTACAGTGTTATGTTTTGAGTTCAGTATGTGAAGAATGTTGATAACACTGATGTTTTCAGTTGTTGCTCAGTAGTGTTTAGACTAGAGTCAAGGATTTTTCAGCTTCTCATGCCCAGCCAGGGCACCTGACCCAAACTGGCCAACAGTGTATTCCATACCATGTGACGTCCCATCTAGTTTAGGAACTGGGAAGTGGGGGGGGGACAGGGATTCGCCGCTTGGGGACTGGCTGGGTGTCGGTCGGCGGGTGGTGAGCAATTGCCCTGCGCATCATTTGTACATTCCAATCCTTTTATTACTACTGTTGTCATTTTATTAGTGTTATCATTATCATTATTAGTCTCTTCTTTTCTGTTCTATTAAACCGTTCTTATCTCAACCCAGGAGTTTTACTTCTTTTCCTGATTTTCTCCCCCATCCCACTGGGTGGGGGGGAGTGAGTGAGCGGCTGCATGGTGCTTAGTTGCTGGCTGGGGTTAAACCATGACATCTTGCTATCTGTTGTGCCATATCACTTGGAGTAACACTAACCTGTCAGTACCTAAACTTCCCTATGTGAGAAATGGAGATAATAGTGCTCTTTTACCCTGCAGGCGTATCGGTTGGAATTACATGGGCAGCACTACAGCAACCATCCCCACTAGCAGTCACCAGACATGATTTGGAACTTGACCTATTATTAGAATCTGTATTTTGCCAAAACAATTTTCATAAGATTCCACGCCATAAATCAGGCCCAAAACTCTGAAAATCAGTGGATCACATTTCACACCCAGATCCAAAGTCATCAGTGTACATTTTGACTTGCAGGTAGCAATATGTTTTATATTAATCTGAAGGCACATTTTCACTGCTTTATAATCCCCATATGTTTAACTATTAGTGTTACAGGTAATCTGCTTAAATAAAAAAATCTTGAATTTAATAACCCCTTTCATAGATGGGCACCTACCCAATACTATCCCATCCAATCCAGTTGCCTGTAGTTGCAACACTGACACAAAGCAGTATCAAACTACCTAAAGGGGAAATTCACTCTATGTTTTGGCAGCTGAGAAGCATTAAGTCCTTTTGTATTCTGAATGTAAGTTCCCTACCTCACCTCTACTCCACACCCAAAGTACTGCCAGTTTGAAAAAAATCTGTTACAGATTTTGCTTACCTGACATTACTAATGAATTATTGAATATATCATTTGGGCTGGAGGAATTGCCAAAACTCACTCCCTACTTCTCCCAAGCTTATACTTAAAAGTAGGCTTTTGAAAGACATAAAGAAGAAGGAGAAATGTTCTATTTCCAGCTTTGAGGGGGAGATTTACTGCTGGGGGGGGGGTGGTTGGGTTTGGGGGGAGGGTATGTTTTGGGTTTTTTTAATTAACAGGAAAGAAATATCAATGTCATATTTGAATACTTGCCTGAATCATCACTGAGGTTACTTGTGCAGAAATACTAACAAAAACATCAGGGCTGTTTGAGGAATGTTTTTTGCTGAGGTTTTTTTAAAGGTCAAGGTTGATCTATTTGAGATTATCTGGTAAAATCTTTTCTTTTCTGAACTGCTGTATCCTTTGTTCTTCAGTTTAATTCTATAAAACTCGGTAGTTCTTAATTCTTTTTAACTTGAAAAATATTTATGCTTCAAAAGATTTTGTAACATAACTAAACTAGGTTAGGAATGTATGCATAAAGACCAAAAATGACTCCTGTTAGAGAGACAGGAAAAAGAAAAAAGGTATTGTAAACTCATTTCTTGTTTATTTACACTTATGTCACAAAAAGGACTTAATCTGCTTCTGATTAGTCTTGGATCTGCTTCTCCATTTGAACTCATGGTGACCCTCAAATGACATTTCATTTTTTTCTGGTGTGGATGCTGCAAGCCAGACAACTCCATTATCATGTCATGTAAAGAATATCTCACTGGACTTGCCCAGACAATGCAGTTGTTTTTGAAAAAAAGAGTAACTAGTGATTCATTGTGGACATTCTATAGTCCATCATGTGACTATGAGTGTAAAGTAAGCCTGCATCCCAAGGAATAATGTGTCCCTGAAGAAACGTAAATTAAAAATAAAAGTCCACCTTCAAAACCTCCTCCGTTATCTGTCTATTTCCATCTCATCTAACAGATAGCTTAGAAAATTCAGTGTGCTTGAATTCCCCTAGCTTCTTTCTCTGAAACTCACATAATAGAAAATACCAGCGGCCATAAAAACTGATTTGTGCTAAAATTCCCTTTTGGCTTGATGTTCCACATTGTGAAAGACAAGAAGGACCCCTACAGAGACTTGACAGAGGGCTCTAATTTGGTTACATTATCCCCTCTAGCAAGTGAACTGTCAAGGTAGTGCAACAAAACTGAAGCATGTCTGCTGTAATGCAGACGTGACTCATCATTTCCATTTACCCTTTCAAACACACAAAGTTTTGTTCCCATAAATATAACCTGAATATAGATGACAGAAGCCCTTCATCCCCTGTGCGCTTGGAAAAAGTAATTTGAGCCAGTAGCTAGAATCGATGTATGCTATAACATGAAGTCTACTACTACTAAGTAGATAACCAATAGGCTCACCAGGGAGAACAAAAGTGGAATTTTCTAACATACAAGAAAATGAGAAGAGTAGATAGTTTAAACACATGAATTTCCACAGCCTATAATGTAAAAAACTATTTCTAATTGTTTATCCATTTGTATAAAGGCAAAAGACACAAGTCACAGCTTTAATCTTGTTGAACAATTTACTGTAGTTAATTAGTAAAATGAGTAGAGTTTTTTCTGCTTTCCTTGTTTAGAAATTCATTGTCTGAATGGATCACTATAGCTGACTTTCACATAATGCTGTACAAAAAATTTTATCCAGTAAAGTGGATCAAATTATATTGGTAACTGTATCAATTTTCTTGTGCATATGAAAGGCCAGGGGCTTTCTTCCATTCTCACTGCACACAAATCTCTAGCAGTAGAAGCTGAAGTTATAGCATTGTTATCAATTAATATATAATATGATTGAAATAACCAGGGAGCTGCTAAAGTCCTGTGTACAGGCCCCATCAGTTAATATTTAAAATAGGGAAACAATAACTAGAACTAACTACTAGACAATGGGGCTTTATGTTTATGTCAGAAAAGGTCATGGATTGTGGTCTGGTCAATAAACCTTGAAGAACCGCTTGGAACTGCCAAGACAGAGTAAGAAGTAGATAAAAGGGGAGATCACGACCACCGACTCATTGACCACCTACTCAAATGATACCACCTACTCAAAAGAAGACAATGATTAAGAAGAAGACAGTTGCACACTAATCTACATGAGGGGCGAAGAAGAAAGAACCAATCATTAAGGAAAATAACAATGAATATGTCTTAGTTAAGTGAATAAATGTGACAATATTTGTGACAAGGGTGTGCTGTCTTGAGACAGGTACCCATTCATGCTCATCAATGAAATTAATTTGAAAATACCTCAACTCTGTGTGTTATTGGCTTGCACACCGGGTAAATGAACCCTGTTTGTGGGACACTGCTTGTGAGTTCTTTTCCTGTTGATGAACCGTTCTCTCTGCTAATCAAAAGCCACTATCATCACTTGGTTTTCTTTGCCTCGAAAGAGGTGTGCTTGAGTAAAATTTGGTAGATGGAGTAAACAATGAAGTAAGACATCAAGATGTTCACTTTATATCTCAAAGTCTTTAATAGTAAAGAAGAATTCTTCAGAAGAAGAACCACATTTGGAGCTAAATATTCAACAAAATATTTTAAAATACTCTAATATTTAAAAATAATTTTAAAAGACAACTTTTTCAATAATATACAATAGTTAGCATAATACTTGCTTAAAAGTTAAAGTAGCTGGTTGCCATTCCAAAATGCTGTAAAAGACACATAACTGGACTATTTCAGCATTTTATGTCTGCTTTGCCTAGCTAATACATAGACTTTTGAGCCCGGTTCTTCTGGGCAAAGACTATGGTCTCCGTAGATTTCCACTAAATAAGAAAAAAAAGTCTACTAAATAGTACATAATATCTGAATACAGACAGTTTCAGAAGTTAGAAAGTAGAAGCTGAAGGCTCTCTAGAGAAGTATAAATATTGGAGTTTAATTCCTGTTAGCTGCTTTTGCACAAATAAATTGGCTGTGGTGTCATCAGTCACAGCACCTGGTCTAAAGATCACACTTCAATTACAAGATAAGGTTGACATTTCCACTTAGATATTACTCTGCCTTTTCCCTGAAAGTTGCTCAGCTTAAGTGCAGTAAAGAATTAATCTATTCAATCTACAAATAAACCTGCTTTTTTCTAGACATTTCCTTAATTCCTGCTTAGCCGTAGGTGAACCTCTAGACACAATGAAGGTGCTTACCGGGCAGACATTTCTGGTGTAACTCTTAAAAATCACCAATTTGATTCAGCAGCCAAATAATTTTGATCAAGAAATGCAGTACTCGGCAACTTTGGCTAGTTAATAAAATGCCATTAATTCTAAATAACGTGAACAAGTAAGATAAGAACAATAAGAACATTAAGATTTCAGTGTTTACTCTGTCAAAAAGTTGACTTGACTCCAAGCTGAAACACAAATAACCATTTGTTTCTATTTTCCAGAGAGATTCTCTCTTCCATGCAAAGGAAACAATTTTCCATTATTATTGTCAAACAAATACCTTTCCTTCTGTCTTTGTTTATCTTTAAAGAGCACCAGTAATTTTTTGGCATCTTTTTTCTGTTCTGTAGTTAACAGCAGTATTACAGTGCCTCACTATTCGAAGTCATAGTACAGCCATCCTTTTGTTTCACAGTCCTGAATCAACAGAAAAATACAGCCATATCTTGACATTATAGCCCACTGACATTTCAAATTATTCTAAGCTGCTGAAGCTGAGCATAGATACAGGAGCATAAGTTAGAATCAAGCAAATGCCACTTTTGTTGCATACTGAATTTCTGTGACAGTTGTAGTTCAGCTGAAGCCAGGAAAGAAACCAACTCCCTATCTTTCTTTTGGGAACACGAATGAAGAAGGACTTTTCATGCTCTCACTCAAATTTTCCCCAGAAGGAAAGAAGGTTAAAAAGATTCCAATCAGCCGGTAGACCAAATTGTGAAAAGGATTAATCTTGCTGAGTATGATTGCATTCTTTGATATAGACAGAGAAACATTTGAGATCACATCTTATAAAACACACTCAAAATTTATTCAGATTGACTTAGGAACACCTTTGTGTGGTATAAATTTGGCAAAGGGAAACATAAAAGAGGATTACATATGCATTTGGGCCTAGAAAGGAGGATTAGGGCTTGAACACTTTTTATTAAATACACAATTACAACTGATGACTAAATGAAAACTCATATATATTTATCTTTATCAATAGAAATAGACAGCTGTAGAGACCTTCTCTCATTATCAAGCTTACTTTGAAAAGGAGGAAAAGAGAATCTGTATATCCCTTCAGTCAGCGGAGGTCAGAATTTTTCCATATTTCTGAAAGATTTGGAAGTTATCAACTAACCAGTAAGTTGCCTACTAGTTGCTGCTGCTCTTCATTGTTGCTGCTGCTCTTCATTGTTGCTGCTGCTCTTCACTGTAGATCATATTCCTATCTTTTCAGAATGTTGCAGAGTACATGCAAGTTTTTTATTGTGCTTTCCAGCCTTGTCATCCCAATTTTAGTATTGTTATTGGCTCAGGACAATTTCAAGGCCTCTCCATTGAAATTAAAGAATACACCAGAAAAGAAGCACCCAGTGCCACTTTCAGGGTATGCAGAAGTCTGACAGGAACACATGACCAGGTAAGCAAAAAGGCATGACCGTTGATTGGTACATGTCTGATTAGAACAGATCAAAGTTACTTTCATATATTCCATTTCTAAACCAATAATCCAGTGTTTGTCCTTGGCCATATTGTGATTTTTTTAGCATGACTGTTCAAAATAATACTACAACCTGTGTATTTCTTTTAATTGTAAGATAGGAAAAAGATTTTCCATGCTACAAAAACAGCTTTTATGCTCTTTTTTTTTTTGCAATGCATTGCAAAGTTATTAGATTTGAAGTAATTTAAATTTCAGAGCTTAGACTGGCTAACTAACTTCACATATCACATTTCCTAATACTCACAATTAATCTCTTTTAAATACATTCACTCTAGGAAGTAAAGAAAAACTTTCGTTCGCTTCAGAAATTGGAATAACATGCCCCACTTCTCTATTTTGGAAAGGGTTTCATTTGTCCTATTGATCTTCATTTATTGATTCAATATTCTTTTTAAAAACAAACTATAATGTTGCAAAATGAGATTATAAATATGGTTCCACAGTGCCATTTGGAAACAGACCTATTAGCAAGTAATACTGTTTAAACACACTTGAACTCGCAAAACATAGGCTGAGTCCTCATAAAGAGTGTTTGATGGGAAATTTGAACAAATCTTCTTTTCTTGTTCAGAAAACTTTGGTTTCTAAGCTTGAGATTAATAATATTGTCCTGAGACAAGGGAACTCTAGAGAAGCAGAACAGCCTGAAGATGGCAGGTTCCTTATACCTGGAAAAGTAAGGGACATGGTGCTTCACCAAGAGCCTGGGCAGTAACTCCTCTCCTGTTTCTGTCCTGCTCCTAAATTAAGAGGTCAGAAATCTTTATTTTTGGCCCTCCATCAACATCAATGCAGTGATAATGACTCACCAATTCAGATGGAAATAAAAGCAGACTGACATCAAAGGAGAAGAGAAACTCATAGAATAAATAGTGACATGTACACAACTAAAATTAATAATGCTTAAATATCACTAAGGATGAGAATGTCTTACTGTGGAAATGGAGACCTCAGCCTGGAACACTGTTCCAAATATTGTTTTACTTAAAAGCAATCTTTATCCTCTCTTTGTAAGTTTGTATTTACTGCAGCTTACATTACCAAATTGTCTGGGCTGAAAATTTCATTATCACATTTTTCTCTGGTTTACTTCCCCTCACCCCTCTCAACCATTCAAACATAAGATTCATTTGAAAAAGTAGTGCTCAAGATTTCAGCTGTAGGAAAAAGAAAGACATTGTTCTGCCATATTTCCTTTTCCATTCCCCACATCTCCTGCCTCTACTACTGCTGCCTTCTTCCCTGATCCACAGATTGAATGATTCATTTTTCTTCCTTACACCAGATCCCTCAATCACAAGGGCAACAAGTTCAACTTACCAACCCAGCACAAAGAATATTCATTTTCTTTGGGTAGATTACCTTTCTGCTCTTTCAATGGGCCACTAAGTATCAGTGAGTATGAACACTTACGATCCAAGAAATTTGAGTCATCTCAAGGCAAAGAGCAGATCTTCAGATCAAGCATGGAGATCTAGGGAGCAGACTCACCCTTCCAGTTGCAGGTTATTTATGGGGTTTCAGTTTTCTCATGAAACTAAATCTTAAGTGAAACGTATCACTTGTGGCTACTATGTGTACTGATTTTCTTGATATTTGGACTAAGACCTTAGTGTCTGAATGTCAGTTCTGGACCCCACAATTTAAAAACAAAATTAAGGCTCTTGAATGCATCCAGAGGAGGGCGACCAAGCTGGTGGCAGGGCTGGAAGGCATGTCCTGTGAGGAGCGGCTGAGGACTTAGGTTGTCTAGTTTGGAGAAAAGGAGGCTGAGGGGTGGCCTCATTGCTCTCTGCATCTTCCTGAGGAGGGGAAGTGGAGAGGGACATGCTGATCTCTTCTCCTTGGTATCCAGTGACAGGGTGTCTAGGAATGGCTCAAAGCTGCACCAGGGGAGGTTCAGACTTGGCATTAGGAAGCATTTCTTTACCAAGAGGTGGTCAAACACTGCATCAGGCTTCCTAGAGAGGTGGTCGATGCCCCAAGCCTGTCAGTGTTTAGTAGGCATTTGGACAATGTCCTTAATAACATGTTTTAACTTTGGGTCAGCCCTGCAGCGGTCAAGCAGTTGGACTAGATGGTCATTTTAGGTCCCTTCCAACTGAAATATTCTTCTATTCTATTCTATTCTATTCTATTTACTCTGGTAGCTTTTTAAACTACTCTTGTTACAAAAGATCAAGTTTTTGGATGTCCTTTTAAAAATAATTAATTAGAACCAATAATTTTTTTTTCATAAACTACAGATTTTATTAGGTTTATGTCTGATGATATAATCATATATGTATATATATAAGATCATATTTTTATCATGTCCCAAAGCACTTGGACTAGTTGAATAGAGAAGATAATTCATAGCTGAAAATTCATGCAGAAAAATATCATTTTTGTGCTTAAAATCCTAAATGTTATCTGCTTCACTTCTTTCTCAGCTCTGTTTATCTTAAGTATTTTTACATCATAATGTTTACCAAATAACTGGTGACTATTTCCCAGATTGGATAGACATAGGAAGGCAGTGTTATTTAGCTAGAGGAAGCAAGAAGGTAGATATAGATACTACAATTACCAAGTATCCTAGCTTTCTGAAAGCTACTCATATCCATTTGCCCCACAAATAGTTGTCAGGTAAAGAACATTGCAGTGCATTTTTATCATTCTTTAACTTCAGGAACTTTGCCCCATATTATGCATGCATTTCCATGTTTTTCTTTTCTTTTGAATATTGCATCACTTTCCTGAACAACAGTCATGATTTTCTATCTTTTCCTGAATTCTGGTATTTTTAATAGTATCTTTACTATTCTTGCTGATTAAAACTCAAAATGCAACAGCTGGTCTAGCTTAGTAGAGAAAGCATTACAGAAGAAAAAAATATTCATTTCTGCTGTGATCCACCAGTAAAACCCTACCGTGGAAGAAGGCTCAGAGGAGATGGGCAAGCACAATGTGCCCATGAAGCTCAGGGAATAATGCAGGGTGTGACTGACCACAGCTGTTGTAAAGCAGCTGACTTTATGCCAACACAGAAGGGAACGGAGGGTTGCCTTTGTTTTGACGGCTATGACAGTTTCTTACATCTGTATTGTGTTATGCAATATATTTTTTGTATCACTCTGCTAAATCAGAAATCCTGTGTAACATCAACTATCTATGAACAAGGATATTAAACATTACACCCTCGACAGCTAGAACTATCTAAAAGAACCTAGTCAGAGAGTATTGGACTCTGAAATCTGTTTATAACATATTGTCCTGGGTTCAGCTGGGATAGAGTTAATTTTTACAGGAACCTGGGAGGTGGGGGGCATAGCCGGGGCAGCTGACCTGAACTAGCCAAGGAGCTATTCCATACCATGTGACATCATGCTCAGTATATAAATGGGGAGCGGGCCGGGGGGAGCTCTCTTGACTTTTGGTGGGGGAAGTGGCGGAGCGTCGGGTTCCGGGTGTGAGCAGTTGCACTGTGCATCACTCCTTTTGTATATTCTTTCATTGTTGTTGTTGTAACTTCTCTTCTTTTTTTTTTGTGCGTGTGTGCGTGTGTTGTCCCAGTAAACTGCCCTTATCTCAACACCCGAGGTTGCGGTTTGTTTTGGTTTTTTTTTCACTTTTCTCTCCTCCGTCTCCTCCCTATCCCACCGGACGGGGGGCGGGGGGGGCGGGAGGAGTGAGCGAGCGAGCGGCTGCGTGGTCCTTTGTTACCGGCTGGGCTGAAACCATGACACATATCTACCAAAACATGCTACCTTTGAATTCCCCTCCCACCCCTCTGGGGGTTTTTGTTTATTTGAGTTTTGGTCTTTTGTTGTTTTTTCTTTTTCCAGTTTGCTTCTCAGTTTTGAGGGAAAGATCAAATTAACACCAGCCAACTATCGAATGATGGCAGAATTGAACCTGAATAGCTTTTTTGGCTTTTACCACTTTTCCTCTGTCAGAGCAAAGCAGTCCCCCAAACAGGGATTTTTTTGACTGCAGAAACCTCTTTTAAAAGTGTCCTGGTTTCAGCTGGGATAGAGTTAATTGTCTTCCTAGTAGCTGGTACAGTGCTATGTTTTGAGTTCAGTATCTGAAGAATGTTGATAACACTGATGTTTTCAGTTGTTGCTAAGTAGTGTTTAGTCTAAAGGATTTTTCAGCTTCTCAAGCCCAGCCAGCGAGAGAGCTGGAGGGGCACAAGAAGTTGGCACAGGACGTGGCCAGGGCAGCTGACCCAAAGTGGCCAACTGGGTATTCCATACCATGGGATGTCACATCTAGTATAGGAACTGGGAGGAGGCGGGGGGGGGGGGGGAGGAAATCACTGCTCGGGGACTAACTAATTGATTGTCGATTGGCAGGTGGTGAGCAGTTGCACTGTGCATCATTTGTACATTCCAGTCCTTTTATTATTACTGTTGTCATTTTATTAGTGTTATCATTATAATTATAAGTTTCTTCTTTTTTTGTTGTATTAAACTGTTCTTATCTCAACTCATGAGTTTTACTTCTTTTCCAAGTTTTCTCCCCCATCCCATTGGGTGGAGGGGGAAAGTGAGTGAGCAGCTGTGTGGTGCTTAATTGCTGGCTTGGATTAAACCATGACAAAAAGCAAAACAGAACAAGCAAATATTCAGCTCCCTCCTCCTCCTTCTTCCCTACCACCCCACCCCCATTTTGAAAGAGTCTCTTGAAAGGCTTTTTTAAATATGTTAATAGCAAGAGGGGGTGTGAGGAAAATAATGGACCCATACTTCAATTTTAAAGTTATCTTTTTTTTCTCACCTAGCTCTCACTGCACGAGTCATCTAAATCACTGTGCTCAGCTCACATCAGACCTATATCTTGCAGCTAGTTTCAAGACTGCTGGATCTTTCCTGCAAGTCACAGATATTGAAGAAGTTATGCTAAAGTACTATATAAGATTGAATTGATGTGGTTCTGAAGTACACAAATATCTAAGCATAAACATAAAATGCATTTGAAGTGAGAACTTGTCATCTCTCATCCATAATCACAACCTAGGACCATAGTGTTACCTTGATATCAGAAGTAGTTTACTCTGTTTCTAGTCTTCTTTAAAAACACATTTTAAAAACTACCATAGGAAATTGCTTTTAAAAGCTGATATGGCCGGTGTGGCAGCAGATGACAATACTGCTTACTGAAAGTCCAGACAAAATTTATACAAAACAGCCAAGTGGAAAAACCCACAGCAACACTCATCATTCAGCCATCATCAGATTAATACCAGTTTAGAAGGCTTATGGCAAAATGATATCATCTCACCAAAAAAGACATTTTAGAAATCTTCATTTTTTAAGACCTTGTCAATTTTATATTTTCAGTCTGAAAGAAAATTATAGGTTTCAAAGGCTGTCAGGGTAGAACTGCTTTTCATTTTAAAATACCATGTTTCATTTTCCATTTTTAGTAATTAATTTACAGTTCCTTGCACTTTGAACATTCAAAGCATTATGCAGTACTACCTAATCTGAAAAAGCAGGTGTTAGTTGTCTTGCAAATGGTACCTTAAATTAGGATGCTTCTAGTTGAGCTCTTTGCCTCTATCCCTGATCTGTAAAAGTAATACTTTCATCTGATAGCAATGAAAGCAATTTAATCAAAATATAAACCCAAATAAAAGTCTATCAGAATATAATCCAATTTTTATAAATTAGTATGAATAAAATGCAAAGTAGAGAGCAACAAATGTATTGACTAGTGATAGGGTAAATATTAGATAATGTTCAGTTTGTGTTTGGCTATCTCAACCCCTTCATTAACCCAGCAAGAAGAAAGGCTACATCTCCAGCCACTGAAACAGAGAAAAGTCTTCTAAAAAAAAAACCTAGACCTTTCATAGTAGTAAGCCACCTTTCCTTAAAGATAAGCTTACAGTGACAAATCTTTTGAATTTTTCAAGTGTTAACATTTTTATAATCAGAGGTTGAAATGTTCACCTTAATTTTTCAGACCTAGTCAACATTAAATAACTTGACACACATTGTTCATTCAAAGATCTCACAGTGACTGTCAGTCCTGGCTGCAATACACTGCTTGGAAGGATCTGCTCTAAACAGGAGGGCAAAAATTCCTGAGAAGGGTGTCATAGTAATGGTAAAATAATACTCCTCCTTACAGACTCCAGAAGTGGACTTGCAAGTCACCCTGTTATTTGCCATCTGACTGCTTACTTAAGGTTTCCATTCCTACCTATTCTGGTTTTCTTCTGATTTTTTTTTCTCCTCAACTAGTACAATGTTTTGTCCAAAATCTGTCAATAGCGTACTTCAATTCCATAAAAACAAAGGTGTCCCTTTGTGCAACTCTTCCTCTGCTGACTTGTGTGTGTTTGTCCTATGTTGTTTTGCTCTGAGAGCCAATTAGGTTTTCAAGACTTTTTGAAGACTGGTTTGAAAAGGTTCAAATAAGCATGGCTCTGTTCAATAGATGAAACAACGAAAAAGTGTGCTGTATATTTACAATTCCCTTCAGCTGTATTAAAGTAAATGCTAAGGTATTTCTTTAAGGAGCAAATTGTATGGCTATCCCCACAAAAACATTGAACTGAAATGGGAAGCTCTCTCCCATCCTCCAGCTGGAGTTTTTTACTTTAAGTAAAGACATTTTGGATGCCAATTTTAATTGTTTTCCACATGAATCTGGTTGTTGCTGTTACTTATTCCTATATATCGCTGGGATGAGCTTTTGTGGCTGTTTGGCTCTTGTTTGTTTTTTCTTTAGCTCAGCAGCTATCAAAACCTTGTGGAACCTTTTGTGTCAGAGAAGTCACCAAGGAAAATACTGGCCACAAGCATTTAAATTGTTTTCAATTTCTACAACACTTTTTCCTCTCCAGACTGCAATCAACAAAACACCAGAGCTATTAAATACCATCCATAAATATGACTGTTTTCTACATATCAAGTGACAGATGCTTATAAATCATTAGTAAATGAATGTGGCTTTAAGAGTTTCTTTTGCAGTCAGTATTATATCAGTGGCCTGCAATATTAATGGAGTCTGTAGTTAAAAATACTACAAGATGTATGTATCCATCAGGATTAAAAATACTCAAGTGCTTTCTTACCTAATGATTTATTGCTCCTTCAGAGGCATTTTGACAGCCATATGCTGTTTCTTTTAAGGAACTATTACAAGATTTAATGTGAATATTTGAAATACAGTGATGCTGCACACTAAGTTATCCATGTTCTTCTTTCCTTCAATATTTTCTTTAAGTACCAGCTATCACTTGAGATCATAAATCATGAAGAATTATGGCCTAAAATGAAATTATTAATTTTAGTATTCAGAAATGGCAGAAAAGCCTCCATGTTGTCAAAAAAAGGTAATTATTGCAACAAATATGCTCTTTAAAAATATGTTTGTAGAATATTCTCTTTCCTATAGATCAAGAAACAGTAGCTCAAGATGCATACTGGAAATTATTATCTAAAATATTTCTACCATTTTTTAAACCTACTAAAGTATTTCTGCTTAAATATGTTGTCTCTGGGCAGTCTGACAAGAAGCTACTCAAATACATACATCCATGGATGCTGTTATGCATCAAACCTTGTGAAACTAAGTGTTCAGACACAACAGATATTAGCGGAACCCAGCAGAATGCATTACAGTTGTGTTCTTTATCAGACCACAGAGGCTATGCACCTCTTAGTCCAACACAGGCATGAATACAACAGATAACACTGACATCACAATGGAAGTGTGATGTGCTTATGCCTATTTAGTGAGCTTACATGATTGGTAGCCACTTAAATAATTCCTGCATTTCCAGATTCTATTTTTTGTCTTCTACATTTGAATGCAGAACCTCTCTTGACTTGTGTTTACATACTCCTACTAAAACTACATTAAAAAGGAGATTTGTATGTTCTTCTGAACAGACACCACATCTTCTATAGTTTTGTATGTTCTTCTGAACAGACATCACCTCTTCTTAACTTTTATATAATTACAACTTCAGGCTACTTATAGCAGATAAGTTGACTTTGCACTTAACTCTTGCTTTTTAAACTATCAAAATTGTTCTTTCTGTAATTAAAAAATCCTTAGAAGCAATACAATAGATTTGGTGAGAGAAAGAAATCCTACACATTGCTCTTACAGGAAAATGAATGCAAACATAATGTATGCGGTTCTCCACCCAGAACACCATTCTGTATGAAGCAATTAATGTAACTTCTTCTAACTTCATACCATGAAGCCATCAGCTGAGTTGCTGTCAATTCAAATCTTGCTAGGGATTCTGAGCCTTCCTGTAACACTTTCACATTTGCCATATTCCTTAAACGTGATGGTTAGTCAGGTCATTCATTCTTTCAACAGATCCACAGTTCATACTTCCTTGAAATAAACTTGGTTTTCTTTTAAGTATAGGATGGAAAAATAAACAGATGGTAGTAAATAGAAGATTCTCTGGGATAACTGCACTGCTTGCCAGAATACTGAATGACATATTTTGTTTAACTTTGGCTCTTTTGACACAGAAAAACATTAAACAGTAAAAAATATGTTGTCAACAGCTCTTTCTTCTGAAACACCATCAGAGAAGAAAGCTTTAGACAAATGAGCTTAAAGCTTT
Source organism: Haliaeetus albicilla (assembly GCF_947461875.1). Lineage (NCBI taxonomy): Eukaryota > Metazoa > Chordata > Aves > Accipitriformes > Accipitridae > Haliaeetus > Haliaeetus albicilla. Next base: position 46,346,500 of record NC_091516.1, read on the forward strand.
TACTACCTGCTTGACTATTTCTTATGGCAATGAAGTTAACTCAGCCGTGACACAAGAGCTGTTGCAATGAAAGCAATACATAAAATTAATAGAAGTTGTTTTGGCTAACCATATATTGCAGACAAGATAGTGTGTAATATAAGCATAGAAGTGATTCAGGAAATTTACACTCTGTCCCCTCAAAGGCATTAATACAATTATCTTTTGAAAGAAACTATTCATGCAACGCATCTGAGGCCAATTCAAGTTTTGGACTTCCCACAAAATAGTGAAATTTCAGTTTTTAGAAACTTCCCTTTATACAAAACGGCATTTAACTCATCTCTTGTAAGTACGAATATTACAAACACTATTTGCTTTCTTATTATTATCCTGTGGTTAGAGTATTTTGGCTGAGGACTGAGAAGCTTCGTTCCTTTGTTACCTCTCTTGGATGCACTTAAATTAAATTAAAAATTTAACTGGATTTGAACAGTGGAACTGCATCTCTAATTTAATTGTATTGGCAAAATACTCCTATCAACATAGAACTATTTAAAGGTTCTAATTATAACAGCCGTGTTAAATGGAAAGATTTGGCTTAGCAGGATGTTCAACTCTTTCGACAGAGTAGCTACTGAAATCCATGTTATCAAACTTGGGATACACTTATTTATTTTATCATTCATCATTAAAATGGCAGACATATCTTTTGTGATAGAATGAACTAATTAGTGACCTTGGACCCAAACAATGTATCTAAACAAGAAAGAATCCTTGGAATGAAACCAAAGCACCTAGATCTATCTGTATTTTATATAGGATGAAGTCAACAGTAGTCTATTGTTTCCTAGTTGGAAGATGTAAAGTTTGGGAGGAGGAATCATTGATGAGGAGAATAATTTATGAATCTATGAATCATTGAAACTACTTTATACTTTGAAAAATATCTACCTGACACAATATAGGTAAATATTTTAACCACAGATTTCAGACAAGGAATGTTGTCTGGGTATATTTAAAAGTATTAGTTGTTAGATATTTAGGTTTAAGACTTAAAAAAATAATAAATATCAAGCATATAACGGAGATCAAGCAAAAGCACATGATTTTTTAATCACAAGTACAGCTTTTCTTCACAGTGATTTTTTTTCCTAAAGTCCAAGACCCAATTTGTGGCCATTTTACTGTGATACCACTAGGCAGAAGCACTGGCTCTTTAATGTTTGCAACTTCCCTTGTTGTACTTTGAAAAGGATTTCAACTAATTAATAAAATAAAAGAAACTTTTTTTCAGTCATCTTAGCTACCTCAGCTATCACCCATTCCAGCCAAAAAAAAAAAAAAAAAAACCCAACCCAAAAAAGAATCCACTTGGGCTATTTAAAGTATCTTCAGACTGTAAAATCCAGAGCCATGAACTCTGACACAAAATTAGGAGATTGAGATAGCTGCAGTCAAATTGCATTTATCCCCTAACTGTCCACACTCAAATGGAGAAATGATGGACATGTCTGGGTTTGGTTTGTGTGGTGGGGTTTTGGTGGTGGGGGAGGGGCTGCAGGGTGGCTCCTCTGAGAAGCTGCCAGAAGCTTCCTTGGCACCAAGTCGGACCCACCTCTGTCCAGGGCCGAGCCCATCAGCGACGGTGGTAGCGCCTCTGGGAGAACAGATTTAAGAGGGGAAACCTGAATGTGAGAGGAACACCTATGCAGGTACAAAAATCCATGAAGAAGGAGGGGGAGGAGGGGCACTGGAGCAGGTGATGCCCCTGCAGCCCATGGTGAGATGGCAGGCTGTCCCCCTGCAGCCTGTGGAGGGGACCGAGGGAGCAGATGCCCTCCTCCAGCCTGAGGAGGACTCCACGCTGGAGCAGGGGGATACCCCCAAAGATGGCCGTGACTCCATGGGAAAGCCCCTGCTGGAGCAGCCTGTGACTGAAGATCAGCCTGTGGAAAGGACCCATGCCAGGGAGGTTCGTGGAGGACTCTTTCCTGTGGGAAGGACCCCACTCTGGAACAGGGGACAAGTGAGGAGTCCTGCCCCTGAGGAGGAAGAAGTGGCAGAGACAACATGTGACAAACTGACCGCAATCCCCATTCCCTGTCCCTGTGTGCTGCTGTGGGGAGGAGGTAAACAAAATCAGGAGTGGAGTTGAGCCTGGGAAGGAGGGAGAGGTGGGGGAAGGTGTTTTAAGATTTGGTTTTACTTCTCAGTATCCTTGTTTTGATTTGTTTGTTAGTAAATTAAATTGATTTTGTTTCTTCCCCAAGTTGAGCCTGGTTTTTGCCAGTGACCATAAGTGGTGAGTGATCCTTCCCAGTCCTTGCTTCTACCCATGAGCTTTTCTTTATATTTTCTCCTCCCCATCCTACTGGGGTGGGGAGGAGTGAACAAAGAGCTTCTTGGTGCTTTGTTGCCAGCTTGGCTTAAACCACAATGTCTTATTGTAGTACTGCTAAGAATTTGCAATTACTTACAGAAGAACCATTAATACACCATTAAAAAGAAACTGATTGTGCTATTGGTTGTTCTGCAGCTAATTAAAGTTAGAAAACAGTTAATCAGTTAAGTAAGAGAGTGGGTTTCCTGGTACTGTATATCAGGAAAAAGGCAGCTAGCAAAACTCTTCAGCCAACCCCTCTTACTAGTAGAATATTGTTTGATTTATTTTGGGTTTTCACACAGTTTTAAACACACAACAACAGCCAACTTTCACCTACTTGCTAACATAAAACCCTATAAAGTCCTTTTAAGGAGCTTGAGATGGTTGGCATAGTGATAGATGGTTAATGCCATGCTTAAGAACTAGGTGCTACTCAACAGTAAACCAGCAGAGAACTACATAAAGCCTGTTTGTAAATAGCAGGAAGTGTTCACAGGAAAAGCAGCCTATAGGGACCTGAGAATTTATGTATTTGAAGTAGACAAAGCTGAGGCTGATCTTTTCCAACTGTGAGAGGGCCCTGCAATGTTCTGGGAGAGTAGCATATTTGGAAAACCTGGGTCAAGATTGCTGGAGACTGACCACTGCCAGTTTAAAGACTATGGCATTGTTTACATCCCAGGTTCTGACCCATGGATCATAATACAGTATGTGTAACATAAAATGTGAACCGCAGCCCTGGGTCAGTGATGGATTTTCTCAGGTACAGCGTAATGACGTAACTGGGTGCTGACCTATTTGCTTGCTGCTGCTGGGAGGAGGCTTCTTGCTACCTTCTCCTTCCCTCCATCCTATTTTCTCTGACGCTTATCAGAACTGTAGCTGAACGGATTCAGCTTGCTAAGCCAATATAAAAATATCGATCTTACAAGCTTAAATGGACATCAAGCAGTCCAACAAGCACCACACGTATGGGGAAAGCAAGCATGAAACCCAAAAGGAGAAAGAAAAGAGGAAGCAAGTTCCCTTTCAGATCAGCAATAGCATTGAATCATATACTCAGTATCATGCACCCTTTCCTCCAAAAGATAACAGGCTCATTTAAAATAACAACTCGCTGAACCATTTTATGACTTCACTATCATTTTCTGTTGACAGTCTCCAAGGTTTAATATAGTCCTACATGTTGAAAATTAAAAAAAAAACAAACAAAACCAAAAACCTAATGCATTAAGTGCTGTAGGTCATCACTTTGCCAGTGTAGGGTTACTCCCTACGCCAGTGGTCAATGCAACACAAAAATTAAAAAAAAAAAAATCCAAAATAAAGATATAGGGAATATCACTATCATTCATTTTCATCAAGTAATTTACAAGTTACTCCTACACTTAGAAATTCTTCTGTGCTGACTCAGCAAAAAAGCAGAATCAAATATTCAGTGCATCCCAGCTGAAAAGCTGAAACCCTGTGATATTCTGCATAAGAGTACAAACCACTCTAATAATGTGAAATTATTAATACTAACTTTTGGTGAGATCTGAGATTGTTAAAGATCAGCAAACTTACTAAACAAATGGACAAAGCAACAATCAAAATATGTCTACCTATTAAAAGCATGACATTTATCTAGCTTCACAGACTGTTTTTAATGACTTTATTAAATTGACAAAAAATTATTCTTACGTTAGGATTTCTCTACCCCTCCCCCCCAAACAAAAAAAGATAAGCTGTCATAGAAAGTCTGTTCAGGTCCAATCTAGAGCACCCATAGTACCAGGCTCACAGATGTAGTGTTCTTCAGACAGTGGATCACACAAGGCTGTTAATGAATAGCTTTGGTTCCTATACAAACATGCAGTACATATAGGCTCCCATCATGTCCCTAGTCTTCTGCCAAAATAATCTTAAATATCTTACTGGTAGGAGACTTAGGTTCTAATAAATTCCCTCACTTTAAACAAATAGGTGTAAACTGAGCTTGTACTTTCCCTCTCCTTTGACTTCAGCAGATAATGGGAGAGATCAATTCATTATAAAACTGCAGTCCTATCCCAAAAAAGGCAGAGTGCCACCTTGCATTTCCCATTGCCTTGAAGGACCCAGGCACAACCTAGAGAAGACAAGCAGATTACTACTTGTCTCAGTTCTTCTCTGGGTTTTCACCCATCTGTTTTTCAGAAACATTGTAACTTCATCCCCACTCACTGCATCCCTGTTACAGATGCACAACTAACCAAATCCAACAGGTGTTAAAACTCAGATTTATTCTTCAGCAAAAGTTAGAAGTCCAATAACATCTTACAAAACCAGAGGCTCAATGATGTAAAGAGGATTAATACTACACAGCCGACTTAAGAATCCCCAAGATTTAAAGTGATGGCTCAAAATGCGCATATCGCTCACCTAAAAGCTGAGGGCTCTCTCCCTCGAGGAGTTACTTTGGGCTGTGCCCCGACCCGAGGGGGAGTCCCTGACTGCAGACCCTCTGCTCCGAGGAGGACTGATTCCAACATGTCCTCCGGTGGGACCCCTGTCGAATCTGACCTGTGGTCATTTAATTCTATTGGCCAGGAGGGTCACCTCAGTGTACCTGGCGCATCTCAATTGGCCAGTTCAAATTTCAACCTGCAGCCTCTAGGGTTTCCTTCCCCTTCTCCCTGCCTGGCGAAGTCTTGTTTCCTGCTGGCAGGATGCAGGGAGGAACGTACTGCCACAATCCAAAAGTCAAATTAATACATCAGGGAGTGCAGTATCCTGTGCTGTCACACTGGTAGTGCTGGAAATGTGACGTGTAAGGTGTATTTCTAGGAAAGAGCCTTATGTGAGGACCTTCACAATAACACACTCATAAAGAGTTAATAACATGTTCAAGTGCAAACCACACACAAGGGGATGTGCAAGGGAAAGACTGTGGCTATATAAAATGCAATGGATAAAGCAGTTCGGTCATGGCAGTGCCAATGGAGTCACCCTTGACAGGCATTGGCATAGCAGACAGACTTTGACCTTTTGGGCTCAAGGCTATCCAGTCAGAATACTCCATAAGCACTAAATCACTTTTTGGAAACCAGCTGCCCATAGTAATAAGACTAAATTACAAAATGAAGTTTTATCACAGCTGATGCAATATTCAATAATAACTGAAGTCAAGCTTCATTATTAAAGGCTTCTTTTAAGATTCCATCTGAAACTACTGCATTTTGTGTTTCTGGCAGTGGATGGCATTTCAGCAGCTAAGCTTCAGAAGATAGCCGTTAACAGATGATGTCAAGTGAAGAGAATGTTCAGTGGTTTCTTATACTTGCCAAACACATGACCAAGGAGCCCATTACAAAGATTATGGGATTTCCTCAAGCTCTATAAACTGTTCAGGACTGTTTTAGGGTGGTTTCGAGGATTCCCGAGAAGGTAAACACACACACACTGACTATAAGGGAAAAAGCAAGCATTTTATTAACTACACACATGCATTATGCTAAGGGTATTTTACAAAGCAAAAAAAAACTATTAACATACCAGCCCAAGGACTGTGAAGAAGATGAACCATCCGTACATTCCGTACATTCTTGTGCCGTCTTGTGCCACAAGCCCACTCCAGTAGTCAGTAGGTGCCAGCTTTACGTGGGCAACCCCATGGAGGCAATGGTGACCTTGCCATTCACCAGCCCACTGCTCTTCGGAAAACCCCGGTATTTTATACAATTGTGGAGGAACGGGTGTCGACGCTTGCAGCCAATGAGTGCCGAAACATGCCTCAATTGTAACATAGGGAGCCTATGGCACCTGCGGCCGCTGGCCAGGCACGCTGCACATGCCATAGCCATCCCTTCTATTGGTTCATGGGCTCTGTGTACGCGGCAAGTTACCATAATCCATCAGTCAAGTCCACTATGCTCTAACCAATAGCAGGACTTTTGCAAGGTAAGCAAAATTATGTGTGGTGTCTTGTATTCCTCCATTATTGCACGTACTACCTCCCCTAACATTGCTCTACTGTCTTATCCCCATAGTCAGCATTTCAAACAATAGACAATAAACGATCTGTTCCCTGTGCTGACTGCGTTTTTTAGTTATCTACTTCTTACTCAGTGTTCATCCATGGACCAAAATTCCATCTTTTAACCCTTCTGTACACAAGGACAAACACATGTGTTTGTTAACAAACCCTGAGCACCAACGTATCTTGGCAAAATTCTAAATAAAACAATTAAAAAGCAATTTTGTCCTAGGGCTAGTGATTCAATAACTTTTTCCTCAAAGTCAACTAAATGGAGAATAATAATATGGGAGTTATGTCTGAACATTGTTTTTGTCACATAAAACATCAAAACAGCTGCTCGATTTTGCATCAGGTACTTTGTCCACAGTATACTCACCTATAAACAAGTATTTCTCTGAACACGCTGGTTACAGACATAAAAAAAGACTTTGTGTAAGGCAGACAAATGCTTCCTGGATACGTGGTGCTACCCATATACTTAAAGTTAAGCTTATGCTTGTGTGTTTTCACTAACTGTAAATAAACCTACACTGCTTCCTGGTCATTTCATTAGGCTATAGTAATGGTTCTAATTCCACAAATAACTTAAAGGACATATTGGCAAAGTCATTACAAATTTCTCTTGGTTGAGCTAACATTAAAGTTATTTCCATAGTATTATGTGAAATGTCTTTATTTTTTCTTTCAGTCAAGTATTGCAAACTTTCCTGAAGTACTTGGTGAAGGTTTTTAATACAATGGAAGGTGCAATCACTTATTACACTTATTGCAGTCAAAATTTCACATGAAGATGGTAAAGGACAAACCTTTAAAAGTAGAGTTCAGAACCTATACAGCAGGTCCGCTGGAAGAAAAGCTAAATATCACAGTCTAAAGGCTGAGTTCTTTCCTATTGTAGAAAAGAAATATTGGACGCTGAAATACAAACATATGGTAACCATGTAAACATTTAAAGCATTCTACCTTCAAATGTAATGTCTGCACTATTAATATGTGGATTCCTTCAGAGCTAGTTCATTTACTGTGGAAAACAGAAATGTTATAACTGGAAAAAAAAACTGAAACTATCAATAATACACAAATAATATAGCCAGGAGCATTAAAATATGAGTACTATTAAATGTGTATTTGGCTTTTAAACAAGAATCCTTCCATCTCTTAGTGTTAAATATATTTACTAACATCATCCAGGAAAACATTCCAGAAATGCAGTGTCTGAGAAATCGTATCAACCCAAAATAAGAAATTGAAAGAGGAGGTTTCCTGATAAAACAAAAAATCATATTAAAATTATAAAATACTACAAAGCAGCAAATAGCATTTTGATAGGCTGGGCTAGGCTGAATAAAGTAAGTCACTTACCCACAATTCATTCACAAGTTGAGTAAAAATATGAAATCAGTATCTCCAGCTGTGTGTTGATCTGATAAAAGTATCTAACCTATGGGCTTTTTTTTTAATTTCCAAGTGTTTTATCATGTTTAGATAGCACCATGTCACTGCATTCCACAGTGAAAATTAAGTGTCATACTTTTCTGATGGCTTTACTCTGAATTCCACAGCTTTGTCACAAAGAAGTTATTACTTCTAACAGAAGGTAATCTTCAGTATTCTTAGATGCTGAAAACACCTGGACTGTGGGTCAAACAAAAGTCTATCCATGAGGTATCAGAGTTATTACGGCAGAATCTGAGGCGACTCTCTGTCTTTAAACTTTGGTATGATGTGAAGGGTGAGACTGCCTCCTCACAGCACCCTTAAGAAACATTTTGTGCTTATATAAAATACAGAGAATGGAAATTAGCCTGTAATAAGTTCAGTAGAAATTGCAAAAATAAAAACCAATTTTTTAAGACCATTCATGGAACTTCAAGAGTATTTTCAGCTTTAATTAAAAAAATATCTAGACAAGCATTTTAATATTTTTAAATGCACTAATACAAAGCTCTGGACAAAATTGGATAATGAAAGATGCAGAACCTCTGAGAAAGGAACCACCATATGACAACAAAATACTTTAGGAGTTCCTGTACCGTACACTGTCCACAGAAGTCAGTAAATCCTGGATAAGCAGTAAAAGCCCTGAATGCTGTCTGAGGCAATATCAACCAGCAAAGCAGCTAATGCTTTTGCAGTGGGAAAGATAAAATATCACTAGATTACAAAACAAATACTATCCAAGTTATTAAACAAAATAATTAAATGCAAATGCACTGTGTGGTAATGAAAAATTTTCCAAGCCTTCAATATCCCAGCTTTGCAGACCTGCTGTTTTCTGCCAGACTAACTGACCTGAGTGGTTAACTTATAGATAACGTCAAAATAAGTCCTAATCAAGAATTCTCCAATCATTAAGCAGAGAGCACAACATGTGCATACTGAAAAATATTTTGCAAAACCACTCAAAAAAAGGAAAACTTCTTTTTCTGATGTTTAATAGCAAAAATTTATAGCAATTAGTGACTAATTATTGTTCTAAGCTCATTGAAGTTATACATATGGATATACATATATATCTCTATATAGATATATCATAGATATGTATTTGTATATCATTAGCTACCTTACCAAAAAGAACTGTATGTTCTGCCTTCTTCACCTGTTATACCAAGGTAAAGGGGGTGACAGTTACAGGGCAGATACTCTTAACAGATAAATATAAAACTTGATTGAGATCCCTATATAACAGGATATAGCTAAAATGAGGATTTCTGCAAAGACCTTATTACAGTTATCAGTTCAGTCAATTTGTCAGCTAAAAATATCAGAGCTGGTCTAATTTCCTAGGCTATACTCCAAAAGAATTCAGGAGTTAAATGCATTTGGTACCTCACTATACTTCAAACAGTGTGCCAGGTTTCAGAAGCAAGGTTTTAGAAGCGAGAATAAGCAGACACTTTTCCAGTGAAAAAGAAAAAAAACTAGGAAAAGATAAATCTTGCAGATTTCAAGAAGCCGTACCCTACACCTCATCTGTGAGATGTCTCAGACACTGAAGTTACACACAGAAAAATCACATTCCCTTCCTAACACTTTTCCTTTTAAATTTCCAAATAAAAATATGATGATTTAACAGCACAGAACAGTCCAATGGGCCAAATAGCTATATCTGAGCTTACATTTTTACTGTCTGTGGAATCTTGTCAAAATTCAATGAGATAAAGTATTTATTTAAAAGATTTGTGATTTGACATCAAGTAAACATGTATGTCATTGACTCCAAAGCATTCGGTCCACATTGACGACTGACTGCAAGTCACAGCCATAGCTAATGTAAGCATCTCAACAGTTTTTATGACCAGATTTTCTCCTCTTGGAATGACATCGTATTCTGGAAAAAGAAGTCTCTTTGACAATGATGATCTGAAGTGGGGGTTAATATGGTGTAGTCGATGATACTGATACTGACCTACACTTTTTTTAACCACAGAATCACAAAATGGTTGAGGTGGGAAGGGACCTCTTGGTGGTCATCTTGTCCAATCCCCCTGCTCAAGCAGAGCCACGTGAAGCTAGTTGCCCAGACCATGCCTAGATGTTTTTTTACTATCTTCAAGGATGGAGACTCCACAATCTCGCTGGGCAACCTGTCCCACTGCTCAGTCACTCTCACAGTGAAAAAGTGTTTTCTGATGTTCAGATGGAAGCTCCTGTGTTTCAATTTGTATTATTAACTCTGGTCCTGTCAGTAGACACCACTGAGAAGAGCTTGGCTCCATCCTCTTTGCACCCTCCCTGCGCGTATTTATATATACTGATAAGACCCCCCTGAGCCATCTCTTCTCCAGACTGAATAGTCCCAGCTCTCTCAGCCTTTCTTCGTATGTGAGGGGCTGCAGAACCCTCATCAACCTTGTGACCCTCTGTTGAACTCTTTAATATGTTCATGACTTTCTTGCACTGGGGTGCCCAAAACTGGACCCAGCACTCCAGGTGTGGCTTCACCAGTGCTCAGCAAAGGGAAAGGATCACCTCCCTCCACCTTCTTGCAATGCTTTTTCTAATGCAGCCAAGGATATCATTTGCCACTTTTGCCACAAGGGCACATTTCTGGCTCATGTTCAAGCTGGTGTCCATCAGGATCCCCAGGTCCTTTTCTACCAAGCTGCTTTCCAGCTGGGTTGCCCCCAGCATATATTGGTGCATGGATTCTACCACACTTACTGAATCAACCCATAAAGAAAGAGACAAAAACCAGAAAAACTTTTTTTTTTTTTTTTTTAATTTAGGTGCATTATTTTCTCTATTTTTAGGTCTGCAGCAATTGAAAAACAGAATTCAGGCTGAAGCTCATTTACAGCAGCACAACTGCTTACAAATTAACAATGTTTTCAGTAGAAAAGAACATCTTAATATCAATTTTCCTTTCAGGTTGACGGTGCTGTTCTTGAACAGCCAATATGCTCAGGATTTTAATTACAACAGGCCAAGGAAGTCATGCACAATTTGCTAAGTAATAAAGTCAAAAGGTAACTGCATCTTAAATTTGGAGAACCAATTAAATAACTTCTGATATGATGCCTTTAACCTCAAGGGTCATTAGTCCATTTACAGATTTGTATCAAATACACATGACACTTTAATCCACAACTGAAATATGATCTTCTGTAAACTGAAACAAATCAATTCTTTAACATACAGCTTTATTTCTGTGACTTCAAACAGCAAAGGCCTACTCAGGACAATTTCTGTCTAAAAGTTGGAGAAACCACCTGAATTTCCATTGACTCCTGGGAGTGCTAAAGAAGTTCATCACCTCATGAGTGGTGATATCATGATATTGTGCCCCAGTGAAGCAACATATATATACAATTATACTTGGGAAATTGAATAGACTGAAAATTATGGTTCAACCTTGAGTTTAGCCAAGGTTAACAGTTGTTCCAAGGGGGAGCAACACTTGCTCCAGCACCTGCATGAAATGTCTTGGGGCTATTAAACACAAATGCATTCTTAGGTCAAAGACAGTGGCCTTAGCTGGAAGCTTATCAGCGTACTTTAAAATAAAAATTATCTGTGTAAGTTTCCCTGCAGTATTGATCTCTGTAGCATATATGTTATAAAATGCAAGAAAACAGGGCATCCTGAAATCCACCTAGCACACTCACATTCATACCAGAATTGCGGTAAACTTCAGGCTGCATCTTTAAACTTACTCCTATTCTTGCTCTTTATCCCCATCCTTCCTGAGGTAGCTGAATGTGTATTAGCTCTTTCTGCCTGCAGAATGGGAAAGAGGACTTACTTGTTCCCTGTTGAAGTCAGAGCTCTAGCCCTCTAGTGTTTACTCTACCAAGCACCTGGTCCCAGGCAATGCAGAGGCGCAGTGGCTACAGTCCCAATTCCTTTCACAAAAAAAATGGGACAATTTCCTCTGAAAGCACACAGGAGACAAGATTTCTAACTCACCAGAATATATTAACTGGTGTGTTTGATTAATGAATCTTAGCAGAATAGGTTTCTCAAGTCTTTTAATGAACATTCATATGTATGGCTACTTACTTGAGACTTCAGACCAATATGGAGAGGAGTTCATTTAGCATTTATGTTGCATGCAAAATCTAATATACAAGCCTGTGCAGCACAAGTATTACACTATAATCCATTAAAGGCAGTTTGCAGTTAGTCACCTTGCAAAGATAGCTGTTTTATGAAATCATATGGTAACATTTTTTGTTCTCATTTTACATCATATTAACTGAGCAAGGATTTTCTCATTGTTTAAAGAGTAAAATGTGCCATACTCCTATTACCTGGAAAACATGAGATGTTTAAGTAAGTCAGGTGTGCCAATATGTGCATTAGTCTTTCCCACAGTGAGCAGCAGGCCAACATAGTTAAGCACTTCAAAAAACCCATGTACTTAATAAAACATAAGCCACAACAATGCCTAGCACTTCTAACCAATCAAAGATAATATTAGAATTTATATACACAAAGGCGTACGCTTACCACAGAAGAGAAACCAACTGGTTTATCCAGCATCACCAATTTGCAGCAGGATAAGGACTACAATCTAATCAAGCCTCAGACATGAGCCTTGCCAGATAACATCTGTGGCTACACAAGCTTTGTGCTTCAGCTTAGGGAACAAACGCTAACTCTTAAATCAGTGAGGCTAGAGTTGGCTCAGGAGTCATAGAGCACAGATAATGAGTGAAGTAGGAGCAGAGTACAGTCAGGTGCTCTATACAATACAGGCCATAAATGTAGCCATGGCTTTTATTACTCTTATTACTCTGTTTGCCATATTCCCAGCATGCCTGCTTGATTTTCTTTTTGCCTCCCCTCTCAATAGTGCTTCCATATACAAGTTAGGAGTTTAACAAATGTTTAAAATAAAAATACTATCTCTTTGTCAAGTTCCTTTGCTCTTTAAGGTACCCTTGATATATGATACAAACAGCTCCTGTTATTTGTCTAAAACCTCCCTTTTTTCATATGTCTAGCCCATGGCTAATCACAGATGATATAATGCTAGAAGTGAGGGATATTATAATGTATGGTCTGCTTCTTGAAGTTATAGTATGTATTTATTACACAGGAAAGTCTGTCTTGTGCACCATGTTTGATAAATATATCAAAATACCTGCTTTCTTTCCTGACAGGCAATTCATGGATCAAGCATCTATACAGGACTTAACTGTGCACCCTTTGCCACCAATGGGCCAGTGAAATCAGTACCCAGCAGATTCAATTTTTCAGACAGCTATCTTGCATTGCTGCTTTCACTGAAAATGCAATCAGGCTTGTATTCATTTAGCACAAGCTGAATCTCAAAAATCATGCAGGTACTTCACAGTCACCAGTCTGACAAATGAAACTGTGGAGAGAATGGACCCTATGGATAGGAATTAACTGAGGCTTCTTAGTAAGGTATTTTCTGTAATTACACTGTCATTCTTGATAGATTGCCTTCTATTTCTCATGTTATAAGATATATGCTATAATTTTCTGGAGAAAGGCAGTAAGTACATGTACCAAAGTGACTGTTTGGTTTACATTGGGATTGCTACTGGGCGATATTCCAAGATCATTAAGTGTTTTAAGATACATAGATATGAATCTTCAGGTGAAACAACTCTGATTTCAACAACACTAATGTAACCCACAAAAAAACACAGCAGGCACACACTTGACTTTTTGTATTTGAAACATTTTATGCCATGATTTTAGCAGGTCTATAAGGGATATTCCAGATGCTGTATAGCTGCAAAATGTGGGCACAATGCCATACTGGCAAACATTCCACTGGAGAAAACATTCCCACTGGCACTCATTAATCTAATATGCTTTTTAATGCATTAATCTGCTATCCTCCTTTGATGGACAGCATAGTCACAGTCCTGAAATCCTTATTTGACCAAATATTCCACTGACTCATAAGAGTCTAAAAAACCTAAAAAGTGTTTTACAAATGGGACTAGAACTTTCAGCTATCAATGGCTCCATATGGAGTTCTAATCTGCCTTCCCTTTTATTTAAAATATAATATAATATAATAAGAGCCATTATAGTTGTCATTCCTTTGAAAATAATGCCAAAAGCACTGAGTATTCACTTTCTACAGGGAAGACATGTCTTAAATTATATAACACTGTGGTCTTTCTGTTTAAATTAGCATGTAATTTTTGCAAAGCTCTAACCCATATTTCAGGTTTACATAGGTTATCATCCCTATATTCACAGTCACCACAAGGGCTCTAAGCAATGGTCCAAAAAAGCCTAAAACCCTACCTTTTCTGACAAAGCTGAGAATTCTTTTAAGCCACTTTTCATGTTGTGAGTTGAAAACTTGTGCTTTTACTGTTTCACTGTTCTTATCAGTCTAGCTATTCTACAGAAAAACTGAAAGTTCAGTTCTGGAATGATTGTTTCACAGTTAGGCTTCCTGCATTCAGTAGTTCACACTGAGCTGAATCATATTAAGCCTTGTCCTTCTGCCATCAAAACCAACAACAAAACACTGCTGAGAATCATACCAAAGACACTGAAATACTCTACTTTTTTCCTGTCCTCTCTCTTTTTTTTTTTTTTTTTTTTTTTTTTTGTAATACAAGGATGCCAAAATCAAACCTGATTAAGAGGAGGTTCTGCTTGTGGCTATATCCTCCTATAAAATGAAGAAAGTACTTTTAATTCCTTGTTCTCACACATGGTTGCTAATGTTCCTTTATAACTTTTAATACCTCCCTATTACTCCAGAGAGCAATAAAGCCTTCTGTTGTTAATTATGCTTTTTAACACCAAACTACACCATACTGTAGTACAACTCAAGAGTAATCAACAGACTAGCTAGATAATCTTGGATCATGTCTGATTTCATAGTTTATATTGATAAATTATTTTAATTAATATTTCTGAGTTCTGCCCATACAATAATAATTTGATTTTCATGAAGCAAGAGAGCCAAGCTGGAGGAAAAACATTTCAGACAGTTAATAAGAGTTACCTCTACACAGTTAATAACTTATTTTAGTGACACTGATGGTTCATTTTAATAATTTAAAAAATTAAATATTTCATCTTTATTGAATTACTTTTCAGAAGCCTAATTATGAATTCCTGAGGTTGTTAAAATCGGTGTTCTTGTCCAATAAAAACATTGTCACACTTTCATCACTTACAATCTCTGTGTAGCTAAACTATCTGACTTCATGTCTTGGTCTTTGTTTGGTTTCCAGGTTGGATGTTTGGGGGTTTGGGGAACGTAAAATGCTGTTGGTGGTATAATGATTCAAGCAACCGTTTGGATAGCATTATCCCTAGAATTCAGACTGCAGTACAGTGGGGACTGATGTTAATTCATAAGATACATGCCCTGTAAGCATATTCCCTTTTCACATACAGTGCTCTGCACCAAGACTAAGATTTAGAGGATACAGTGTATATCTTCATTTCAATATATGCTTTACGATGATCTGCATTCACTCTCAGTAGTAGAAAGCAAGCGAGCTCATAAATCCTGATCGAAATACGTGGACTGAGAAATGCAAATTCTTAACAAATGCTAATGAAATTACCTGATTTTATCTAACTTTTTGTTAATATCGTTTTGTATTACATAAAATAATTTAGCAGGATTTTCTTCAGCTGGAGGGGATATATATTCTGCAAAAACCCTAAATATAGATCTTACAATTAACAAATTTTCACTTTCCTCTTCAAACCCTAGCAATATCAGTTCCAAAATTAGTTTTAATAGTCTTTTCCACAAAGACTTAGAAACTGTAAAAAATATCTTCAAAAAAAGTTTTCAATGGACCTACATTATTACAAAAAGTCAGAATGCCTCATTATAACATGTTGAGTTACATGGCATCCCCAGTTTTATACTGCAAAATACATGTTATTCATTCTTAATTCCTTTGACAGTCAATGGTCTCATGGGGTTAGATTCCTTTACAATGGTATTTTGTGTGAGTCAGCTCTCTGCCTAACTGCTGTGAGTAAAGGTGATTACACTAGATTTTTTTCCCACTCCCAACAGTTCACTCAGCAGGCATCTTCCAGCTGTCTCCCTCAGGTGATTAGAGCTGCTAAGTCCTACTGTAATAAGTCTAACAATAATTTCTTTAAGGATTATTCAATATCTCAATATTACTAAATCAGCTTTACATTACTGCAATTTTAGGTACCTACTCTGAAATCATCATATCACCACAGATCTTCCAGCATATCACAACTTACCTTACTACATGTACACACTTAGAAATCATACTGATCTTGTATGCTGCATTCACATTTAAATCATAAGGTAAGGCAATGCCATCTTATTAAAGGGGAATGAAGGCCCCAAAGGGTCTAGTCTCTAGCCATTAAGTTTCTTTGTTATTCAACATTACAACCAGTGATTCTTCTGCATACTGGAACACATGACACTGACACAGACATTTGATTATACAATACGTGTCATATGCTTAAAGAATGTTATTATCAGCACATGGCAGGCAGTATGCAGCACTGGTGACAACTACAGAGAGGGACACCTTCTCTCCCCATTCTTCCTCCTCCACTTCTAAAGTCAGTGAAGTCTTTTTTCACGACAGACAGTAAGACAGAAATATATTGATTCCCTAGTATCTAGGGACATTTCAGGCTTAAACATAGGAGAACCAGGTTCAACTCTCTATTCTAAAGAATTATTTTGAAAGCAGACAAGCTCCAGAGTAAGACTTCTACAACAGATAGTAGTTGAGTGATTAGGGGTGTCTTCAGTGTAAAGAGCAACCTCACATCACCCTGCCCAACACCACTCCCCAAGACAAACCCTAAAGAGAGAAAATACTTAAATGTACATCTGATTGCAGGTGAACCTTACAATGAAAAGAACAAATAGGGACAAACAAATCTACTCTTGCCTTTTTCTTTAAAACCACATAAGTATTTGGAAGTGAAAAAGGAATGTATAAAGATTGAGTCCTGACAAGCAAGCAGTTGCTGATCTAAAATTTTGAGAAACTCTTCAGGAGTTAGTCCCATTGTGAGTCTACCCATAAATTACTCGCTGAAGGTCACAAAACGAAATCTGTACCAACAAGAAATCAAATCCGTCTTGCTGAAATTTCAGGCTAGCTGTGTGAATGCTTATTACCTTCTATTTCTGTTAGTTTGAATAAATTGAAAGCACTTTTAGGTTGATGTCTATAATAACATGGTGAATAGTACCTACCAGACTCAGAAGCATTTCTTCTTGTTCCTAAAATTCCTTAACCTCTTCCCATTTTGTCCATGATCTCTGTCAGGGTTATGCAGTTATGTGCGCAAAGGAGACAGTGTTTTGTAAATATTATACCAATGGCTGCCTTTGGTGTGTTATCAGGAAAGCTAGCTAAACTGACTAGCAGGCTTCAAGCTACTGCCTGCTACAGCCTTTATATCTCAACCTCCCTGTCTCTAGTTTTTGGCCCACCCTGATAACTAGCCCCAAGAGCCCCCCTGCTGGGAACCCTGGGCAAAGGTGCCTGGTACCCACACCCCTGTGATGTGTACACAGAGGGTGGTCTCAGAGCTCTGCAGACATGCACAGAGCAGCTCAAGCCGCAGGAGCTGTGTGAGACACAGGAGAAGACTCAAGCCATGGCAGAGAAGCTCTGGTGTTGCGCAGAGTCCAGCAAGGGCCCATGCTGCTCTTCCTCTGCATTCTCCCACTACTCCTCTTCTTTTGCATGGTGGGGGTTTTCTCCCTTACTTGCTTAGTCTCTCCCTCCCTGATTTACTGGGGATAGGGAACTCTTTTTGCATCTTTTATGGAAGTTTTCTTGGAGGACTTGTGTAGTTCTTTTCCCAGTGGTCACATGAAAGTCAGCTTTCTTTTGTTCCATTAGGGATCAAGTCCTTGCAGTAGGTTAAGTCCCCAAGCACTGGAGGAGACAGGGTTAGGGATGACCACACCTCCTCACTTTTGAGTATAGAGGTATATTGGGGGGGATCTCATGCTTCAGCTACTCTTTTTTGCCCCCTGCTCAGTCTATGCCAGAGACTGAGTAAAAAACTCTGCACAAAGTTTGTAGAGGAAGGCTCCTATGCCAATGCAGAGCTGATCCGTGTCTTGTCCTATTTTTGCCACTGAGGGGACACCTGTCAGGGTCTCCTGGAAGTACAGACACTCGTCATTGCCTGGGGTGTGGGGAGATAATTTCTTTTTCTGCCCTTTATCCAGTTAGCCCAGCTCAGTCCAGGGTGCCTTACTGTCAAAGACATGGGGGTGCTGCCCCCCTCACAGCAGTGCTGGTTCTGCTTATGTTGACAAAGCTGGCTAGTTTTATCCACTGAAGAAGCTGGCCACAGCATCTCAAACAGCACATCTGTTGGTGCAGCATGTGTCTCATCGCCATGGCCTGTAGGACAGCATGGTTATGAATCAAGGGCCCTAGTTTTCAGCCCAGCTCTGGAGGTGCAACTCTGCATTTCCACCCTCTAGCACCCCACTGTGTGATGATCAGAGGGAATGCGTAAACCAGATCCTGAAGCACTATCTCCATTGTTATATTAGTTACCATCAGGATGCCTGGGAATCCGTTCCTGTTGGCAAAATTCACCTGCAACAGTAGTGTCCACTCTTCCATGCAGCAGACCCTTTTGAATGCACAGTGTGGTTTTCACCTCCGTGACCACCCAGCTACTCCAGCATTTGTTCACATGCTTTTCCCTGTGGACTCCCTTGAGTGGTTGCTACCCATATGTTTGTTTCTTCAAGAGCAGCTGTGAAAAGACCTTGGTTGTCATGTAAACATGTTCATTCGGTGCGCCCATCTTCTAAGTTGGACCACCATTACCCAGGCCCACAGAAAACCATGGCCTGGGTGAGTAAGGTCACATTTCGTCTGCAACTTCTGCATGCTCCCAAGATTCATACTGTTGTTCATGTCTGCCTGTAAAAACCTGTTCACCCAGATCCCTTCCAGTGTCACCCTTGACCTCTGACTCTGGTTATGGTCTAGGCCCAGAGGAATATTGTATCCTGCTATCTTGGATTGCCAGATATCCCAGGGTACCCCACAGTATTTGATTGATTGGGCAGGGTACAACCTGGAGAACTGTTCCTGGGAGCCAGTGTCAGAGGTGCATGTCCCAGCTAAGGTTTGGGCTTTCCATGCCCATCAACCTGGTAAGCTGGGTGCACTGGCAGGAGAAAGGGGGAGGGCAGGGGATGGTGTCAAGGTCATGCAGTTATTTGCTCAAAGGAGACAGTGTTTTGTAAATATTATACCAATGGCTGCCCTTGGTGTGTTGTCAGGAGAACTAATAAAACTGACTAGCACGCAGACCTCAGGCTTTTTGAAAAATTGCCAACTAGAGCCTTAAAATCTTACGTCTTTGTCTCATTATGGGCCTGCTCTGACTATCTCTAACTTCCTAAACCTTTTCATGCATGCATTCCATAATCCTCATGGCTCAATTACTACCGCTTTTTAATATCCTAGTTTTCAGTATTTCCCAGAATTTCAGTAAAATCACTGAGGTAATTTTCATTACCAGAACTTCTGGTGTCTGCTCTCCATCTGAATATTTATGTAAGAAGAGTATATCCTTCTCAGGAGGGAAAGAAGACTGGAAAATAAATTTCAGCATTTTCTGATGCAAGTGAGAAAAATCAATCTTATTATCAAAATGTTAAAAGTCAAGTGCTTAACACCAGACGATAACTTTTGCCCACCACATTTTATAAGAATTAAGCCATGAATTTATCAAAAGGCCAAGGCAGCCATTAACACAGTATGTCACTTTAGCTGAACCTGATCAGTGAAGAGAAGACAACTGTGATGCATATTGGGGATATCGATCCCCTCAGTGATAATCAGAGTAAGTGAATCAAATACAAGTATCTGAATATGAGCCCATATGAAGCTCTGATGATTCGCAGGCTTGAGCAGTACAGTTTCAGTGATGGAGAAGTATACTTAAACACAGTTACTTGGTGTTACAAAATTATTGTCTGTTTAATCTTTTAGGAAGGACTAATATTGGGCAAAATATTAGACAGACAACAGCTCAAATCACACAATCAATCTCAGAGAGACGGTTGCACAGCTTGTCACTACTAAGCTAAGCACCCTGACAGTACTATGTTCTTTGCTAATGACAGACTAACAGATCAATGCTGTTGCATTTTAATTCTTCAGCAGCAGAAGTTAGTTGTAAAACAGTGCAAGTTTTGCTACCCAACAAAAACTGGACTTTTCACTGACATTGAGTGATTGGCTGCTGCTTAGGAAACCAGAATCTTTATAAGTCAACTCACGTAATACAGTGGAAAAGAGAGATCTTCAGCACACTATTTTTCCCATGTTTATCTTATGTGATAGAGTATATAATAATAAAAAAACCCTGAACCTCACCTCTTTCTTCATTATAAAATTTTGAAAGCTCAGGTTTTCATTTCAGAAAATATATTCCTTTTACAATCAACTCTTAACACTTATTAAGACCACGAGGAAGATTGGGTAATGTTACCATAGGTCTATGATGGAGCATAGCTTTAATGTTATTGAGCCATTACTCATCCATTAGTTATATCAGGAAGTCCTGTCACTTACTTGCTCAGTTTGGTCCAGTTGGTTTTGCAGTACCAATTTTCCAATTGTGAGTCTAAATGAGTTCAATATCAGGACTATAAATAGGTAAGTAGTGTCAGGTGTGATCTGAATGTTTAAGCACCCATCTTTCTGTAAAGAAAAGGATTTCTAATAGTTTCAGGTATGTCACTTTCCTCTTAGTCACCCAACAGTTTCATAATTTAACTCACTAAGGAGACTAGTTAACTTTTGGATTTAAAGCTAGCTGTTCCTTGTAACATTACCAAGACACTAGAAAGGGAAGGCCTAACTATAGGGACTAGAGAGGGTAAATGGGGAATAGATGTGAAACGTTTGAGAATATATACATTTTCAAGTCTTCACCTCTCAGAAATAAAGGGAAAAGCATTGATATAACATGCTTAAGCTTAGAAAAACATATAAACATTGAATTCATAGAGAATTTATTTAAATTCAGAAAATTAATGCTCTCTGGAAAATGCAGTTCTTTTCACATCTTGGTATTACCAAATAGCTACCTTACCTGATAATGGCATTTGATAAATGTTACACAATATTTGTTACTGCTTGTTTAACAAATATGCCTTTCAGATTTTAACTACCATCTGCCACTGCTGTTTCAGAGAAATGCTTTACCTCGTGTGCTTTTCCTCACAGAAGCTTCCCTGCCAATGATTTCAGTAAAATACAAAGGTTCAATCTAGATCCCCCACAGCTGCTAACAATTGTATGCAGAAGAGTCAATTGTACCTGACCCATCAGCTAACAGCTTACATTCAAAACCAATGGTCAGCTTCCAATTTAGTTATCAGATTTGCAGCTGCGATACATATTCAATCAACAGCAGTCAGTAAAGCCAGTATGTTAAGAATAAAAAACAGAGGTAGGGGAAAAGTTTTGAGGTGCATAGGGGGAAGAAAAGTGTTACTTAGCTGGTCTATGAAATCTTCTTTAATGGCTAGTCTTGTAGCTTTCCTTCCAACTCATTGTAAGTGAATCAGTATGTGGCATGTACTACAAATGGATCATCAGTAACAGGCAGTGTCTCACATAAAGGATACTTGATTTTGGAATGCCATTATCATTATCTGTATATTCAAGTGGATTCTTACATGGGAAATATTCACTAATCTGCGAGTGATGGGGGTCAAACCAGGATTCAGATATAAAGTCTGAGATTTTCTTTTAAATCTAGAAAATGTTATTTAGTATTCCTAGATGAATAAAACTTATCTATGGAGTAGAAGGAACACGCAATAGTTAGATGTTGAAAGATCCTTCCAGAACAAAAGAAAATGTTGGCCTTTTAATCATGATAGCCTGGATGTGCATATAGAATGTACATATGCATGTATATGTTCCTGCCAACAAAGAGCTTTCAGCTTCTTGAAAGCAGGCAGGGAAACAATTAAGAAAACTTAAAGAACAGCTCAGTAATCAGTGAATTATACAAAGGCAGACTAGAGTAACTGAAGTCCCTTTTCTATGTTGGAACCAGCATCTCACCAGACTTAGTCCTAGATCCTAACTAGGGAAGCAGACTGCAAGAGAGCAATAAACTACCATGGCCTCACACTTTGCTTTTAACCCTGTTGCTGTTTTGCTGCTAACAGAGGAGTCAAGGTATATTGAACACTTCCTCAGACTTTTTCTGTCACCACCATTTGCCTCACCATTTCAGAGAGCAGCTGAAAGCAAGAGACTCCAAAGTTCCCTGCTCAGTTTGTCCCCTTCCCCAGGTCTTTCTTCCCAGGGCATCAAATTTTGCCTGTTGGGAAGACCTTCAGTTCACCCTATAAACTCAGTATTTTGAATATGACTTCTTACTCTCTGGTAAATCAGCAAAGCTGTACAAAGTCCTGTTGTTTTACAGGCTACAAAGATGATTCAGAAAGCATACAAAAAGCTGCTATTAATCTTGAAAGAAAACTTACCAAGGAATCACATCCAAAATAGAAAACTGAAAATAGCTTTTCTAATACTAACAGAGCAAATATTAGCAGAATATCTAGGAGGTGTGGAGTAAACTGAAAGACATTCTGGTGTCCTCTAAGGGATCGTTCAGAGGATCTGGAGGAATAGGATGCATCACACTGGTCTTCTATTTTGAGTTGATGCTGACTTTAATAATTTATTTGCTATACAGAAGGATTTGTATCAGCCATCTTCTTTCATTACGTCTGCATGAGAGCATATTTCCATACATTCTGTATGGCATGTCTAAATATTTTGATGGTCTTAATATTTTGTACCAGCTGTGGAAACTGGTTTGCTGCTAGGTGGCTGTAAAAGTGAGATTTGGTAAATAATTATTAGAAAACTTACACTAACACTATGATTGAAACAATAGACAAAAGTATAGCCAAGCAATTAACTAGTAGAGGTAGTTACTCATAAGTTTTGCAGTTCTTTGCTCTTATGACTAGATGTTCCTGTACGCCAGATGAGAACAATGTTGAAACTGACCACATGTGATTGAAACTGCATTAAGCTTCAAGATCAAAGAACAAGGACAAGAACAAAGACTTCAGGGACAGCCAACAGAATCTCAAATGGGTTGGTGGTCGTAAAAGCAGCCCTTCGACTCAGATGGATCCTTCATTGTGCATGATCGGATGTAGGCAGTACTATGATAATCAGTTACAATAATTTTTATGTGTATGTATACTAATCGGATTAATATGTAATTGTTACTCCATATAACCTGTTAGTGCTAAAGCTGTGGCATGCACACTTGGTGGAACTATCCCCCATGCATCCAGTGCTGCGATAAACAATGCCTGCTTTCTAAAACTCCAAAAGAAGTCTTAGAGAGTTTCTTCGACCGGCTTTTCGGTATCATTTAGTGTAGCTCCAAATATGACTACAGGATTATGAGAGATATTCAAGCTATCTTAAAGTCTGCTTCTTCAACCCAATGAAAATAACAGAAAGTCCATGTTCAGACTCTCTCCACACTGGAATCAGAATGGTAGTTATCACTGCCAGACCAAACATAAAGAAGAAATCTACAGTTAGATCTTGATGCCTCTATTAATGTTACAAATATTTTGATAAGTTAAAATTTTATATAAGCTGGGTTTGATCAAAAGGTAAAGATTGTAGAATATAGGGGTTTGAAGCTCGCAATATAGTCACCGAAACTTAGGAACATACAAAATGTGCTGTATACAGTCATAAAAAAATAAGTATTGTCTGAAATCAGTTAACCACGGAAGCTTTGGTAAAGATTTACTTCGATCTAATTAACGAGAATTCCAATCAGTAGAGTTAAGTGAGATTAACCAATGATTGTTTTAGTATAAGAATATTGATAAGGTGGTGTGACTGAGGACCAATCACTAGAAATATTAAATTCAAGAATTAACATTGAATGTATTTTATGTAAATCTAATACATGATGGCAAAAATCGTACTGCGCAGAATCACATGAAAGGTCAACTATCGGACAAAGTGAGGAAGACTATGGAAGACCACCAGAGGGCTTTGGAAGACCACCAGATACCTTCACTGCGCTTGCGTAAAGGACATTTACATATGCTAATAAATTCCGAGAAATCTAATGAATATGCATAACATTTCTCGGAAATCTAATGAATATGTATTAATAAGTTTGATATAAGGTGTATGATTTTGGTGTTCAGGTGTGCGTGGTTCGTGAGAGGACTCACCCGCGCACCCAGCCTTCAATAAAGAAGTGTCTGCTTATCTACACTAAATTGGTGTTGATAAGTTCTTTATTCCGAGTTTTTCGGCAACATTAAGACGTTACTGGCTCAACAGAGGTTTTCCCATTTGATTCTTACAAGATCAGCAGTAAAAATACCCATCTGGAAAGGATCATTAAATCTCCATGTGCAAAATGATCAACTGGCTTGTCAGTTTGCTGTTGCATATAGCTGAACAGGAGGTACAATGGTAGGTTAGCTGCATTATAATCTATATTATAATGTATAATGTACAGAAGAATAGAATCCCGGTTAATTCAGTCCACAAGACAAACCTGCTTTGGAAATGATCCAACATATGTATTAAATAATACTTTTTTTTTTTTTTGAGAAACTGAAAGTGAATGAGAGAGAAGTTCTCAAGAGGGAAAAAATGGTCAGTTTAAGCAAATCACATCTATGACATTCTGCTCAAGTTGTCAGTAGCTGTGGGTTACTTTTTCTTACTGTCTGACCTGGGATGTTGCAACATGAATTTCTGAAGTGCTGAGATGATGAAAACAGTATAAGCTATGATTCAAATGTGGGAAAGATTTTGTGATGTTGTCAGGTCCTGCCTGGCTCAATCCAAAACATCCAAATTTATCAGATATTGCTGATTTTAATCTCTCTGTCTCAATTTCTAATCTTGAAATTGGGAAGGGGGACAATGACCCTTTTTACATGTCTAAGAGAAGACAAATGTCTGAATTGTGCTGGCAGATGAGCCCACTGAGAAGTTAGCTCAGAAAACATGGCACCACACTTTTAGACAGTGAGGCGAAATCAGTATTTAGCTGCTCATTAACTTTCTCATTTTGTCTTTTCTGTACTCCAAATAAAAGCTAGCATCTAAAAGAAAATAGTTTGTAGTTAAAGACTGTGGCATACAAATAGAAATACATTAAGACTAAACAGGCATACTTAACCCTGGTATTTCCTATTGATTGACTACTTGTAAACAGTAAGGTTTTAATGCAAGAAAATAAGGTGTTAATTACAGCCTAGAGCATCCTGTCCAGATTAAGTACAGGTTGTGAACAGGGCTGGAGCCTTCTGAATCACAAGATTTTTATCTCTGAACTAGAATTACAAATAGTGCAATTTGAAAGTGGCCACCCTTCAATATTTGAAGCAGCCCTGAAGACACTACAGATATCAGCTGCTAACTGAGGTGTAGTCAGATTCCCAGCTCCTGGATCCTCTTCCCCAGGGCTGACACAGGCACACAACAATACATTCTTTTTTCTGCATTATATTAATCAGCATGAGATTTTAGGAGTTTAGGAAACATTTCCCCAAACCACAGTAGCAGAAAAAACAACTGCAGGTGAAGACTTCTATAAGCCCATGTTTCACAATCTGTGAAAATAGTATCTATGATTTTTGAAGAGATTTAGACCTGAGAGTTACAATCAAGCATGTATAAAATGTTATTTCTCCCTCCCATCACATGCTTCCTTAAAGGTCTAAGTTATGAGTCAATTATAAAAACAGTCTGTGTTGAGGGAACACATAAAACAGGCACGTGCTTCACTGACTATCATATCATAGTCTATACTGAGGTCCTTCTTCTAAAGGTTGGGTGTAAACCACTCTAAGAAAACCCATCTTTGTGCACTGAGACCCTGGAAAAGCAAAGACAGGAGAAGGAAAGAGAGAGAATCAGTCTGAACCAATCAAGCAGCCCAAACACATATTTAAACAGCTTTGACAGTTCGGTAAGGTTACAATAAAAATTAAGCAGATTTTTATTGTAAGGGGTGCCAGAAGCCGTTAATGTGCCATTCTTATTATGACACTGAACAAGGGGAGTCAAAAGAATCTCAGTAGACTTAATAAAGAGGGATAAAAGATGATGTTTAGCGCTGACATTGTTGAAATTAGCTGTGTCAGAGACAGTCCTTGATAAGAAGAGCTGGTCCCAAGAGCTAGCCAATGAGGCAGAGACAGCTCCTGATAAGAAGCAGGAGTTGGCCCCAAGAACCAGCCAAGACTGGCCTTACAGCTTGGCTAAATACCAAGAAACCACTGAGCCTGCGCATGAAAAAAGGTTATTAGCGGTGACGAAGAGGAGTCATCTATCTTCATCTCTGCGACCATCAGACAACCAGAGGAGACTATGCAAATGACCTCTCGGAGCTAATTTTAATATGAAGCGGGGATAGGCCATGCATATGTATAGGCGTATTGTGAATATGTAACACTTGACTGTATAAACTTGAGGCGAACTGCCAAGTCAGGCGCGCATAACTTTGGTGGCACTACCCACCGTGTTGCCCAGTGCTGAATGAACATACCTACTTTACAGTCTCAGTGATTGTGGAGTCTGTTTTCCGCACATCAACACAACATAGATTTTCTGTTGTATTCAACAGGTAATTTATTTTACACTAAAATCTGAAACTTTATGGTTAGATAAGTTCAAAAGAAAAGTGTGGAACAGTGATCCTGAAAAGCTGGTTGAAGAAACTAAGACTCGTTTTGGAGTTTTAGAAAGCAGGCATTGTTTATCGCAGCACTGGATGCATGGGGGATAGTTCCACCAAGTGTGCATGCCACAGCTTTAGCACTAACAGGTTATATGGAGTAACAATTACATATTAATCTGATTAGTATACATACACATAAAAATTATTGTAACTGATTATCATAGTACTGCCTACATCCGATCATGCACAATGAAGGATCCATTTGAGTCAAAGGGCTGCTTTTACGACCACCAACCATTTGAGATTCTGTTGGCTGTCCCTGAAGTCTTTGTTCTTGTCCTTGTTCTTTGATCTTGAAGCTTAATGCAGTTTGAATCACATGTGGTCAGTTTCAACATTGTTCTCATCTGGCGTACAGGAACATCTAGTCATAAGAGCAAAGAACTGCAAAACTTATGAGTAACTACCTCTACTAGTTAATTGCTTGGCTATACTTTTGTCTATTGTTTCAATCATAGTGTTAGTGTAAGTTTTCTAATAATTATTTACCAAATCTCACTTTTACAGCCACCTAGCAGCAAACCAGTTTCCACAGCTGGTACAAAATATTAAAACCATCAAAATATTTAGACATGCCATACAGAATGTATGGAAATATGCTATCAGTTTGCTGAAATTGAAAGTCTCTGCAAGTTTATAGGCAGATGAGCAGATGAATAAAAAGATTTGTATTCTAGTATGATGTATCAGCAATTTGGCAGGGGGAGAAACTAAAAGATATTGGAAATAAATTTTATTATTATGATTACTACTAATTATTTATCATCTCCCCTGTTTATCTCAAAGGTCAGTTCAGTGTCCTTCCAACAAATTCGGGGGGGGGGGCAAAAAAAACCTTGCTTCAATAGTTCCAGTAGATTTACCTTCATAAAAGAATTCTATCAACATTATATAATCCTTACATGAGAGCATATATTCCTTAAATAGGTGGGAGAAGGGTGAAGCTGAATATTTGTAAGAACAAGCATTAAAATAATTATTTAGATCCTATTACATTCAAATTTGTTTAAATAGTTATATCAAATATATTTTAAAGTGTGTCATTCTGCCATCTTACTTCCTCAGACCTGTCTTTTAAACCAGAAATTCTGCTTTATAAATTGAAGGTAGCTTTCGTCATTTTTCTTGGGGATGCAAAATGATATTACCACAGGTTTGCAAAGATTTTTCAGATTCTAATTTTAAAATAGAATAACTGAAAAGTAGAGAGAACTGGAAAACTGGGAAAGAATACTTAGAGGCAATGTCTAAAAAATGCAAGAGATATGAAAGTGATTTTTTTTAAGGTTTTTTTTGGTAAGTAGAAGAATCAGCAAAGCCATATACACTGTAACAAAATGTGCAGGTGAAATTAGACACATGATCAAGAAAAAGTTTCAAATGGAGGGTATTCTCAGAGAGTGTGGTTGAAGAATTGTCCCAGGGAGCTTGTGGTTTGGAGCAGAACTACAGCCAATATGAGATGGAGTGCTCTTTTGCATGCTACATTGAAGGAGGTCTTTTATTGCTAACTAGTTACATTCCACACAACTCCGATGTAAGTGTTTCACAGAAATTGTTAGCCTTTCTTTCCTCTACTTCCTCTTACCACTACAAAGTGGCAGATGCCATCATCTCATATATTTTCCACCCACACACAGAGAAATTATCCTAATACTTCAATAGTCCTGAAATTTGCTCAGAGAAAAAAAAAAGGAAAAAAAAAGACAACAAAAAAAGAGATATCTGGTAAGCATAATAATAATGGTAAGTTTTAAATATATGTGAGGACTAGCCACAATAATTTATAACAAAAGTAGCTGAGTGCAATTTTATCTGAATCTGTAAGTTTCTCACGGTAAAATTCCTGAAGGGGGATTATTTAACTGGATAATAAACCACCCTAGAAGAAGCACTTCATGTGGAAGAAGACATGACTTTATACAATACCTGACACTGGTCACAAGTGAGATAACAGAAAATAAGTAGAGATTAACCTCAAAGGGGAAGAAAATTTGCTAGAACATTCGTCATGGTGGTCCCACTTTAATGCTTCCTCCAGAAAGCACAATGTTTTAAGAAATTGATACTGGAAAGGAACTGCAGGTTGGATTTTCCTCATTTTTAGCAGTGCCTGAGAAAGCCCATGTGAAAACATTCGCAGACATGGCCCAGTTGCAGCAGGAACTCACCTAGCCAGTAAATTATTCTTTTGTAATAATTTGGGAATTACCCACCATCACCTGCTCTTTTCATCATGAAAAAGACCCCAACCAAATGCTGAAGCGTTATAGTCAGCACCTATTCCATCTGGAAGAATATCTTATCACGCACACTGAGCTACAAAGAAATAGATTTATTCTTGTACAGAAAGACTCCAGAGAAGTGGAGTGGCTAATTCATGTTTAGCTAAGGGCTAGCTACAGTTTGTCTCACCCTGCTGACAAAACCATTCAGGTTGGTGGCAAGAAGTCACAAAACGACAGGGTTCTTTGTCATTCCTTCTGCAGACCAACCCCCAGGGCAGCTGATCAAAATTGTTACTTAATTCCTTAGGATCTATGGGATAAAAAGCATTAAACAGCAGTGGAGATTATGAGGATATCATAGGAGTTAGGTGTTACATTTCATTATTCCTTTAATTAGAAGTATGCATCACTGAGTATGTTCTTTTATAATGCTTAGCCCTGTAAGATTTAACTGAAGACTTTGTAAATTTTTAAGTACTGAAGAATTGGGAGAGGAATTGGTTTCCATCTGCTATTCCATTCTCCTATTGAAACTGTTCACTGAAAAGTCTTTAATCAGCTAAAGATCAGTTTAAAAAATCACTACATCAACTTTTTCTCTTATGTCCAGGGTAAAGTTCAGATTTCATAAGTGAAAATACTTATTTCAGACTGCTGCAGGACTATACAGAAGTCATAGAACAAGAACACTTTATGGAGTATAAAAATTGAACTGACAATTAGTCCTTCATCTGATTACTATATCTTAAATTCAGTACAGGATTTTGTGAAGATTTTATATCACTCAGCAGTATACAAACTCTTTGAATCTTCCTGAACTAAGTATCTATGGCACAATTACCTGTGCATGGTAGGCAGACTGTTTTAATTGACCCCAGGGTCTTTCCCTATTTCCTATTGCTTCTGTTCCAGAGTAATCTCGTTCCCTCCATGAAGAACCTGGTTTTATAAAGCAGATTTCCAAGATGATCCATACTACAGATTGAAAAATATTTTGATTTTAAAAAGATTATTTTTAGCCACATTTAAAATGTATTTGTAAAAATTGTACAGACATGTCCTTACACCAAGGTCAGTTTTTCTTAAGCTACTTGTAGCAAGATCATTTTTCTGAGTACGGAGTCATCACACTCTGTGGGGCGTAAAGCCATCATTAAGTCTGCTAGAGCCCCTTCTGTAGTTTTGCTTCAAACAATCCTAGCCCAAACAGCAAGGCTTATGCAACTCAGGAGGATTCAGTTCCTAAAAGCTTTCCACTGCTGTAGTCCTAATCTGTGTTATTAGTAGGCTTTAGAATGAGCAAAACCAAAAACATCGCTGGTACTCAAGGTGACACCTCACCCTTCCAAGCTCAGCCCAGGGTCTCTCTCACCTCACAACTCTGCACCACAAGCCCAAGTGCCACACAGAGAAAATTCTTTTTCAGCACCAAGTGCTCCTAAAACCCAAACTCTTCTTGGGAAGACTAGCTTCCTAAGGAAACATAGCCATCTGTCTCTTCCTGCCAGGTCCTGATCCTTCCCAGAATATATTCAGTTAGTTTTCTTGACTTTCAAAGGCATTTACTAACTCCTTCCTCTCTTGTTTGGAAGAGAAACTTGGTTGAAACACAATGGAACACAGACTGGGAAACATATATTACAGAGAACTACATGATCCTGTAGGTGGGAATATTTTTATACTTCAGCTAATACAAAGTGCTGCCAGAAGGCACATTAAAATGAAATGCAAATCAGTCTCATTAATCATCTAATTAGGAAGGAGTATAATGAAGGTGCAGTTATTACTGAGTAAACAGGTTTTTTACTCTGGCTATATTTTGTATAACATTTACTATCAGAGGTGACTACATTAGTCAGTTGTTCCATTCAGTAATGAACATATTGTTGCTACATTGGTTAAATAACTAACTTTAGATATCACTTATATGCACATTAACATTCCTCTGTGCTTTTTTAGTAATCGTGTGTCATTTGAATAATATAAACCTGTATGAAATGGATTGACAAAGTGAAACACAGTTTCATTGCTTGCCATTTGCTAGTTTCTTTTCCTTTCAACCAAACATGTTCGCAACTATGCTGGGCATCATGATTGTTGATTTACACGATAGTAGTACCCATGATCTGAATCAGTTGTCCTACCATTTAGTAAAAACATTGGAAATACAGGTCAAAGCATAACAATCTCACTTTAAAATTGGTTTATGTTAAAAAAGTTCTAAGTGAGCACCAGTGTGAATGCTCTATTCTCCCTGAACAGTTTGGGATAGGAAGCTGTTACAGTGGGCTTCAGTTAGAATATGTAATGATAAATATTTTCCCAGTTTCCAATGTCTATCCCAACTTATCCCCAAATAAAGGGGTTTTAAGATGTTCTTAAATCTTTCCCCACAGCTTCCCAGTGCACTTGCCCATAGCAGAATATGAAAATATTCTGCCTTACTGTGGACCATCTACTGTGATTAGTGAGCATTTGACACAGTTTTGAAGCCATCATTCCATGCAAGGAGAAAATCAATTGGGAGATCATTTTTGTTCAGGTAGGAAACTAACTTTAATTACCCCAACATCATTAAGTAATACAATATTCAGATTAGAGTATTCCTTTGAGATATCACCAACTTGTTTCATTTCTACCCTGCTTATGCCTGGGATGGATTATCATATCATAACCCTCCACCTGTGCAACACAGTTTACACAGTCACAAGGAAAATACTGCCTTGCATTTGCAAGTCTTTGTCATTTGTCTCTGCAGTACAGCTATTAACAGTCATCACTAAACAGTAAGTGCACTAGAGACATCTGCGATAACCAAGGAAACATGGTGCTTTTCCTTCAGCTTACTAAACAAGCTTACTCTTCTCCTAGTGCTACTGAACAGGAACTGAGAATCATGAACAAGCTAGAGCAAGCACGTGACAAGGCACCATGTGTGACAGCTGATGCCTCTCAAAAGAACTGGTCTGGATATAAGAAAATACTTCAGCCTCTACTTTAAAAGGTATCATTCAGTCACAATACTTTTAATTCACCACTGGAAATAAAAGGATCTAGTTCTCAAAAAATATATATTCTCTAGCAACCAGACACTTCATTCAAAGGTTTGGGCCTGAGTTCAGTGAAGTTAACTCACTGCAGACATGTCCTCAATGAAGTGTTTCTTCATGACTGGCACACACACAGATACCGTGAGGGAGAGGAACTATTGTACTATTGTCTGCTATGAAGCTGTATCACCATTTTCAGTTCGGTCTTAAAAACAAAGCACCTTTTTCCAAATACTTCTGGAGTATACGAACTAACAAGATCAGGAAACACATCTGGAAGCATCATCTCCTTGTGCTGTAGAGCCTTCCTTATGAATGTTAAAGGAATCTGGATTTAGTGATTACTGGATACAGGCAGTGCAGTAGCAACAGTAAACTAGAAGGGTTTGTCAGGCCCAGATAATGTCTAATAGTGAACCACCACCACAAATGGACCCGTTAGGAAGCTGCACACAACAATTCAGTGAAAACATCTCAATCTACAGAGTCTGCAAAGTACATCTATCCAGTTCTCCTGCACTATAGTTCCAGACTCCTGTAAACTAAGAGTGATTTCATATTTGCTGAGCTTGTCTTTCCCTTGATTCAACATAGACAAACATTGAAAATATTTGGCAATGAACAAATGTACCAAAATACTGCCTTCTTTTACCTTTATATTTACAATTCCTGTTTCAAACAGTTGATGTGACATATTCTGTGAAGTCAATGACACAAGGTGACATTATAGATGCATTTTCAAAGTGAACTATGAGGAGCTGAGATGCCTTTTTTAATGTTAGTGGAGTTTTTGCATGAAACTCCCTGAGCCCTGTGTGGATGTTTACCCCTGTGCCCAGAATGATTAATTCCAATAAAGAAGCCCCTAAAGTACAATTTGGAATGCAGGCATGAACATGCATAGCCAGATGCTGCCCTTTGCAAGGAAAAAAGAGTGCTTAAGATAAAAATTTCACTATGTGTTTCCCATTCTATTTAATGTTAGTCTTTTACTTCCATAAAGTAGATCCTTACTTGCAGGTCAGACTTGGAGGACTAGTCAGAAATGGGTAAAAAAACCCCTGTGTTCAAATTACACAGTGTTTAAGTAAACTTTTTTTCTGACTTTATCTTCAAATATAGCATCATTTTTTTTTGGTTTAGGTAAAAGTAAATTGCCATGTCTTCTGTTCCTTACCTGAATTGCCTACTTAAAAGGGACACTATTACTTCTTATATTTGTTGAAACAATGAAGGAAAAAATACTTAAGTTTTCACTGTATCTGTAGGTAGATGAGATTTAAGAGGTAACAACATGGATGACTTCTTCTAATCTGAAGTAAATAAAGGAATTAGAAACTATTTTCCACTTTATGGTTCGAGGTCATTACTTGGAACATTGTAATAATTCTAAAGCCTTGTAATGAAATCTGCAATACATAGGCTAACAGTGTAAACCAATATAAACTGTTAGCATGATATCTAATCCTATCTTGTTTAATTTTATATTATCTATCAGTCATTTGCTTTTTCAAAGTCAGAATGCACCTAATCAGAAAATACTTGGAACCCTTCACTAAAGTAATGATTCTAAAGCCTTGTAATTAAACGGGCAGGGGAAGTCTGAACACAGATGTCTCTAAAGGCATCGGCTAGAACTGGAGAGGGAACTCGTAAGGACAGTAAATGCAGTGAGCAGATGGACATCTGTTCCAAAGAATTAGATCCAACAATGAAGGAAATTTGGCAAAAGGGAATTTCCTTTCCACAGTATCATGACATAGATTTTGAAGACACTATGCAGCTTGTGCATGGCCATCACTTGATTTTTCAATATACCCCTCAGATGATATTTATTATTTTTTTAAATTTTAAAGCTATTTGGGAGGCTTTTTGCTGCTTATATCACTTTTCTTCTTTGAAAAAGCTAGCCACTGTGCCTTTATTTTAGATGTCTTCTAGTATTTATTCTCTTCCTCAAGTTGCTAGATGCTAATATATTCTCCAGCTGGCATTTAGAATGGTGTCATGACAACTTAAATACTGAATAAAGACAGCTGCTCTGTCTCTGAATTGCCTTAAAACATACTGATCTGAAACTTTCAAAACCTTGATTCAATCTGCATATGTTTGCTCTATTTAATTACACTGTTCCCACAAGTTTAGCTTTTCCTCCTTAGTAGGTCATAATGCTTTGGTGAGTGTCAAACTTCACCATAACATGCCTCTCAGACTCCTACTTCTTTCAAGGAGGGCTGTTGGTTTATGCTTATTGGTAGAAATTGTGCCCTAATATTCAGCAGTAGACAATACAATAATGATCTTTAACAACTTGACAAGGAACATTTCCAAGACCTTGCTTCTTTTAACTATGTCTTAGAGTGCTGGCATCTCAGAGGTACTGTAAACTCATTCTTCTTCTCAAACTGTGCTTATGTTGTGATTCAAATGCAAATGTAACAGTGACAGGGCTATGGCTTTTGTTCAATAGCATTTTGATGAACTACACCAACATATTTAGAATATTCCACAAATCACATACATGGAACATGCTTACTGTTCTGGATTTTGCAAAGGTGATAAACTCTAAAGTGTTCTTTAGCCGTCCATAGAGATTTCAGCCTAAAAAACTGGAGACATTATTAATAAAGATGATGAATATGGTGACAATGCGCTTTGCTTGTAGGATTGCCAGGAGGGGAAGTTCCCCCTAGCTGTCCTGCCGTTACATAAACCAGACCTTAGCTTTTGGGAGAGTCTGGCTCTACAGATTGCTGCCTCCTTATTAAAAATGCAGGTAGAAGAAAGAGGGCATTCTGAGACAAGCTTAGCCTTTAACTGATTGCCAAAATTAAATATTTTTAGGAGGAGGCAGCAAAACAGATATTACCCAGATACTGGCCCTTCTCCTCTGCCTTTCTGCTACAATAATTTCTCCACTCTTGAGTGTTTCTTCTTTTCAGAGTAGAACAATTAAGAAAATTAAGAAGTGGTTCAGCCTGTGCAAGTTTGGTTGCAATTATTTCTCCAGAGTAAAATGCTTTTTCATACAGCATTATAAGGAAGCACTCTAAGGAACTCAATCAAAGACTTTTCTGGGTAGTCCTGTTTCAGGTATGAAACAGGTAGACATGGTGCCTAGTCTTCTCTGTTCTGTATGATTTTTTTTTTAATGTGCTTATCCCTGCATTTACTGAACACCTTCTAGATGTAAATTTTTTTCTCTCCACTGCTCTCTAGGAACAAAAATGCCCATATTTTACTTTTGGTTTAGGAGAAGAGAAATATTTATTGGTTTGATTCCTTTTTTTCTTGACTTTGGATGTGTTATGTACTTAATATGTATGTTGTCAAATAGTAATAATATCAAAAAGCAGAATACAAGCATTGACCCTTCCCTTGAAATGGGAGATGACAATGGTAATACTGAGGTTAGCATTTAGTATTTTTGTACACAAGCAAGAAGACACAAATAAATAAATAAATACATCTTCTGATCCTCCCTGCCTTATTGTCACTTTCTGGCTCACCTATCACACAGACACCCAATACTTGTTTTTCAGCATATGTATTGCATCTTGAAAAAAAAAAAAAAAAAAGAAAGAATATCATATGGCTCTTGCTCATCCCAAAGTACTGAACTCCAGATGGTAATGGCAACCAAACTTCCTATCTTAGTAGATTCATACTGAGAAGTACTTATCCTTAGAAGTTTCAGGCACTGATTTTGTAGAAAATTGTTCTAATATAACAGGGAATACAATTGGAAAAGTTGAACACCTGTTCAGCAAAAACTTGCTATGGTTTATGAAATAAAAGACCACCAGTATGGTTACATAAATTCATATTCCCAAGTATAAGATCTTATATTTAACCATAGAAGAATATAGTCGATGGTAAGAAGACACCTTCCAGCACTGCCTATGCAACTGTGGCATCTCAAGAGCAGAAGTTACTGCAGTGACACTGGAAATTATCTTAGGGTAAAATTTAATTAATTAATGATATTTTCTCTTGATTTCTCCTGCCTTTGTTTTTGTATGAGTCTTCTGGAAGTCAGCAATAAAGAAGGAAAATACCAGCTTTTTCCATGCCATAAATCTCCTAAAGACTGAAAAAAAATATGTAGGAGAACTAAAAAGAAAGTATAAGAAAATGAAAACAGTTGTATATTTTTCTTACTAATTTATCTCCAAAAAATGGCCAGGTAATACTCAGTCTTACAGAATCATGGGACTCTGTGGGCGGAAGGAGCCCTGAACCCATCACAAACTGGATGTGTGTTCTCTGCCAGAATTACACAAGTACAGGGGCTGTTCTGAATATCAATGAGCTCTTGTTTATCCTGGACTGGGAGGAGTATAAGAACCACAGAGAATCCACAAGTTACTTATATTTAAAATAAATGCTCCTTAAAACAGAGAACTGAAGAATAGTGGTTGGAGGTGGGCCTTAGATCTTCCAAAGGAAAATTTTCATTATCGTACCCCAAGAGCAAGGTTATATGCAGCTATCTAAGCACCTTGGGCCATAGAGATGAAAAACGTAGTCCCTTCTCTCTGCCTTTTTTCTCAGAGGAATCAGGACTGGCCCACTCACTAGCACCTAGTTTCTATGGACAGAGATAGTATTTTAACTGACTTTAAATATACCCTCTCCTTTATTTTCAGTATATCTGAACACTGAGGTATTTATTTTGGTCGTAAGTTTTGTCATTTTATTCAAAAATGTGGTTCTTGTGCTGTATTTCACAGCATGCAAACATTTCCATTTTATTTTTGAAGGTGTAAAAATGTTGTTGGATATCAGGTTTTTTGCCTTATTATTCAATCACGTGTCATTTAGAAGTTTTATTTAAAGCTATTTCAGGAAAGACATTTGTAGAAAAGTTTCTCTTTCATTACTTCACACATAATCTGCTCTAAAAAAATTAACAATTTGCAACAAATATAGTAATTAACAAACTTACTTAAGTAGTCAATCTTCCTACATATTAGCACAACCAATACCATCACGAAGCTTAATCTATTCCATGTGGAATTAACATTCCACTTTTAATTTGTTTTTATTGCCCATGAAACAGTCCATTGAAATGGCTAACCCTGACTTTCCACAACTTCATGTGACACCTGCAATATTGCAGTCCATAGGCTGGATCAAATTTCACTGAAGTCAACAGGGTATTTACTATGTGCTTAAGCTTTGAGTCATGCCTAAAATATAAGAGAAGCAGAAAATACGAGAAATTTGCTTCTTGTCCCCCTACTGTTTCTTTTGGTTTTGCTACACAGTTCAGACCTGTGTAGCATCTTGGATGACCTGAACAGCTGTGTTTCATCTTTCTGCTGAAGAGGCAAGTTAGCACTCTGTAAGCAGCAAACTCACTCCTCAGCTAAAAACTCAGAGATCTACCATTTTCTTTGGCAACAGCGTATGGCCAGCACTGCACATTATAGTAGTATTTTATAGGCATTAATACACATTCATCTTGGTTTTGCCAATAAAGGGGTAAATAAGAATTATTTGAATTGAATATCCAAATCTTGAATTTTTTTAATTCATATTCTGCATTACTGCAGGCATCTACTTACCACAACTAGCAAAGCCCATTTTACTTGTATTTATTTAATAGTTTGAATCTTGAAAGATGGAAAAAAATGTGAATATCAGATACAGAATATGTTCAGCAGGGCATTAATTCCTCTCCTCCTTACTGCTGCTTTATACACAGGAGAAAATTACTTAGAGAAGAGAAAACGTCTTCTTTTCAAAGCTGTCTGTTGTTTCTTGTTGCAGGAAATTATTCCGCTAGGATAATTTTTGGTGGATGTTGAGGTTGAATTTTCTCTCCAGCACCCAAAGTGTTAATTTTATCCTATGTTTCACTTCTCTAGGCAGAATTTAGTTCTACCCCTACTTCTCTATCTAAGACATCCTGAAGGGAGTGGCTAATACTGCCATATCAGAATATGAGATCACAAGATACCGCTGTTGTGTAGACACTAAAACTTCTGCTACAATTTGCTTTCACTATGACCAGGGGAGATATGCCTCTTTACAACTATAACTTGCTTTTCTTTCTGACATTGGGATACAGACTATTAAAGGAGAGTATATATTAGTTTCCTCAAATGATCCTCAGTAGCTTCTTTTAATGAGCTAAACCTGGTTGTTGTTTCCATTTGTCATATTTAATAATAACAACTAAAAAGCAGAATCAGGTTCCTTAGAGATTTGGAAAACAGTAGTATTGAGATCATACTGTATTTGAAACACATTCGATGGTTCTGTTTTTACTTCTATTTGTTAAGCGCTAGGCATTGATCCTGTCTGTACGTTA
This sequence comes from Haliaeetus albicilla, assembly GCF_947461875.1. NCBI lineage: Eukaryota > Metazoa > Chordata > Aves > Accipitriformes > Accipitridae > Haliaeetus > Haliaeetus albicilla. The sequence continues at coordinate 46,384,700 of NC_091516.1, forward strand.
CTCTAACTCAGTAAACAGTAAGTAAATCAAAACAAATCTTATTATCCTAGCTGCTGACTTAAAATCAGGAAGTTCAAAAGGGTTTTTTTAATAAGATATTTGGCTCCCAGCCAGTTACATTCACCTCACTGGTGTGATGTATGTAATGTGCAAGTAAGGCACAAGGGTTTGAGACATTTGACATTACTGTGGGGTCGTCACTTCTCTGGTGCTAAGCAACTTGACAGCTAAGATCAAATGCCAAGGAAGCTTGGATTGAAACTCTAGCTGGATACAGTGGAAAACATCTCATGTGATAGCCAGATAACTAGGGTTCCTAAATGGACACCATAAAAACAGGTCAAGCACAATTCCCCCACTCAACCTCACTTCAAATCCCGGATAAGGGTTCTTTAGCCCTGTAGCAAAACACGAATCATGATCTTCTTAAAAATAGTACAGCTGTGAACACAACCAAAAAATGAGCTGAAAATATATATAGATGTCTTCAAAGTATCTGATCCTACTCTTCACAGATAGAGAAAAAGTAGTTGTCCCAAAGAGTGAAGAAAGGGTTTGGAGGGGACATCTCACACAAGCCAGGGAAGAAAATACTGCAAAGCTCACTCCACCACACTGAAGAACAGCTGATCTAGATTCTCAAATTTATAGACAATACAGCAAACATTTGCAAGTCTCACTCCTTAAATTAATATTGATAATGAGGTATAATGTTAAAAAAGAGACATACTTGTACCATTAAATGTAAATAGGCAATATTTACTCTCACAGTATGTCTAAAGAACATCTCCAGAGAATTTTGGGAAAAAACAGTAAATCAAAGATAGCTTGATGTCAGTAAAAAGTACAGTTCAGGAAAGGAGAAGTCAGTCACCAAGTACTACCAAGGTATAAAACCAGACAGAACATTCAGAAACTTCAACATGCAATCACAGGTAACCACATCATGAATGACATCCTTTTACAAATCCAAAATCCAAATTACCCACAGGTTTTATGGTTCCTTTTAATGTCTATTCAAAATTTGTCTCCTTTGAAACCAATGCATACAACCAATAATACACAGTTGTACATATTCAGGAGAGGTAGCCATTCCACTAATCTCTACAGGCAAGGTCATATTACTCCAGCAATGTAATAGTGCAAGAGAAGAAATTTAGACTAGTTCTTGGCAAGTATAACAACTTATAAACAAGGAAAGATGACTTAAAACATTAAAGCACTTTCTGATATAATAAAAAGAGAGGTAAATTCTGTCGCTCGCTTCCTACCAGAGAAAGGAATGACTGTGGTCCAAGACAGTCTCCTATATTTGACTCAAAACTGGTTGAAAAGAACATAAAATGAATGTAATATTCTTGGGGGTTTTGATCAAGCTATCTAAAGCCCTGGTCTAAAATGAGCTTGTAATTGCCCCTTGAATTGCTAGTGAGTGTCAACTGCTGGGAAGACGGGCATGAGTGTACTGGGTGCCAGACGCTGGAGTCGGACCAGGGGTATGGGTGCTCCTGGCGGGGGGGTCTCAGTGTGAGCAGCTGGACTTAGCGATGGGGTGGGAACTGTGTGCGTCCCAAAAGACAGTTACGGGGGGCACTGGCGTGAGCGGGGGGCTCAGTGCTGGCAGCTGGAGGGGGGCGAGCGTCCGTATCCTCCCCAACCCTGGGGTGCGCGTGTGTAACCGCCAGCAAACCTCACGCTGGACCAGCCGGCAAGTAGGAGACCCCGGGTCAGGGCAGGGGTCTCCGGCGGGCAGAGGGTCTGTGCTGGCGCGCCCGGGGGGACCCGCGAGCGCGGGGCGCTGCGAGGAGAGTGAGCGTGTCAGCGCTGCGTGTTCGCAGCGAGCACCGAGCTGGACCAGCCGGCGAGTCGGCGACCCGTGGGGCAGGCGAGGGGGCCCGGGGTCGGGGCAGGGGTGCCGGGCGGGCAGAGGGGCCGTGCCGGTACTCGGGGGATCCGCGAACGGCCGTGTGCTTGTGAACCGGGAGAGCGTGCCCTGTGTGCTGCACTAGTGACCTTCCGTCTCTGGCAGGCCCAGGAGGAGGAGGGGGCTGGGCTGTCTGCCCTTGTGTTGGTGGGAGTCCGCTATGGGGGTGCTGCCGGAGAGCCGCCTCCGTGGCAGCGCGTGTGACCGGGCGCGTCAGTGCCCTCTGCATAGTCTGTCCGTGTGTCTGTGTCTGTCTGTCTGTGTGTGCATGAATGTCTCTGCATGTGTGCGTGTGTCTTTGTCTGCGTAGCGCACTGGGCTGGGCTCCAGCAGCCAAGCAAGATGCAGTCCTAGGCCAGGGCTGCTGGAGGAGGTGGCTGCTCATAACATCCCTTGACAGATAGGACTCAAAGTATAAATGAAGAGTCAGGGAGACTGTATTTTCATGGGATTCTAGTTTTAACAAAAGCCAGTTCAAGAAATTTCCTCCCAATATTCCAGGGCTTCACTTCACCAGTCCCTGAGTTGGTCTGTGAAATGATATATTCAACTGCGTCATTGAAATTATCTGGATAAAAAATGTACCTTAAAACACAAAGAAAAGAAATTACTGTTAATGTGAATCATGCCAGTGAAACCTCACAAATGGTTGCACCTGCACAATTGCTGAGGTGATCACAGGGGAGAGAAAGTTCTTACGCTTTAAATTAGTCTCATTTAATTGCAACTAAAGACCTTCCAGTAGAACTTCTTCTTACTGATAGCCATTGCCAGTGAGGATTTTTTTTCCATTTGAAGCAATTCTAAAGAAGAAAAAAAGATATTGTGCATCAGTAAAACTCAAAAAGACCAAAAAGATCATAAGCAATAATTTTTAAAGCACTGAATTTTAATCATTTGTTGCCATGTATCTTCTAGTCTATATTGTTATCACTAAAAGTGGAAAGAAGAAACTTGAAGTATAGGTCAGGCAATGAAATATTTCCAATATGGTGCTCAATAGAAGAGGTTCTTTTTCTTGCCTTTCGTCCTCATGACCCTGCACAATGCAGATTCTCTCAATACCTTTTTGGGGTTGTTCTAACTACTGCCAGCTGAGTATGATTCCATGGGACTGAAAGATCACGTGTCAACCAGATCCCCACGATTCTAGCTACTTACTAGGGAGTCCAATGGCAATTACTTCTTATGACTGTGCTGTATTTTCAATGAAATATGAACATGAACTTTTTGACGTGTTTTTCTTCTGCATTAAATAAGCCAGACATTACAAGTTGCTGCAACAGCCAGAGGGTTCTCTTATTCTTTTGGAAAGCTTGCAGAACTCTCCACATATACACATAATGAGGACATGGTACAGGTATTTTTTTGTCACTTTTAAAACTTAAATGTGCAATAAGGAAATGAAAATTGTGTTTGTCAGTTTAGGCTCCTCGGTTAGGTTGTTGCAACTTTTGAGATGTGATGTGTTTCACAAGTTCAGCGAAGTCTGACTCATCATCAAGTAATCAGTTAAAGGGATAAATAATAAAGCATGTCTCCAGCCAAACAATATGGGTTCCAAGTTAACAAGCTAATAACTTTTCTTAAATTGTTGCAAGAAATGGAAGGCAAGAAAGGAAACTCCTAATTCCAAATTACCCAAGGACAGACAGGCAGGTCAGACAGAATGATAAATTAATCACTTGGGAGACTGCAGTCTTTTGTCCACATCCCATGCTTATTCTGTTAAATAAATTCAATGCCTTGGCAGGAAAACTGTAGTGGTCCTGCTTGATGCCTGCATAGTCAAAGGCTCCCAACTCCTGATAGTGACTAAACTGTCAAAAGGAATTGGGAAATCAAACGGTTTGGCTTGAGATCAACTCTCTGTCCCCAGTACATATTCATTTTTCAGGTGTTGCAGATCTTTGATCTTTCACTTCTCCATTTGGCTCTTTCTGTCTTCCTGCCATTCTGGACAGATCTATTTCTACAATTCCTTCTCACAGTTCTTACACCCCAGGTTTCCTCTCCAGATAATTCTTTCTAGCCAGAATGTACTGAAAAGGAAATAGGCTGGAGAAATGTGAATAAATAAAAGCTGTTGAAGGGTACACTTGTTTTTCTATTAGCCTAGAACAGCAAAACAACATGTACTGAAGACTTAAAACAGAAAACAATTAACAGTATCTTACTGGAGATCCCAAAAGACAGAAGTTTCAGAAAATGCTGAAAGTTCTAGTCTTTAATTTTTGGACGTCTGGATAAAGGCATAAAAACTTTAGCATGCTGAATATATTACCATTCAGGGTTTTTTGTTTTAAGATGACAAAACCATATCAGGCATAGAGAAATTCTGGAGAAGAGTCAAATCCAAATTTCATGGAATGACTACACAGCTCTAATAGAATCATTATAAAATGGAAACGGTTGTTAAGTCCCCCTCAAATTACAAGCTGTCATCCAGGCCTTATTCAAATTGAATTCATTCATCACATCATGCAAAAAAGACTTCCTTTGGTGCAAAGTCACTGATGGTAGTTAAGAGCTACTAATGTCAAAAAGTGAACCCAAATGATACTAATAATGCCACTCAATGAAATAAAAACAGTCAGAAAGTCAGTGACACAGCAAAAGATATCGGCCTCACTGCATCAAATGAGTCCAGCTAGGATTCAAGAAAACCGAGGAAGCTTTATAGGAAAATAGGAAAGCTAAATCCAGCATGCAGCTGCTTGTATACTGCTTTTACAAACACATTTTTTATTACACATCTGAGGATGCCCTGATGCATGGTAAAAATCTCAGTCTATCACCAGAGTATTTTAAGGCATGGAACAATGCCACCACAGTATTTTAAGGCATGGAACAATGCTTAGGAAAGGGTTTTCCAGAGAGTCAAAAAGATGTCTTTCTGCTACTTTTCAGCTGTCCTGTACATTGGAGCTTTGAAACCACTCAAATATGATTCCAAGTAAAACAAGAATAGTTTAAAGAAAGATTTCAACATATAAGCTACCCTGCAGGCTCCTAAGAATAAGCATCATTTATATGATCAGAGATATAGCTTGTATTTTCTCTCATATGCTAGATGGTTTGCTCTGGCACTTGATAGTGCTGAGACGCACTATGAAGGCCCAGCAGGTGGCACTATGACAAAAATCCAGTGACTAGCTTATTTTATGAATATATTTCTTAAAAGGCTAACCAAATTTGGATTAAGGCATCTGTCAAACTCTACCATACAGAAAATGGCAACAGGGCTGTCAGTGCTTAGAAAGGGGAATCAAAGACTATTAGCATTCTATAGGGTTGGGCTCTTCCCCAATGAATAACACTGGCCAGAGTTACATCTTGTCACTGAAGCATGGTCCCCAGTAAGTCCCGCTCGTATTTGCAATTGATGTCGATTAAAGAAGGCACAGTGTAATGCTTAAAATGTCAGAACAGCATCCTGCTGATCGCAATTGTACTTTTGCACAGTCTTGTCATAATGAAGAACTGTTTAGAGGCACAGGCAGATCCCACCTAATGGGTAGGTATTACCTCAGCATTTATATTCAAAGCATGATATTGCAGAACCACGACAACTGCTTTATTTGACAAAATGCCATTTCACAAAAATGCATAGAAATGCATTTAATAGGGACACTCCTTTGTCTGCTTTTGAAAATCTTAAAAATGAATGAACAGTCCTTTACTGAAATCCCTAAAAATTTATTGGATTCACGTGTTATCATGCTATGAATATGCTGCAGCTCTTGGTCTCATGCTGAGGCAGACACACTCATATGTCTCTGGCATCACACTCTATGAAACACATTTCCCAAAGGAAAACAGATTGTACAGTATGAAGTCCTACAAGCATCTCGACAACACAAATTAACGGGTTACCAATTGGCTGGGAGGCTAATGCAGCTTTTCATATCCTCTCATCAGAATTGTCATATTTATCCACAGTGTCTGCACTACTGTAGGTTTCTAAAGCATGTATAAACTGATTCTTGTTAACCTTTTTAACAGGTCTGTAATGTTCAGTGTACTGCTTAACAAAAGGACCAGTGAGGCTTGGAAAATCCAACCTACTAATTTTTTTTGTATTTCAGCTTAAAATCATAGCCATTAATTTTATTAGAAAACAAAATAAACCCTGTTTTTTTCTTTTAATTGAAAATGTTCTTAATGCCATTGAAAAGAAATCAAAATAATAATGACTATTCTTCAACTAGAAGACTGAGACTCAGCTAACCACAAATAAGTCATAATGCGTGATCCAGTCTCTGAGAAACTAAGACAAAGTGCAAGCTTAGGGGTCCTATTGCCATGGGCACCAGTTTAAGAGAAAAACTCCATCTTCAACTGCATAATCTTTGAAGCACCAAGTAAGTCTTTGAATCAGTCAGTTTAAAAAAGGAAGAAAGTCTGAAACTTACGGAGTGATCAGGTTTCAGAAATGACTCATGTAATTAGAGTATCAGCACCAAACAACATTGGCCCTCTTAGAGCAGTTCAACTACAAATATGAACTGGAATTCCATGCCTCATAATGCTAAAAGTACATAATATGCAGTAGTGTACCTTCACTGGAGCAGGAACTTCTACATTAAGCCTTTGTGGTATTCTTGATAAAGGTGCACCCTTTATCACCCTTGATAAAGGGTGTGTATTTAACATATTATTTCCATATAGAAGTCCTGTGTTTCCCATGCAACAATACTCCAGTAGTGCCTACCAAAATTCTGACTACCACCTTTAGAAATGGAGAGTACTTCTCAGTGTCTGCATCCTCACATGTTTCCTCATATAGCAATGAGTATCCTAGAGACATTGCTACTCTAAAGCAGAAGCAACTGCCATGGGAATCCCAATACTATGTTCTATACCTGTATCAAGGTAATTCTCCTCAGACCAGGGCACTGATATGCAAAGGGAGAGGAGGAAAAATAGAAACAATGTTCCTCAAGTTCTCCAGCCTCTTCACACATGAGCATATGTTTTCCCATGTGCCTGTGTGGGTAGGGTGTAGCTACCCTGCTTTAATAGAGATCTTTAATAGAGAATACCTTTTTCAGCATCATTTTCAAATTGGTCTATGGTACTGGAAGCTCTGTAAAAGAGATACTACACCAGCCTTGTCACAATTTCTACAGAATCTTACTGGGTACCACATGGGGCACCCTAGCAGGGAACAGTAGGTTGCTCTGCCTGGGATGTGACCAGGAACTACCCAGTGCCAATCAATCACAGATATTTCCAGATGTCTCTGAGACCACTGTCAAAACCCCATTACGCACAAAAAAACCCCAAACCTGCAGCCAGGCAGGGGAGCCCCTGCTCACACCCTAGCTCATTCATATTTAAGAAAAATTTGCAGCCACAAGTGTTACCTGATCAGAAAGTTAACTCCTGAAACGCACAAAGCATGTTTAGAAAGGAGATGTTACTTTATTCTGTACAGGGTGCAAGGTGGAAGATTTCCACAGATCGAGCACACCTACTGGGTTTTCAGTCCATACTTATACACTACAGTTAAAGCACCATGCTTATCTAATACAAATGTTCTGCCTGACTATTATATATTTATTACGTTGAGCAAGCATGACGTGTTGTTCCATTGCACAATCATCCCAGAGTCTTCTATGCCTGTGCGGGGGGTCTCTGGTGGTCTTCAGTGGTCAGTTGGGGAAGACTACCCCTATGCCTTTTGTCCTTTTATGGTCACGCATCATCTGAAGACACCAGGGCCTTTGTTTCTCTTGCCACCTCCTCATTTCTCAATGCCAAAGGAGGATGTATGTCCTTGATGAGCAAGTCTGTGACTCTGAAATGTCCGTTATCTGGTGCCTTGACTATTATCCAGACACTCCTTAAGCATCCTCTATCATAAGCAGAATTTTAAACTATATAAGCTTTACCTTGAGTACACAAATCTAAACAGTCCTTGAATAGCAAGCATACTGAACTCCTCATGTTTTAGTTTTTTATCTTTAAGCTATAACCTTCTTATTTGTTAATCTGTCTTTTGAACGCTTTAGACAACACAAGGGGGAGAAGTAGGGGAGGAGGTACATGGAAGGAGCAATTGCTGGGGACAGAGCTGGAGACACATGTTTGAAAGGAGACACGCCAGGACAGGAGCATCACTCAGGGACATTCCTGAAGGACTGCAGCCCAGGGCAGCCCATGCCAGGGCATGGACACCCACAGAGGAACTGCAGGCCATGGATGACGCTTTCTGGAGCAGAGGAAAATGAGTAGGAAGCAAGCAAGGAGTGTCATACACACTCTACACATGCGACCCCAGCCCCCCAGGCTGCTTGTTGCTGCACCAAAGGCACTGGGATGGGTGAGTGTAACACGCAGTGAAAACAAAAGAAGATGAGACTAGAAAAGGGGGAAAGGAGGTGTTTGACTGAAGTTGAGCCTGGGAAACAGGGAGGAAAACTGCCTCACTAAGTGTTTCTTTAATTGCTTGGTTGGTTTGTTGGTTGTCTGTTTTCTTTTTCTCAATACCTGAATCAGTGATTAGAAGTTTATGTTGATGAACTGCAATACACTGCATTCAGTAAAAATTCTCTGAGTTGAGACTGTTTTGCTTCCCACAGCCTCAGCCCCGTTAAATTCCGTAGGAGTTTTATGTAAAGGATTGAATCTGATTTGCAGTGTGATACAGTTTTTTATTTATAGACTCTTACATGAGTCTAGTTAAGTTCTAAATCTAGCAGCATGCAGCTGGCTAGTCCCTGCTGGAAATCTAAATGGAAGGATATATACCTCTGCACCTTGACAACATGGTGCCACTGCCCTCCTGCAAAAGTGGATGTTATGATTGCAGGATAAGACGGCACTTATTAAAGACTGCTCGATAACACAGCCAGCTCAATTCACATGCTAGCTTTCAGATCCTGATGAATATGAAACAAAGAGGTAACATGGCTACTGAATTTGCAAGAAGTACATTAAGCAACTTTGCCTTCTCAATGAGATTTTATGCAAATCCGTATCTGTTATCAGGACACATTCTTAAGAACTACTTCCTGTACCCTAAGAAGTGGTTTTCTCACCATGAGATCAATTAAACCCCCTCGCCCCAAGGGAAGCAATGAGACTTCTGTCACTTGAATCTTTTCCAATTAGATGTGAGAAAGCAGTCAAGATCAGGAATACATTAGGGAGTATCGGCAGGAGGCAACTAAATGACTTAAGAGTCCTTTTCCATTTCTAATTTCTGTGGTTTTATGAAATGGGAAGCTTTCCTAACTTAGGCTAGAAAGATTTCCAAGCCTCTAATCAGCAGTCCCTACTGGCTGAACCAATATTTTATTCTCTAAGCTCGCTATCTAAAACTAGTTTTAATTTCCAGTTACTTCCTCCCAACATTGTTAGGCAATTTCTAAGAAATTTCAACATTTATAGATTCTGGAAATAGCTTGCCTACTCATACACCTGTTCTTCTAGCAAGGTCCCAATTTTTTCCCTAAAGAAGTCCCAAATACACCCTTTGTTTTTTTCTTCAACACTGAAAACTACCCCCCTTGCTGTATGATTAATAGATAGGGCTCAACTTCTCATCCCTTGTTCACTGCCCCAGGTTATGTTTATATGACTGTGTTGTTATTTATTAGAGTGGGAGTGAGTAATCCTCTCCTTATACTTTCTCAACGTCTGCTAAGAAAACAGCATCAAGAATTCTCAATAGAGGTCATTTTTGCACCAGAGCTTGCCAGAAAGCTTATTTCTGCAAGCTGATCTTCAGGCACAAGTGATAGACAGATAGCATGAGCCCACAAATTTGGGCTGCAAAGAGTCACACTTACTTGGACCAAAAGGAAAGCATTTGTTAGGCGGTTGCTCAATGTCCAGGCAAGAGGGAAGGACTGTTTAACAGCATGGGACAAAATCAAAGCATAGAAGAAACATGACAAAAATAAAGAGATGCCTGCACTGACATCTGCTGAAGATTGTGTCTTCTGAGGTAGGTAGGCAGGCTGAACGGGACTTGTCAGGGACAGGAATATCAGCAAGTGACAGAACGGGATTTGTCCAGAAAGAAATTGGAGGGAAACCCATCAAGTAGTCCTGATTATGAGGAGGACCTGGGTGAGAAAACAAAGGCAGACTTTTGGAGGTACAGGACCCAAAGGATAAAATACAGTACTGGCATCAAAAATCACAGTCAATGTGTAACTACTTCAGGTTTCTTCATTACTTTTGAAAAAATGGCCCAATAAAGAAATAATTAGATAAAGCCATTCTACTCATTCTACTATGCCTCCATCTCTGGCATCAGAAGTATTCGGAGTAGGTGAAAACTGAGCAATATTCTGGATTTTTGCAGTAGAAAGAATAACATATTTCTGGAATTATAGAGGGGTTACACAGGAATATGGGAGTATATTCTGTATATTCTCTAAAATAAGCATGCATAATGCAGGTCATATGCTTACAGTTATTTGTGCCTTAATGGAACTGGCTGAGTTGACATCTGCTGGGCAGTGAAATGAGAGACAAGAAGCAAAGGTGTGTTGCATGACTGAATTATAAAGGCTGGTCAATGCCAGGACAAAGTCACTCTTAACAGCCACAGCACGGTGAGAATACGTAAATAGTGAAGTTGACACATAAAGAAATAAGGTGTTAGGACTGTCAGAAGCGGGGGGGGCGGGGAGAAGCACTGTTGGCTGCAAGGATGGTGATGAAATTCTGGAGTCGTCAGGCTACGGCAGCACTGCTGCCAACATATGTACCTTTTTCATGAAAATTGAAAGATCTGGTATACCATACTCTAGGAACTAAAACCAGTTGCTTTTTGGTTCATTCTAGGTACTGTTTGATGCTTACACCCTCACACTGAAAGAGTCACAGTGAAAACCAAAAGATACTGAAATAAATGCCACCTTCTCAGAATATTAGTTCTACTTGGTGAACAAAAAATTAGCTCTCCAACACCTAATGTTAGTCTCAAAGGGACAATCTAGATGTCCAAAGCCCATCAAATCCTGTGGCATAGTGACAAACTTGATATAAAGCAGTAACTTCACCATGCAGGAGCTAGTCATTATGTAAGTTTCACAGAATAAAATCTGGGAAAAATTGAAAGAAAATATGTCTTTTCTATCCTCAATATGTTCCCTAACACACTTTAATCAGCTACAGTAGTTTCCTTTTATAATATACTTCTAAACCCAGTAGTGGGAGAAAATAATATCAAGTTACTATAAAGCCCATTCATGCTGCAGTTTTTCAAGTGATGGAGCTACATCAAAAATCACACAAAATCTATCACACACACACACACACAAAAATATTCACAAAATCACAGGAAGAAATTTTATATTTTGAAAGTCCCTTTTTCTCTTCATGTCCAGCTGTGCCATACAAGTGTCTATTTTTAATAATAAGTACTTATGCACAGCAGGACTGCTAGCCCACAAAGGGATTTAATAATCCCAAATGGCCTATCATTCTTTGAAACTGTGTGCTGTGAGTATTTAAAACAATTATTCTTTCCACCCTATGATTTTGCCTACAGATTCCACAGTTAGGAACATTTCCAATGGACAACTGAGTATAAATGACCAATTGTCTTTCAATCAACAGGCAAACAAATCAGGATTTCTGAGTAATCTTTCATCCCTTTCATGTTAGGTATTATTTGTCATGAGAACAGGGAAACAGTTATATAAGTTAACATTGTCCTGTACAGTTAAACTTTGAAACTTTATCTTTTGCTTTCTATCCCAGAGCTCCTTGTAGAAATTATTTTTTACTAAGATTTGTTTTAAAACACAGCACAATGTGGTATGGATCGATAGTTTCAAAAGGGGCAAAAATACACACACAAAAAAGAATGTTTATAAACTCATAAAACTGTCCAAAAGCAGTAGTCTGAAATTCAGAAAATTATCCCATAGATCTGAGCTTATTTAAACACCAAATGTAGACAGCAGAGTCGGGGAAAAAAACCCAAAATATGTAACTCAGAATTAATTATTTCAGAAAAGACATGTGAACTGACTTTATCTCATGTTTCATTTTTTTCTATAATGGCTAAAATTTCAACATTGTTAATGTGGCATTTCGTTAGTCATATCATTATTACTCTATCCCTGTACCTGGCAGGCCCAGTCAAGGAGAGATTACATAAATGAGAGGAGGTATAGAAACAGAGGCTTAGAAAAATGATATTTTCATCTGCCTCAGGTCAACATATAAAGCTAACTAACATTAACTAAAAACATTCTACACCTCAAATGTATCTAAAAAAATGTTTCATCTAAGAACAAGGAAGGAAATAGCAGAAAACGCACACAAATGTCTCAGTTGCTTTGACTACTGCATACAGTGGGAAAATAATTTATTTATTTTTGTAAGAACAAGAATCATCCTGGCAAAGATTACAAACAAAATGAAAGAAAGAAAATGCTTTCTGATTTCACTATGAAAATGGCACCATATGGTAATGAGTGTCTGTCATTAGCCCATTTGCATAACTGTCTGAAAATGATTTCATGTAACAGGTAGTAAAGTTCTAAAACGTAAGGCAGAGTTAGAAACTGACTGTTCTCTACACAGAAGGAAGACACTACAGCCTTAGCCCTGTTTTACACACCTCTGCTGCTCATCTGAAAGAGAGATACTCATACTCTTCTCCTCTTTTAGAAAAAAAGTCTGGCACCAAGCCCAGACTTTTAGCTGGTCTATGCAAAGCTGGCTTTCCCAAGGTCTTCTAAGAGAACAGACAGAAAACAGATCTCTGCTTCTCTGCAACACCGTATTTTCTGGTGTTGCAAAGCTGTAATCTTTCTCACTTGCCACTTGCATCTATGGTAACAAAATATGTTTAAGCCTGCTAGTTTGCTTGTGACTCCTCAGAAGACCAAAAAAAGGGTTTTCAGAAGTGTTTGGGCCACTAGCTCAGGGTGGTAAAAGCTGGAGACAGTGTCGTCCAGAATGAAAGCCCAACTACTCCACCACTATCACCATGCTTGAAAATAGGAATTTTCTTGTGCATATTGCAACTGCAAAATGTAGAAGCTGTAACTATGATCATTATTTGGGAAATATGCATACACATGATGCTAGGCCTGCCTCTCACTGCATCTTGCTGCCTGCTTTAATTTAGGAACAATTAGACACCTGACACTTGATTCAGGTCTTTTGTGTCATATTCAAAATTGCATTGCCCCATATGCAGCACAAGAGACATTTCAAACATCTTCCAATGACATCATCAGACTTTAGACTGCACATATTAGACTGCTGATATGAGGCTGAACAATTTCATGTTCATTAAGCCATAGTAATTCATTATAAACTGTCTAATAACTAGGGAATGCAGCAGTCTTAGCCAACAACCCCAGAGCAACACTATATTAGTCATATGTTTTTGCATGAGCTATATGACTGAAATATGGGAAATAGAACATTCAGGAGCTGACACTGATATGAAGACTAAATCTGCAAGGAACATATTGCTCGTACATTAGCTGCTAAGCAATAACCATAATACTTTTTCAAACATATGGCTGCATAAAACAATACACATTATTGCCTTTTGAATTGAGATCTCATATTTATTCAAACATTGAAAATCCGAGGCTAACTACATCCAGGCCATATCCGAGAATGAACTCTTGCCAAACATAAATGTATGCCCTAACTTTGGTAAGAGTTGCGTTTTTGTGAAGAGGTACATTCATTGTTTCTGCAGCAGAAAGAGACTGAGTCAGTTCCTAAGGGATTGCACTGTACAGACATACATTTTGGCACTTCCAGGGCATAATTCTGGGCAGTCTACAGGAAACAAAACACCTTTATTATGTGATTTAGATTATAATGTACATCTCCCTGTGCGTGCTGTCTGGCACCTCATTCAAGCTGCACAGAAAATATGTTGGGTATGGTATTTGCTGTTTATGAGTCTTAGTGCAGGACCATAAGATAGCCAGATAAATTCAAGAGGTCAGGAACCAAACCAAATTTTGAGTTCATGGAGGAGGAGTGAAAGACAGAAGGGGAATCCTAACAGATTAAATTAGGTACACTGCTGAATCAAGAAGTCAACCAATTTGCAGATGGGAAAAAGAAGAACTTTGCTAGGGCCACATTAATTCAAGGGTAAGACTCAAATATTCTCTAGGCCTAACGTACCCATCACAGTGAACTCACAGTTTCCTCACAAGGACAAGAATACCCTTGCATTTCTGTCAGCCCTTCCTAATCCTTTCCAGAACAGACCCACAGAGCTCCAGCATGAGGTGCCTCTCATGGGATACAGTCCTTCGCTAACTGCTCCAGCATGGGTCCTTCCTGTGCTCTGCAGGTCTCCAAGAACTGCTCCAACATGTATTGTCTCTGTGGTGTACAGTCCATCAGGAATAGACTGCTCCAGTGTGAGTCCCCAACAGGCCTCAGTTACTACCTGAAAACCTGCTCCTATGTGGGCTTCCCTCCACAGACCACAGCTCCTGCCAGAATCCTGAGCCAGCATGGGCTTTCCATGGGTGGCAGCTTCCTTCAGGGCCTCACTCCCCCTCTTCAGCGAGGGGATACATGCCTTTAACCAACTTTTTGAGTCATCCTTCTCCATGGGGAGTAATTGGCTTTAATATGCATGCATATGTTAGAGCATGAAAGTGAAAAAAAATTGCCTTATTAAAAGAATAAGTTTATCATGTCAAAAACATTCATGTTCTTTACAGAAACAGAAGCAGCACCTTTAGGAAACTGCAGAAACACAAAGGGTGATTCTCCACAAGTGAAGTAACTGAAGTGTAGCCAAAGTTCTCACTTGCAATAATGGTATAAGAAGGTACAGGTTCCTGCTCTGAATGAGGCAGAACAAAGACTTAAATGTAGGTCTCCTACTCCTGCTGAGTGTTCAGGCTGCTACACTATTGTTTCTTTTGTAGCATCCATTGCTCTTCAGTTTGACCAAAATTTCAAGTATTTCTACTGAATGTTTTTCAAAACTGTACATACCTGGAAAGAAATTTGTGTTTCAATGGATCAGAACTTTTCAAGGTACCCACCCCTCGATTGACCATAAAACTAGCTGACCAATTATAATCAATCGTTACTGGCAACAGAAGTCAACTTCCTCACTGCAGCTAGCTTTTCTCCTAAACAGTTGCAGAAATCTTTCGAAGCTGTGACATTTAAGTGCCCATTTAAATCTCTGATTCCCTCGAAAGGACAACATATCATTTTTCCCATTCCTTCTGAGAAGGAAATTCAGCAGTTGGTACTAAGAATGGTTAAACTGCACTGCACAAGCAGTATCTCTTGATTTGTCCAAATACTATAAAAGACATTATAATGGTCTTCCCACATTAACATTTGTGATGTAAGATCCATGATTATCCCTCATTTGCCCAACAATGAACAGTCATCATTGAAGGTGCTATAAATAAGCCACAGAAGCATTCCGTCTGCTGTGTACCTCCAACAGAGAAACAATCTCAGAAGAGCATGATTTGGGTATTTATGTTACACACGGCTATAAAAGCAGCAAACTGAAGTGTCCATATATCTGTATTACACCACCTGAAGAGGATTTCCAGGTATTTATAATGACTTTCAAGCTAATCTTTGCACACTCTATCTGTCTTTAGATAAATACAAGACAACAGAACATGCTTGCCACCTTGGAAAGATATCCTAATCAAAGGTCGCTCCAAGTCATGCTGACACATTAAAAAGTTTCACTTTTTTTCTCTGAGTTTTCCCCATGTTTATCATGTTTATTTAAAAACATTTTTGTCTGTATATGCTTAGAAATATCTTCAAACAAAAATGTTAGTTGTACTGTCCATAACCCAGAAAAAAAGCAACAAAAGAAGGAAAATCTTCAGCAGTCACAAGAACTCAAAAAGAAAATTTAAAAAAAATGTGCAGTAGCTTAAGGAGAGTAAGAAGAACTGGCAAAAGTTACAAGGCTTAATTGTGATTTCCAAGCAAACCCAATCACAGCATCCTGCTGCCTGGAGGAGCATCAAACACAGAAGCCGTAACTAAAGTATGTACATTGAAGCCAGTACTGGAACTGACAGAACTCCTCTGCCAGTTTGACAAGTTCCCTTGCTTGAGGGGAGGTTCTCCCAAAGACTCTTTGAGGTCCTGTTTCATGATACTCACAAAAGGATGAAGAACTTGCTAATACCCCTATTACAGCTGCTCAAGATTATAAATAAACAATCCAACTATTTTGCTGAAGTGTGATTCCCAATTTCATGCCAGTTAAGTTGTAAACAGATTATGGAGCCACTGATCAGTGAAAAATGAGTACAAGATGAAAGATTAAATCCTTCTAACCAAGGTGGTGTTTCCACAGATTCCTGAAATCATCAAATAGCATATAATCTCAGTGAGGGCAAAGATGTGTCTTTATACTTATTGATTACACTCTTCCATGTCCATATAATTATTCAAACATGTCTCGCAGGAGACAACTTGTCCAAATTGTTCATCGTATTCTTCTTTACAAACAGTTAATGATATAATAATTTATAATTTGTAATTATGTATCATATTCAATGACTTTATCAAAGATTGTTTCCACTCCATTATATGTAACTGAAAAAAGCTTTTGCTTGCTTAACCCACTTTGTCAAAGCTTTCTGTGCTCACTTAGCTTAATTCTGATTTCAGTTATAAGATTTCAATACCTTATACATCATTGCATGGTGGGGTTAGGGTCTCTAACATCATGTATTTTTAAGGATTAAAGTTCTTGGTGGCAACCCTGTTTCAGTGAAGTGATAATGTGCACACAAGAATTACAGAGTAGTGTGAAGTAGGAGGGACCTGGAATGACAAAGATACATAAGAAGAAATAATCAAGTGTGAGGGCAGGAAATAGAAGAAGATTAACCATGTGGCAGCTTTCACATTGTATGTTTTGTATTTAATGTCAACCTAAATATGATAGGAAAAAAGACTCTTTGAGACAGGAAGAATTTTTGAGTACACTGAGTTCAGTAGCGAAATTTCCTGTTTTCTTCAACAAAAGGTCAGCTTCAATTTGTGTTTTTCAAAACGGATTGATCGATCGATCATTTGGGAGGAGCTTGCTGGGTTTGGCACCTGAAATCACTCAGAGAGCCCTGCCTGCACGCTGTATGTTCCTGTAACATACTAATTTTGTTGCAACTACACATCCTGCATGGTGTCTTTCATACAAATGTATTAAGACTGACTTTCTAAAAGTGGGCACTGGGACAGAAATATGCTCATTGCTTACAGATAGAACTATTAACACAAGCAGAGTGTTTACAGTAAAGGAAGATTAGAATTAAAGTAAGCAAGATGAAACAACTATTACAAACAGATGGCTGAACCAGTTGCATTTTCAGTAATCCATCTGTAGTTTTGAAGGGTGTATAGAACGTTTTGTTCAGCACAGTCTAGATTGTGTCAGAAATGGCAAATATTAACTTCATTCACTCTCAGATATGTCAGCTCAGTCTGTCAGCCCCAAACACGCAATTTCTCTTCGTTAAAGGCTAGAGTCATGCCTACCAAAGCTGGAAAGGCTTTAAACACGTCCTGTAGATGCACAGCTCTGGGCTCTGTTTCGGCATCCTCTCTATAATGTGTCTTCAGGGGTAAGTCTGAAAGTACTTAATATGCAGAGCTGCTCTGAGTTTGCAGTTAAGTACCTAAATCCAAAGCTGTGAACTTGAAGACTGTGGCTCAATACTGTCTGGTGGCATTAGTTGCCGATTTTATCTTCCAGAGGAGTCTTCCTTTTTCTCCCTTTGGCATCCCCTACGGCTTTTGCCTCTGCACATGAACAGAATGTCCCCCAGACTGGTGAGAGTTCTAGAAACATAGACAGCTCTTGACTTGGTCATCCCACATAAGTCTGGGCTGCCTTAATTCCACAAGCATGAAGATATTTGCAGGCATTCAAACCTGTACTTTCTACTCATTCAGCGGTAGGCATTGACAGCCTGGAAGGGTGAGATAAGTGAGTCCTGTTGTGATAACATCCATTCTTCAGAGAGTGCCCAACATCCTTTGTGTTTGATGAACCCCATGATGCTGTTTGCCCCTCTGTGCTGCCAGGGCACACTGCTGACTCACATTGAGCTTACCATCAACCAGCACCCCCAGATCCCTTTCTGCAGGGCTGCTCTCCAGCCACTCCTCTCCCAATTTATACTTGCGTCCAGCATTCCTCCATCCCAGGTGCAGAATCTGGCATTTGTTCTTGTTAGATTTCATGCTGCTGATGATTGCCTAGTGCTCCAGTTTATTTAGATTCCTCTGCAAGGCCCTTGAGAGTGTCAATTGCACCTCCTAGTTTTCTATCACCAGCAAACCTACTAATGGTGCATTCAACTCTTGCCTCCAGATCATTGATAAAAATATTGAACAGAACTGGCCCTAGAACTGAGCCCTGAGGAACACCGCTGGTGGCTGGCTGCCTTCCAGATGTAACCCCATTCACTACAACCATTTGAATGCTGCCCTTCAGACAATTCATCACCTGAACCTGTTAATAGCTCATATTGTTCCAAGACTATTCATGTGCTCCACAGCAACACAATTTTCATAAAAATCATGTTCTATGTGGTTTTTGCTTTTTATTTTGAATTACTTAACTGACAAGGCAACAAAGAATTCATGCATGTACTGAACTGGAGTTTTCCCAATTGTTGAGAAAGTCATGGATTACTATGCTCCTATATTTGCATGTATATAAACTAGACAGCTACAAAGAGAATTAATGCCACTGAAGATCTCATTTCTAACATAGAATTTACTTAGGTAGAAACCTGATCCCACCAAAATCAGTGGTTAACACTCTCTTTTCATTTAATAAGGCTACTGTTTTACTGTTAGGTTTGAAAGCATCATAACCTAAATATGTATGCACATCTGACCTTGTGTGGTTTCTGAGGAGCAGTGCTTTGTTTATACTGTGCCTGCAAGAATTGCAAGTTACAGTCTTTAATATTAAACATGCTGTAATACTCTGTTACAGTCCAAATCTGTGCTTCACAAGTAAAGCCATTCCTAACTTTGTGTGAGTAAAGTAGCTCATGCTTGGATGTATAAATCTATGCACTTCAGTACATCAGTCACAGGCTTACATAAAAGCAGGACTGGGCCAAAGGTACGTAATTCACATAATGTTTAAGGGAAAGAAAACAGCTATTCACATGAAGTTAAACATAACTTTAGGGCTTGGTAATAAGATTAACATTGCCCTCTTCTGGTTTGAACATTCAAATAATAAAATTAACACAGACTGATAATACATGTACTATTAGTGGCCAATATAGTGGCAAATTCTGTTATTAAAAATGCATACTAAAACCATAACATAGGCCAAAAAAACCCCAGTTGTTGATTAATGAAAAACAAGTCTACATTTTAGCTGTAGTATGTCAAAATTAATGACTAGAAAAGGAAAGACAGCAGGAAGCAGAAAGAGCACACCACCATACCAGTCTTCACAAGCAGTAGCTGTAGAAGTCTGTCATTTTCACAGTAACAGTAGAATTCTTTCATTACTCCTTACTACCCTATTAGCAATTTCATTAAAACAAATAGACACGAAATGATCCATATTACTACTAATGCATTATATTATGCAATAAGAAGCAAAGGACCAGGTAACTTTAAATGGATATAAACCAGGTTAAAACAATCAGTGGAAGATTTTGGGTCTCATGAAAACCCTGCTCAAGTCTTGCTCTAAACCTGTCAACATGGACAAAGTGTGATTGGTATTCTAAGGATAAATGTTGGAAGAAAAGTCAGATGGACATACTTTGAAGAGTCTTTCCAGGAGCATACAAAGTATTTAATTTTCCTTTGGTGATTGCAATCATCTGTAATGTGATTTGTTCAGCTTCAAACATACTTTAAAAACAGCTGCTGTACATTAGAATCAGGGATTCATCTTACAGTTACATTTTATTGTAAATAGAACTGAAGCCTTTGTCTCTTTTATAAACCTCTTATTTCAGATTTATGAATCTGCAGTGACATATTTGTGTGATTTTAGACAAAAATTAATAACATCTCTATTATTTCATTTCAGATATGTTAAAAATGTGTGTTATACATAGCAATTTAGTTGAAATACTAAACAAGGTGGGCAGGACAACATTTCTATTTTATGAAGGCCTGAGATAAATCATGTTTGAAGTTATTGCATATTACAATGAAAGTTTTCTGAAGTGACTTCAACAAAGGAGTATTTTAAAATACACCCATTTTAATTTAAAACTAATTTAGGTTTCAGGTATCACCCCATAATGCCATACCAAATGAAACAAAAAAATCAGGCTTGTTTTTTTAGGATTTTAAATGTCTTTCAATATTGAAAAAAAGAAAAAGCATAAATACATTACTCTTACACAAAACTTTTCAACTTACAATCAGTGTGGACAGTTTGGGTAAAAAGTAGGGAGTTCTAGTAATTAAACTGGAAGGTTTTGCTGATGCTGAGTACTAGGGTCAAACAGATGAACAGTAGAATACTGTGCCAAAGAGTTAGACAGGCCAGTAATTGTTAGAGTTGGGCAAGATATAAAAATGATTAAGAAAGACATTCTGCAGGTGATGCTGAGAATAGGTGTCTTAGCTCCCACAGTTGCCTGAAAAAATTAACAGAGTAACAGATGACCTAGGATTATGCCTAAAATCTCTGTGAACCTAATATGAATATAAACAATGAACCTAAGTGCATTACTCTTTGAAATCCACAACCTGTGTCTACGTGTCTTGGTTGTGAATCTTATTACATGACCACAGACAAGACAGTTCTTGCAAACGATTCCAATTTCTGCACACTGTACTGAGATGCAATTTCAAGTATATCAACTTCCTTACTGCAGAGATATTTTATCATTGCATCTAATCAGTTCTTCCTGTTTACTGGTCCTAAAACAGATGTGAAATACAATGACATAATTGCTATGCAGAAATGCATATACCTTTACTGATGAAAATAGTGATGGCCAGGCATAAAGTTGGTGCCAAGTTAGTCTGTGGCTGACAGACAAAGGGCAGATAAGAGAATCAGTGTTGACTGGAAGACATTATGTACAAATAAGATGTGTTCCTAAAAGCTTCTTCCGCAGCTTTTCTAACTGAAATCTTTTCCCACTTGCAAGCATGGGGAAGGCTTCAGCTCAAGAGGAGATAGCTAAGTGACTATTTTTCTCATTGCTGTGTTGCTGTCCCTAGCCCATCAGAGACATGGGTTTGAAACCAGTGATCTCTACCAGAAAGAATTCTGGGTTTCTGAAGCAGTAGATGAACACCTATTTCACATGAGTCACATAGTTCAGATGAGTACAAGCCTCACCTCCTTGCAGTAGGTACTGGCTACAACACCCCACATTTCAGATGATTTCTTAATACAGTTTCACTGCATATTGTCAATCTCTGTCATGAAAGACAGTGCTATCATCTTTTTTTGCTGTTCTCTACTTCTTCCTGGTGAGACCTGACACCTATTTGCTCCATTGCTTAGTTCTTTCCATCATCCTCTCAGAGCTAATCAGAACTGGGACATATATAGTGTGCTTCTTTTAGACACTGTCTTTTGGCTTCATGAAGTTATCTTACTTAGACATGATTTCTACTATTTTCCATCAAATGTCAACAGCTACCAAAGCAAGTCAGATATTGCTCTTGTATTGAGATGCTAAGAGCATATCTAGCAAGACCAAATTTCAAGACAATCTGTAGATTCAGCAACATAAGCTAACATGTTGATGACATCAAGCCATCAGTATAGTTGCCAAGTGATTGGCAACAGGTTCTAAATCTGTACATGTTTAACTGTTCCTGGGATTATTTCAATCTAGTAGCACTTAATTTGCCTATCCACAGGGCATTTGACTGATGACATGCTTAGTCTCTTTCCTTTCCCACAGTCTTCTCCCCTCCTTTGAACCAAGTGCTCTTGCTTCTTTTCAATGGTAAGGAATTGGTTGCCTGCCCAGATTTCTAGCTGCTCATGTGTGTATCTTGAAAAATAAAATAACTGCAACTTGAAAGCTGAATTTTAATCCTTCTCTGGGAGAACACAATGTTGGGGAAAGGAGACTGATGGGAAGAGGGAAAGGTGAAGGAAAACTTGCTCATTGTGCAGTGAGAATACTCAGGGCTTAGGTACAACTGTCATGGGACAGCTCTCATCACACAGGAATTTCTGAGGTAGGGATGAGAGGGAGTCATAGCTCACATAACTTGAAAGTGTGGGGAAAGGAGGGAAATGAGGGGATAGGGGCAAGAACATTCTGCTAAAAGTCAGTAGCAATAATGGGTTCAACAGGGTCCCTGTAAAGTTCTCTGTTCCTAAATACTACTGTAGAAGGCAGTCCGCAGGTCCTTGAATATATTCAAACCCTAAATCTGGACTAAAAGACAGATAGTATAAATGGTCCTCCACATGCTCAAAAGTAGTGTTTAATCTGATCTTCTGATGGAGTCATCTTTTCTAGCCTCAGGAAAGCTTCTAATTTCAAAGTCCAATGTAGACTGTGTTTTGCTCAAAGACTTCCTTCCATCCCAGTTACACCTGCTCAGCCTTCCAAGAGCAAGACAGACAGCACATTGAAAATTTCTGCTCAACATTTTAGTCGTAAAAAAAAAATTAGCTTATGACGACTTGGGTGTCTGGAGGAGATTCTTAATTGCATTAGAACAACATTCAGGTTGTAAATCAAGCAATAAGTTAGGAAATGCATATATAGCTGTAACTCGGGTTTCTAGCCCTGACAGCCTGTTTTCCTGGCCCAAGAAGACTTAAGCAGCATGCATGAAATCTGTTCCGGCCTTTTCTTCTGAGCATTATTTATTGGTTGTGTTGACAGTCTTTAGCAACCCTCAAAGTAAAACTCCACATAAATTCTGGTTTTCTGATGCCATGGAGCCTCCTGCTTCTCTCCTGAACACCCCATAGATTATGGAGGAGGTCAGCAAAGAACCTGGGTATTTAACTAGAAAACACTCAGCATATATTCACCTATGGCTGAATTTATGATCTTGTATAACTTCAGCCGTGTGGCACCTTAGTTTTTCTCTTTGGAAAACCAAACTGTGGTCTCCAACACTTGCCCAGGAAATATCTTGTAAAACAAAAACAACTATACCTTGCAAATTAATGAGAAAAAAAATATAAGTGTATAACAGGAAATGCAAGACAACTAGGACAAAACTTCTCTAACAGAGAAAGTGCCAGTTTTTTCTGTATACAAGAAGCAGCATGCTAAGAGTTTAATATATGGTGCTATGTGACTAGGAGCTTAGCAGCATGCATTTGAGAAAACTAGCCCACTTGTGGCTTTGCCACTTGGGTGTATATAGGTTTCTAAACCCATGGCAGTAAAACATTCTTCCATCCTCCATGAATGCTCAATATAAATTTATTTTAAAATATAAATATAAATATAAATATAAATGTAAATGTAAATGTAAATATAAATGTAAATAAATATGAATATAAGTATAAATATAAATTTAAATATAAATACATATTGTTGTCTTTTCTCTTTTTTCAATCTTGATTAGCTGAAAGGACATCAGCTGAAATAACAAATGTGTCCAGGTATCAAAATTATCTGATTAGGGTGCAAATCCATGTGGTAGGATGCTGATTTATACCTTCCGAAGCTAGCACAGGGTACTTTTTGAGAAGTATGTGTGCCAGCTTTTCTCTTTGTTTAGCCCATGGCTTGGCAAGTCAGAATTGGTAGAGGAGAGGACTTGAGGCAGCAGAGGTGTGTTAAACAGTCAGAACAGTAAAATGCAGTCTGAAAAAGCAAGGGAGGATTAATTTTTCTTTGGGACACAGAAGCACTTGGGGCACTCAAGCTTTTGTTGAAAAATGATGCAGACATCAATCCCAAGGGTTTTGAATGCCTCCTGCAAGACACAAGGCCTCCATCACCACAACTGATTTCTGTCGTAGAGGAAACTATTTCAAGCAGTTCCTTCCAACAGTTTTTTAAAAAGTCTCTTACAGCATGGAGAAATAATGCAAAGACTCATCTTCAGTAATTTACTGTAATTCATTCACTTAAGTATGCTAGATCTCTGTGTGGATTGCCTGCTTCCTACTGCCCTTGCAGGGAAAGCACTGCACTGTATATGTGAGTTTAGGTTTTCAGGAATTAGCTGAGGGCATGTGTGTCTCTTACAAGGTGGTTTTTACCACACTTCATGCAAATAACCTGTTACATATCACATAACAATCTACTAAATTGTACAGCTCTTAAGCTACTTGAATGGCTTAGTCCTGGATTTACACCAGAACTGGTACCTCGTTGCCATTGTATAATAGTTCAGTCCAACACTGAGATCCTGCCTCTACCTGTTAATTACCTGTCTTTTACCAGTTAGCTTCTCCCACTCACCTGCAGGTCTGCCTTTGGTCACACCAGAATCACACTGAGATCCCAGGATCTCAGAGAGAGATCTGTGTGATGTGGTAGAGGACTCCAGGAGGCAGATCAAAGGGAATCCTAATCAGATGAACAACAAAAGAAGTTAAGAAGCATTGAGCTCAAGGTGCACCTCAAGATTGCTCTGGGCTAGCCTAGCTGATCAGTGATGGTAACTTTCATGGCACTGTTCTCCAGCAGCAAAGGTCTGCTTCGCTCATGGAAATACACTGCAGATACAGATTTCTCAAGAACTTTCTTCTTCCTACACGTTTTTCACCTGCCATTTTATCCCATCACTATGCCATCACACTTGTATTTGAGTAACAAATCTTTTCCATAAAACGGAGAAAAAAAACGGGCTATGATTAGTCACATCTCTGGCCTTCTTAAAATATAGGATTCTGCTAGTACTTGCCTTGTCATCTCTGCACATTCTTCTGCACACAGCTGCAGTTTCCTTTTCACTGCCTTTGATTTTTCTTTCACACAGCATGAGTATTTGGAGAATCATACTCCATAGAAATAATATATTCTTCATGTTAGAGAGAAAGAGAGAAATAAAAAGTAGTATTTCTTCTCCAAATTCTAACAATTTAGAAGTATAAAACACATAAAATACAGTTGTAAAATTCTTCATTTGAAGTTCACTAGAAAGGTATCAATTGAAACGAAGGATTTTTATAGATGCATGTTACTAATTCTTGGGTCTTCATATGGTAGAGAACAGGAAGAGCTGTTACGTCAGAACTACAGCTGCAATTTAATCTATAAGATAATCTTTAATAATTGGTAGTACTACAGGCATACCTTATAATGTTTTGATGTAGTTATTGCAAGTATAGCTCAACTGATGAAAAAGAAGTGAAAGACTTGGTACAGTACCTGTATTTGCTAGTATGAAAGCTATTTTACCTTTTACGATACTGTATTTGGTGACAGGCACTTATTTTCCAGCTTGTCTTAGATATTGACCAGAAGGAAGATACAAAATTAATAGTTACACAGCAAGTTTTGGAATGTGTAAAATCAGACTGTTAAAGTTACTAGAAAAGATTTAGCTGGAATGGTCAACACCAATATCACATCACTGTTACATGGCACTTTTCACCAAAACAAATCTAGAGACTTCTATAAACTATAACATGCAGAGATCACATCAGTCATCACTGAAATCTAACACATCAAGCAGATCACTGTAATGAATTCATGCTCCATGTACCTATACAGGACACAGTGTATCTTATAAAATGATTTATATTATTGCTAAAATAATTTAGTTTATGAAGCCTATGTACTATTTCCCATTCAACCTTCATGACGCAATTTTGTCCTCACTTTACAGGCTTTATCTTTCTAGTCTAGAATCTCTGTTATTGGAACAACAAGAAAAAAGAGATCAGAGCATAGTTCTACAGCAGTCAATGTGGGGACACAGATTTATCCCAGCAGATCAGCAAGCGAAGATGAAAGGGATCCCTGTAGCCTGTCAAACTGAAACTGCTCTGTGGGAACTGACTGGTTGCCACTTGAAAATGTTTGTGGAAAGCTTTTTCTTCAGTTCTAGTTTGTATGGGTTTGTACCCTTATTTTCTTCTGAATTTGGAGTATTCTTATGTTCAAAGCAAAATAAATAAATACATACATACATACATAATCCTCCCAAAACTTAGCTAATACTACCACATAATTTTAAGTCCAGACAATATATTTCCCCACTCTTCTTGTACCATGACCACCATACATGTAAAGTGAATTATAGGTGGCAGATTCCTCAAAGCACATAAGTGTTACTTAGTTTAGAAAATTTTGCCTAGCTTTGCCTCAGCACTCTTTAACACCTCTCTATCTAGACACTTACCTCATCACACAAGGGTACATATGTACTATACATTGTTTCTGTAGACAGCTGTTATCACAATATTTTTTAGCTTCATTAGATCTGTTAGACTGTGTGTTGTACTCTTTAAGGCTACTTTACATTTGTTGTTAGACCTTTGAATTTTCAACTCTGTAACACCGTTCCAAACGTGTCTGAATGAATTTTTACAATGTTAAGTATAGATTCTCCCATACAAAGAACTTATGAGTTCAAAATGTAGATGCTTAAGGAAAAAAAAAGGTGCTTTGTAAGGCAATGAAAAATTAAACTTGAACTTGTCAAATTTAAATCTGAACGAGTCAAATGATCTGATATGCATGCTACATCTTTGATTTCTGCACTTACTCCAACCTTCCTCTTGGGAGCAGCTAATTTACCCTTCTTCCTATGTCTTTCTTTTTTCATGTGCTGAGTTGATCTGTCAGATCAAGTCCTGGGGTCTGACTTTGCTATTTCCTTAGTATTTCTTCAATAGTTTCCCTGACATATGCTATACTAATAAGAATGAAGCCAAGGGTCTGTTGGTTTTGTTGTGCTTATAAATCTTAGATAATAATAACTGTTAAATGTGTGAACAGAGTTCTTTCCCTGTATTTTAGTATAATTGGAAAAAGCTTCCTTTCCTCATACCTAGAATTGCAGGTATTAAGTGCAAGATGACCATTATTCAATATGCAGTTTTAGAAAGGAAACATAGTCCCTAAGAAAGATGGCAGCTTTGCTGCGGCCTGGCATCAGACACAGCTTTCAGAAATTAAACAAGACAGCAGGAGCAGCAGGAACAATTTTCTACTCTCAGAAGAAGAAGGCGTTTTTCCAGAAAAGGTACCTTTAACAAGGGTCAAGCTGAATGTTGGGTCTGGCCCCAGGCATTATAACAGCTTCTTCAGCAGTGATAACCTCCCAGAAAACAATTTAGCCTGCTCTCAGAGACCACCTGCCAAAAAAATGTGTGTCTAATTTACAAAATTAGGAGGGAGGTCTTAGAACTGGCCTACAGAGAGAACACTGCTGCTGCTCACAATGTCAAAATGGGAGAGTTTTTCTGATATGTCAGGTCATCTGGAACTACCTGTGACAGACCCCAGAGAGGGAGGAGGAGAGGAGCCAAGTGCATGCTTTCAACAGGAAGAAAGAGCTCTGTCAGATTGCCAGGGCAAGTCCTCTATCATCTTAAATGTAAACTGCAGTTATGCTGCAGGCAAGTGCTGGGGATGCTGCTGCCACACTTCTGATCTTCTGTTTTTCCTCAAGACCCATATACAAAGACAGATAAGACCATCACATGGTGACTCACACACAACTCTGTGGCAGCATGAAATGCACAGACCCTACACAGCTTTTTTGATATTAATGAAGGCCTATGTGGTTGAGCCCTTCTGTTGCTCCTTTTTTGCATGCTGGTATTTCTCAACTAAACATTCATCTTTTCGTAATGCAGTGACTACTGCTATTTGTTCTTCTTGCCAGCCCTAGCCCAAATCCCATCAGAAATGCTTGCTTAATGCCAGTTCACATCTCATTGGGGGTTTTTATTAATTGGCTCTACAGGGGTGTTTGCTGTGCCCATCCTTAGTAAAATGGCCCTGGACAGCAACAGCTGTTAAGTTAGGAATGTGAGTATAAATAATACATGTGGATCAAATACATAAAACTGCCTGAAATGTCACTTGTCAAAAACTGATTATGTTAAAGAGAAGGATGACCATCAGCTGGATTTTACAGTAACTGAGGAATTTCAGAGAGACTTTTGAAAAGTATAAAAGAAGCATGAAAGTTTGTAATAGTTAAGTATTGTAGTTTATTTGTTGTGTATCTGATACTGATCCTGAACTACAGTTCACTGATTGTCAGTTAATTATGTGTTGTTAATAAAACAATAAACCATGTTGATCCTGATTAAAGTTTTACCCTTCTGCAGGTTTGACCAAGGACATAGCATCAGGAAAGGAATTTATCTGAGAGTCCACACATGGATCAGCTGCCTGACTCCTACCGCTGTCTCACTGTCTTTACTTTGGGTAAGAAAACTGGCAGGTGAGAGGAGGAAACACAGGGCAACTGCAGCAGGAATCAACAGTCCTGTACTCTAAAAAAATCACACAGCTAAGAATCAATTGCAGAAGCAGAAGGAGGCAACAGATAAGAGGCTGATAAGCTATCCCAACTCCCTGGTACCACAGCTTCCAAGAAGAGTGTCAATATGATTCATGTGATGCATGATGGTAATTCTATTTTAAACACTATGGTGACAGACAGTACAAAAACCATGTCCCAGTCATGCACAGTAACTGATCTCTTGACACAGCTACACAACACAATGCCATCATGAAAAAGTCTGGTGGAGGCAGCACCTCACAGTTAACCCAGCTCCTCTAGTAAGCATTAGTACAGAAAGCTACAAACATGACTCTGCTACTTTTGGATCTGCAGATAATTGAGCAAGTGCCAGCTGAGAGATGCAGCACGTTCAAGGCATGCCCACAGTAAAGGACAACATTTACAGCTCAGGGCGCCTAAAACCTGATCTATCCATGACCTTCTCTAGTATCAACAAATTGCTGATGGAAAGAATGGGGAGGACAGCAGGAGATATTTCGATGGTACTGAGGCAAAGGAGACATAGGAAATATAGAAAGCCCTGCAATCATTGCTGACTTCACTGACAGGAAACTCTTGCAGAGTTCTGCTCAGTTATTCCTATACTGAAGATAATTTCAGGCACTGAATTTCTGGCTTTCCTTCGACCACTTTGGACAGCAGGGAAATACAAAGGTATCTTAAGTACAGTTTCGGTCCTGTGGTGTGCACATCTGCAAAAATTCTACCTTGCAAATTCTCAAAGCTACTAAATTGGCT
Source organism: Haliaeetus albicilla (assembly GCF_947461875.1). NCBI lineage: Eukaryota > Metazoa > Chordata > Aves > Accipitriformes > Accipitridae > Haliaeetus > Haliaeetus albicilla. The sequence continues at coordinate 46,413,762 of NC_091516.1, forward strand.
TTCCAGGTACTTCCATTTGTAAAGTCAATCCCTAACCTGTGTGAAAAGAGGGGACAGAAAAACAAAAAGAAAATTGAAATGCTGAAAAGAAACTTTTTCTAACATCACAAAGCTTGTCAGCCACTTCAATGAAAGTGAATTCCAGGCTTGTGTCCAGCAGATACTGATTACTGCCTTGTCCCTCTATGTAGTAAAACCCCCTCTAGCTGCTTCCAGAATGTGTGACTTTCCTGCAAGAACTGTTAAACAGAAACAGTGAGAAGCACCACCCAATAAACCAAGAATAATTTAATAATATATTCACCTTTTTTTCTTTACTTTGTACTATGTGTATGCTTTGATTTTTTAAGTCAATGTTTATCTACTCATTCTGACTGCACTCTCCTACATGAAGACTGAGTCTGAAATCACTGTTCATTATTGTAACATTTCAGTTGAAGTCTGGACAGAAATACTTTACAAAGCATCAAAACACACTGTTAATATGTAATCCAAATTTTGAAGTTACCTTAAGTTTGCATGTTCTTTCCAAACTTTGATGAAAATTGTGTATAGAATTTTCAAAATTATTGCATTATTATACCTAAAGAATATTAATTGTGTATTTTCTTTGAAAATGTGATCTTTTGATAGAGATTCTAAACTTTTGCAAAGCATCTGCTGCACTATGCAGATCCTACAAATGAAAAATCGAAATATTTCATTGGGCAAAAATTTTTGCTTGGAAAGCAATCCAGTTTTCCAAGACACAGAAATGCTTGTTCTTTAGACTTAACATGGCAGGTCTGGAAAAGAGATGTACCTGAAAACCAACAAATGGGTTGATGGCATCTCATGATGGGATGAGCTCTGCCTCGCGAGGACCTGCCCTGCCCAGCCCTCCGTGGGGGAAGCCCCCCCTGACTTCCAGCGAGCCACCAGCCCTTGCTGTGCCCAGACAGTAGTGCATACCTGTCCCAAAGATGACACACCTGTTTTAGATATAATCATGCTTAATGAGCGAAACAAACTGTTACAGACACTATTTCATGTTACATGTATGCTGAAGAGCTGATGCAGTATGTCTACAAAGCTCTATCTATATACAAAAGCAACATGTGCAAAAAGCAAAGACTTTCCAAAATTAAGTCAAAAGAGATAGATAATATTGCTGGAGACTCTGTGCTCCATCAGTACTGAATTCCTTTTTAGCAGAAAAAAAAAAAGAAGACAATTTGTTCTCGTCTTCTATGTTTGCTGGAAGGCTAAATGGTTACTAGACAAATATTAATGCTAACAATGTATTAATCTTAACACCTAATACTACCACTGCAAAAAGTTACCAGAGTTCAGGAAAGAGGAGTTTTAGGATGCCTATGAAGCTTGCGTGTTCATAACTGAAGAATAGTTAAGATGGACAAAGAGACATGGACCCATGAGAAAAGGGTGCCAACAGTAGAAGGTACAAGAAGAAGGTATGTCATGGGGAAAGCCTTCCCTTTCATATTCCTTTCTTTTCTTAGGAAGACACTCGTGCTTCTTATATTTCTGTGAGATGAGGGATAGTGTCAGGAACTCTCTCTTGCTCTTTCTCACTCCAATTTAAAATGTCTTCAGATTAATTTTATAATACTGGTAGGATATAATTGCCATCTCTGTGAAGCTTTAAGAAATGCATTAAAAATAAGATTAATATAAACTGAAGCAAATAGACTACTGTTAGCAGAATAATAGGCTTATAGTACAGTATTTGTTTTATTTTCTCCTATTTTTCTTGCATCTTTAAGTTCCCTTACTCTCAATGTACCAATTCTTTAGATGTGATACTTGAAATTTTATCCCCTGGCCATATCTGCCCTGAAGTTTCTACTGAAGAGTCAGAAACCTTATTTTCCAGAAGCTTTCCTGAAAAAGGTTGATCTGAAAATTACTAAAAAGATTTTGCAGAAATTTAGCAGTGTTGTTGCACCACCAAAGATTAAACCATGTTAGTTTTGCAAGAAATAACTATTTTTCCTTTTGACTATCTTATGTATTTTGTATATTAAATTATGTGTATATATTACTTACTGTAAGTAACTTAAGTAACTTACTTGCAAAAGTGTGAAAAGGACTCTGTATTTGTCCAAATACTATACTTTGAATTTCTGATATTTCTGACATTAAATATTTCAGAAATTTCATTTCATATTTAAAAGTTGAGATTTTAGAATTCATTCTGGTCTAATGCACAAGAAAACATGAAGCTGTTTTTACCAACTCTACGTCGAGTGATCTAAGTCAATGACAGATAGTTCTGGAATACAGTTCCAAAACTCTTCACACTCACTTTGCAGTCCCTTACATATGCTTTAGAAAGCAAACAGCCTGCTGGCTCTAAAACCAGCCATCCCTCATTAATGCCAAGAGAGGTACAGCAACATTCGCACCTCTATCTTTGTCTCGTTCACAGTGTTTAATACCATATCCATTGTAGACAACTGCTAAATCAGTGTATAGGCTATTCTAATTTCAGAAAAGAGTTTCACCAAGCTATTTATTTAATTTACAAAAGGAACCTAAATTAGCTTTTCAGAACATTTATCAAACAATATTAAATCAGTCAACCAAGGATGCTATCTGTCATTGGCAGTTACACCTGATTTAAATAAAGTATAAAATGACGATGAACATTTTCCCTGGAACATTTCCTACTCTCCCAATAATGAGATGTTTAACTATGAATATATCACTAATATCCATATTAACATGTATATATGTTAGTAATAGCATATTAAATCATTAAAGCTTGAAAACAAACCTTTCCTTAATTTGCTTTCACATATATAAATACCAATAGATTAAATAAGCAATCAATTGATATAATAACATGCCATAAATGATAGCCCATAAAGCTCCAAGGTCCTAAACATGTAAATCTTGGTGAGGTATTGTACTTGGAGCAAGAAATACATCCTCTGATTTCTTAGGTCAGTGAAAATGAATGATATGACAATACAAAATGTTCATTTACAAATTCCTTTGGCCTGTGACAGCAGTGAGCTCTCCATATCCTGCTGATGGTGAATTACACAATTACAAGACTGTGTAAGCAGTTTCCATAGAGGATCATAGAGTTCCTTTCATTACATACATATTTTTACAGCATTTCCTTTGCATTTGCTTTCTATGTAGAACTCCTCCACCAACATGCTGAAAACCATCATTGCTACTCCCAAAGTGAGGATCACTTGGCCAGCAGAACTGAAGTGAGAAAAGCATCTCTATTTGGCAAGGAACAAAACTGTCCTTTGGGACAGTGAATATCCTGAGAGATTACTGGTTACAGGCAGGTTCTCATCTGCTGTCAGCCTTCCACCTGGAGCACTTCAGCATGACAGATTAGACAGGGCAGGTCCTCTGATAAATGCACTGTACAGAAGTAGCTCCTTGACAGTGTGACACAGAAGAGCAGAGCTGAGGGGAATCCTGAGGCACCTACCCCCAGTCAACACCATCATGAGCATATGAACATATCTTCTTCTTGAGCTTCACAAGCAGTGGGCAAAATCTGTACTGACCAAAAGAGAAAAGCAAGTTCCATTTACCTTCAATAGCCCTTCTGCAATCTGTTCCTGATACACAAATCATAATACCCAGGTGAGGCAGTGATGGTTCAGCATCACACAGCTCTCCCCAGAAGGTGGGACAACAGGCTTTCCCAACTGGACTGTGGGATGTTGCTGCCTATTGACTGTGGATGCATTCAGTAGCTGGAAACAGACATGTCATATAGTACAAGTATGCTGGACATGCTGACACAAGAGGTAAGCAGCATGAATAGAGTCCTATTGGAATTATTGGGGGGAGTAGAAGAGAATATATCTGTAAAGAGTTCTGGCTAAAAGAAATTCACACATTACAGCTTTGCTAGTGATTCACTCACACTTGGTATTGAAGCAAATCTGAACTGGTGACTGCTAGGGAAGGCACTAGGTCAGAGCAAAGAAATTTGACTGTTGGTTTGAGGAGGAACTTGTAATGAGCTGGAAACTGGCCACTGCTGGCAGCACCTGCAGCTGTAGCATAGTCATAGCGGAACCAACACAGAATGAATACAGCCTACACACAGAAAGTTCAACTTGTGTGTTATAACTAATGACAAACACATCATGCACGGCGGTTCCTCGCCTATTTGAAAAAAGTCCTGTAATTTTACATCCATTCTTTCTAGTCTGGTTATTTAGACTGAACTATGCTGATGGAGTAGTATCTGAGTCACAAACCAGTGCCATATACATCTATGGAAGGAGGGAAAATTGAGTACATTAAACAAACACATTTAATCAGAAGTATAGGTTAAAACTACAGGTTAAAAGTAACTGCCCCCATGGTGGTGTTATATTAGTATGAAAGATATGAACTGTACCAGTCTCTCGCCATAATTTTCAAGAGCTCAATTTTTATAGTTGAGATCACAAGCCTCTCATTCCACTTTCCTATTGTGATGATAGGAGGAAATGCACAGGAGGCATAGAAATTGAGATGGCACAAAGTGCTGACAATTATCTGTTGCTGCCTGTATTTTTACATCAGAAGACAATATAAGATAACCCATTAAATCTGATAAGGAAACAGATTCATCATTCTTCTAAACACATTTTTCATCTTTAATAAACCCCCAAATTCTATTTAAGAGAAAGACAAAGTTTAATTTAAAGTTTTAAAAGCTTAATTAGAACCAAAATAAATGGGAATTTAATTCAAAAATTTCAATTTGAAATAATTTGTTTTAAAATTGTTGTCAATTTGAATGTAAGGTAAAAATGAAAGTAATTTTTAAATTAAGAAATAAAAGGTTATTTTTAAACTGACAAAATTAAATACACCATTATGAAGATTTTTTTTCAATTTCTTTCCCATTTGCAAAATTGCTAAACTGATCTGTTTCTTCCAGGAAGCTTTGTATTTGAGGAATTTGCATTTCACTGGAAAATCCTGGACAGCTGTATATTTCAAGCTTATTCATAATATTCAAACCAGATTCACTGAAGGACATAAACATAACATGATCAAAACAGCCATTGATAACGTCTTCACAGTTCACACTTTTGCAAGCCTCAACTTCAGCATTTTACTGCTCCTACAGATTATTTTTAAAAATGGCCCTAACAGGAATTGCTTTTCATTTTCTTGGTACAAGCAAACAGCAACTAATCTGAGAGTTGCTGGGTTTTTTTGCCTTACTATGTGCAAGTGACTTAGTATGTCTAGCCAAAATGTGTGGTATTTGCACAGTGCTGAGATTATATTCCTAAGACTTTTCTTAAATTCAAAATAAGATGTTTCTCTCCCCCAAACTATTAATCATGTTTACTCTATTATACTTCATAAGAGAGTTTATTAACATTGGTATCAATAATGTTAATTTCAAAAAAAATGAGTATGCCGTTTGTTATGGCTCTGAGTTGTACTTCATGGGTAGGCAAGGCAATTACATTTTCAGTGATGTCAGAGATGTGTACTACCTTTACAAATATTGATCTAAAGAAAGGAAGAAAGCATCCTGAAAACAATTTACTAGAGAAAATAACACGAGGTTTTACAACACTAGCTTCCCAAGTGGTAACTATGGTGATTTCTAGTTATAACAATGCAGTATCAGTGCAGTATCAAAATTTTTAAACATTTTACCAGTAGATACCAATGCCGCCTTAGACACTTAGGCTAGAAGGTATTCACTGAGACATAATGTGCTTCTAAATCAGAATACAAGAAACTATGGCATCAAAATCATTGACTAATTCATCACAACAACCCCATGCGTATGCAATGTTTATCACCTCTCTTTTGGAGACAAGATATGGTCTGTTGATACTTACTTACCAGAGCATGCTACAAAAGACTGATAGGAGCCCAGCTAAATGTGCCAGCTTCTCTTCCTCTAAATGCTAGATGATGAGTTACAGCCTTCCAAAGATGACAAAGCTAAAATTCACACTCATTTTTCTTCTTAACTATACTTTAAATGAAGACTGCAGGAGCCATGAAATAGTTCCTTCCACTGCTATCACTGCTTGAGAAAATTTTCCAGTGATGACTAATGTCAACAGCAAACATCCAAGCAGCTTCTATACCTGGATCACATAAAGTTTGAAAATAAGACTTCTGGGTCCATGGCTGCATAGGGCTGATGAAGAAAATTTTCAAAAGTAGAAATAACATGCCATTGGATTTCCATGGTACAGGCTCTGTGGACCTACATTTCTGCCCTGTATGGCAACAAGAAGCTATTCCTTTATGAAAGCAATAGTGAAAGATTCCTCCTTCCCTCCCTATTTCACTTGTCTCTCCTTGAGGCACATAGCTTTATTAGGAAGGCATTAAAGCCTCCTGGAAGGCCAGGGAATGATCAAGCCACCTCTCTCAGGATTACTATAGCAGGTCCCCTAGGGACTCTAATAGATGATATTGCTTTGTTTACTTTTGGCAGCCTTTTCCAGTTCCTCCCTGTAGCCCTGAGGGCTGGAAACACAGCTTCTTGTTTAGAGGGGGATCTCTAAGGCAAGCCATATTCCTCAAGTACAGAGAAGTGTAAGCCCTTAGAACTGAGGTCTTGAACTGGCTTTGAAAATAAATGGTAAGAGGACATACAGGGCACATAGTAAACTTCTAGTTATCAAACCTTGGAGATTGAGAACAAAGAAGTACTTCACTGATCTACCACACAATTAATTCTTTAGCACACAGTTCCTTTTCTCAAATGTAATGAAATTTGCCCATGCAGCAAGTCAGCACAATATTTATAAACCATGCAAAATGCAGCACAAATGAGAGGTAAGTGATACATAGGTCTTACACTTGAACAGTGATGTGAATTACCCCACCAGGGAAACTGAGCATGATCTGATGATAAGTAACATGTACACTCCCATCATGCATAAGATAAAAAGTGCAATGCTCTTTCATATAAAGAGTGTGTGCCAGTCAGAACAAGTTTCAGTTACAGTGTTAGTGGTTCCTGGACCAAGGAAAAAGAGTTTCAACTATGGGTACCCATGGTTAATTACAAACAACAAGAAAATCAGTGCAGAAGAAATACAAAAAGTATCCCCTAATTCTTAACATCTTCCTGCAGAATCACAACAGTACTTTCACTGAGCAGACATGGAACAGGAGTGAATAGCTCTTTTCTATGAAGTTTCTGGCTACAAATTGCATTTGCGTTTCTAATTTCACTACATCTCTAGCTCTAGAGCACAGCAAAATCTTTGCAGCAATACAGAACTAGGCAATCAAAGGAGCATCTTGCCTGCCAATCAAGAAAGGAAATCTCAAATACTAATTATTAATAATTAGACTGGTTATTAAACTGTCAGGAACAGGAGACTCGTTTCCCAGTAGATTTAGATTTTCTAATTGAAGGAATAAGGAATACTGAGCAGCAGTAAGCTATTTGGCCTGGCAAGCCAATCCAAAAGGATGTGTGACTTCCCGGCCCTTTTATCCCCACCAATCACATAGAAGGTACTTAAATAAGTGCTTTGACAACATAAACTGTCAATTACAATTAAAATGCTCCATGCTAAAACTTAACAATTGCTGGCAAACGTTGAATAGCCAGTAAGGCTCACTCTGTGTCCCAGCTGCTTTATAATGTAGTCAGAGACTGATGAATTCTGTTCATTGAGAAATTAAAAACAAATGCCTTGGTTGCAGTGTTGAATATGATAACCCCTGAGTCTGGGATGAATGACACATTTTAGAATCATAGAATGATGGGTTGGAAGGGACCTTTAAAGGTCATCAGAACCCCATCCAACCTGACCTTAACTCCTCTGGGCAACCTGTTCCAGTGTCTCACCACCCTCATGGTAAAAACTTTCTTCCTTGTATTTAGTCTAAGTCTACCTTCTTTTAATTTAAAACCATTACTCCTTGTCCTATCACTACAGGCCCTGCTAAAACATCTGTCCCCATCTTTATTATAAGCCATCTTTAAGTATTGAAAGGCCACAATAAGGTCTCCCCGGAGCCTTCCCTCCTCCAGGCTGAACAACTCCAACTCTCTCAGCTTTTCCTCATAGGAGGGATGTTCCATCCCTCTGATCATTTTTGTGGCTCTCCTCTGGACCTGCTCCAACAGGTCCATGTCTTTGTTGTACTGAGGACTCCAGAACTGGGTGCAGTACTCCAGGTGGTATCTCACTGGAGCAGAGTAGAGGGGCAGAATCACCTCCTCTGACCTGCTGGCCACACTTCTTCTTATGCAGCCCAGAATATGGTTGGCTTTCTGGGCTGTGATTGTACATAGCTGGCTCATATCCAGCTTTTCATCCACCAGTACTCCCAAGCCCTTCTTGTCAGGGCTGCTTTCAATCCCTTCATCCCCCAGCCTGTATTTGATACTTGGGGTTGCCCCAACCCAGGTGCAGAACCTTGCACTTGGCCCTGTTGAACCTCATGAGGTTCACATGAGACCATTTCTCAAGCTTGTCCAGGCCCTTCTGAATGGTATCCTGTCCCTCAGGTGTCTCAACTGCACCACTCAGCTTGGTGTCATCTGCAAACTTGCTGAAGGTGCACTCGATCCCACTATGTCATTGATGAAGATATTAAACAGTACTGGTCCCAGTATGGACCCCTGGGGGACACCACTCATCACCAACGTCCATTTGGGCATTGAGCCATTGACCACTACTCTCTGGTTACAACCATCCAGCCAATTCCTTATCCACCAAACAGTCCATCTATCAAATCCATCTCTCTCCAATTTAGAGAGGAGGATGTTGTGAGGGACTGGGTCAAAGGCCCAGAAGTCCAGATAGATGACATCCATAGCTCTTCCCTTGTCCACTGATGTAGTCACACAGATTCCTCCATCACAGAAGGCCACTAGGTTGGTCAAGCAAGATTTGCCCTTGCTGTAGCATCTTTTATGAAAGTACTACATGATACATAGAAGTAACACAGAATGTAAATGTATAGTCTGTACATTGCACAGAGTGCCAGTCAGAAATCTGAATTGACCAAAGCATGCTCCACCCTAACTATGAAAGAATATTTCTCCTGATATCTCAGTGTTCTGGTAACTTTATGTTCCTGTATTGTGCTATACTTTTATGTTCTTCCACTGCAATTGCATTTTAATGCTAAATACTGTTCCCCTCCATTCATTAGGGTACAAGGCCTGCTGAACAAGATGTCTTTTCCCTGAACTTAAGATGATTTTTTTCCCCAAGATCATAAACAAGATTATCACCTGCCTTTTGCACATGAATTAGTCATTCTTATACCTGTGATTATCAAGATAATAAATGTAGAGAATACCTTGCTCCTCCAGTAGACTCTAATTTTCCACAATTAACCAACTAGGTTAAAAATAAAGCAAGGACACAATCATATATCAGAACCGTATGATCTAGAGAACAAGCTTTCTTAAAATAACAAAGGAAATAGCACATTTTGGAAGTTAAACCAATTCACCTATGCAAATGACATCCGTGGAAGAATTAAGTCCTAAAATGACAGTTCTACTAGATTAGCATGAAATTTATTATGTGTGTGCTTAGAGATGTAGCTAGAATGCTTGTGAAAGGCTTTACTCTCCAGCAAACCTCAAAACCTAGTCATGGATATATTTTCATCTACAGAATTAGTTCAAGAACATCTACATTAATGATATCTTCACTGAATTTTCTAAGGTTAACTGAGAAACTCAAATTTGAATTTATATATTATTCAAGAAGTTTTAATGAGAGTCTTAGTACAAAATACCTCAGAATTTGTAGACAAGCTATAAGGACTTTGTTTTTCCTTTATGCTTTTTATTTTCCATTCTCTACTCAGCCATCAATTTGGTGATTTTTCTTCCTCCATGGGCTGATATTGGACTTCACCCAAATGGTAGAATTTGATACCACAGGTTATTATTATTGCTGAGAACATGCAGTTAGGTAATGCTGAGTATTATTCCTTTTCCTGCAGCAGAAATAGAGTTGTCATGGAAATAGAGGTATTAGATAAGATAACTCAATACTTTCCTCAGCTTTCCACAATGCTTAAGGACATAAAGAAAAGATTTCTCTTTTACATGACCTAGTGAGGAAGAACCATACTGTTTTCCTGGTTTTATTTCAAAATGCCTTTTAGAGATTTATTCATGTGCATAAAATTTATTCTTGTGCATAATGCTATCAAACCATATGTTGAAAAACCCCTCTAAGAATTGGATTTTAAAACATGCAGAGACACAACTCAACTACATATTTTCTGCATATACAGACATACCAAAATTTCCATGAAAATGTGTTATTTGGCTACTAACTTTATAATTGTCGTGGTTTAACCCCAGCCAGCAACTAAGCACCATGCAGCCGCTCACTCACTCTCCCCCTCCCCATGGGATGGGGGGGAGGAATTGGAAAAAGAAAAGTAGAACTCGTGGGCTGAGATAAGAACACTTTAATAGAACAGAAAAGAATAAAATAATAATGATAGTGGTAACACTAATAAAATGACAATAGTAATAATAAAATGATTGAAATGTATAAATGATGCACAGTGCAATTGCTCACCACCAGCTGACCAACACCCCATTAGTCCCCGAGCGACTATATCCCCAGCCAACTCCCCCCTAGCTGTGACGTCCCATGGTATAGAATATCCCTTTGGCTAGTTTGGGTCAGCTGCCCTGGTTGTGTCCTGTGCCAACTTCTTGTGCCCCTCCAATCTTTCTTGCTGGCTGGGCACCAGAAGCTGAAAAATCCTTGACTTTAGACTTAACATTACTTAGCAACAACTGAAAACATCAGTGTTATCAACATTCTTCTCATACTAAATGCAAAAACATAGCACTGTACCAGCTACTAGGAAGACAGTCAACTCTATCCCATCTGAAACCAGGACAATAATCAGGATGCCAATTCACCTTAAAATCACAATGCCCTCCTTCTATTCAACAAAGCTGAACTCTTCATGTTTTGTTTTTATAGATTCCTTCTTACATGCTGTGTTAACTAACATATTTGTTCAAAACCCAAAAAGTTCTACAGAAACAAGTACTATTCTTTTCTTTTGGGAATATTTTAAAACATCTGCCAGTCCCTACACTTGATCTGCTGTTTACTGTCCCCTCCTAAACAGGAACAGAGCAAAGTACAAAACAAAATCAGTGGCTGCCTGGGCTGATTAAGGAGCAGAGGAGCAAGTCTTTTATTTAAGAAAACTATGAATAGGAAAGGACACCAAAACCCTGCAGTGGGAAGTAAAAATGCAGAATGCCTTACAGAACACGAACCCAAAAGCTTAAGTCACAGTCATAAATTCCACCTTATTTCTTTCTCTCAAACACTCACAAAAGCCAAAGTCTTAAAGGAAAACTAGAGGTTACTGGCTAAGAATATTCTCCTGTATCGCCAAACGAGGCAATGTAAAATTAATAAACATGTATGCATATGTATCATAAAATTTCAGTCTGTGTCTAACCATACTTTTCCTTTTGGATCAAGACTGGAAGAGCATTGAGAATAAAACTGGTAAGTTGAAAGTTGTATTTGTTTCTAAATATTTCTTCAGTCGCTACTGAAATATAAGAAATCAGTAAAAACAGACATGCAGTGCCTGGAATCACATTAGCAGCTATCATTATTCAATTACTTCTCCTTAAGTAAGGAGACTCCAAACAAACTTAAGTGATTTTTTTTTTTCTGCCCCCTTAGTGAATTTTAAAATTATTTTTCATGAATACTAGAGGAGAAAGAAGTCAAGAATCTTTCATAGGCTTACTTACTGGTCGTCAGATAAAATCAGAACAGGATCAGCATGCCCACTACCTCATTGTGTGTCTTCCTTGTCCAAATACAGCTATTAAACATGACGCACCACTCTTGAAGTTGAAATATTTGTTGTCTGTTTCTTTCTTCACTAATTACTTTAGGTGCACTTTTGTGAGCACATTTTCTAAGTACTAAGTAGTAATAATAGTAATTCCATGTAATTCATCTTCATTGGAACTACTGCAAATAACACTACCTGGTTCTTACTTTTCAAGTGCTTCATGAACCCTTAGCAGACAGGATTTCAAGCTATCAATCAGTTTAAAGAAATGCAACCTCCCTTTACAAACAACATAATGAAGGCCTGCAATAAGCCAACAAAACTGCCAATAGATTTCAGAGAAAAAAGCACTTGAAAGTGAAAAATGGGTCTTGTTTGTTCTCTACAGAAACTAGCACATCAAGTCTTAGTTTAAAGACAAACAAGAAAGAAAGAGGGTAAAAAAAACACTTCTTTTGAGAGGGATTGTTTTTGCAGCCTCAACAACTTAAATAATATTTTCAAATATTTGTGAATCTTGATTTGGGAGGAGAGCAAATTCCAAACAAAACAAAGAAACTGTTTATTTCTATTTCTGTTTATAAAAAACCTGACTTCTTTCTATTGGTGTTGAAAGAACAGCAATGGAAATAAAGAATATATTTTGGCATATATTTTCTAGAAAACCATAACAGAATTTTTCTTCTAAATAGCTAGTTAGCTATCACTACACCATCATAAACAGCTATACAATATGCAATATAATGCTATTCAACCATCTGCTTTATTAAAAATGGAAAAATCTGCATTAACTTCACTCAAAGAAAAATTTTATTCCAAGACTGTTGATTTAGTGAGTGCTACTGGGGCTGAGCACAGTCCTACGAACTCAAAACAAAACTAGATTTCACTCCTGCAATTCCCAAAAGACCTCCTGAGCTCCAGAAAAGCTGCCTCCTATTGATCAAAGACCACTAGGAGGACAGACAATGTCAGAGTAAGGCATTTCTAGAGTTTTCTTTGTGCTCTGTATTTTGTTGACAGAAGCCAATAGCAAAGCTCCCATTGACTTCAGATGGTGATCAGAGCTGCAGTCAAAACAGACTGACCTGGTACAAGAGGAAGCCTTGCAAATCTCCATATGAAGGAGATGCTTCCTTGGTATCTTCATACCAGGCATATCAGGGCAGAAGGTGGGATTCCTGGGAACTATAATTTCAGATCATCAAAATGAATGGCATATGCAACCAGAATTCTGAATTATTCAACAGTCTCCAGCATGTGTCAACATTATACCCTGATTCGAAATTCTGAATAACACTAGAATGTGCAGTCATTCAGCATTACTCTCACTAACAAATTCATTGCCTAGAGGCCATGGATATACAGAACTTAGTATGGTATGTTAGCACAGATTTATAGTCACTCTTATAACCTTTAAGTCAGTGTTTTATTACCAAAAATCTCTGTGGGAAGTGCTTATGGAAAATGCAAAAAGCATTTAAGTACTTTTTCTAGGAAAAAAACCCTGCATATTGCTAAGGCATAAACAATATTCAAACAACCCAAATTTAAATGAGATCATGTCCACGCATGTCAGAGCTACAGTAGTATAGCATAAAAAAAAATTATGGGAAAACAAGAGTTACTTTATTTTCTAATTTCCTCATTCTAAATGCTGATTGTTTCCCTAAATCACTGCTTTCAGCACCAAGCCTCAGCAGCTCTGTCAGCACGTTTATTGCTTCCATGTTTGTGCTGAGAAAAATTGGAGAACCACAATTTTTTGAGAGAGATATTCTTGTCCATATGAATGAAAATTAAATTCCATCCTCCAAAAGAAATGGTTGTTGATGGCCAGTGTAACTCTTTAGTGCTCTTTGAATTGGCATGCACCATTTAGCTCCCTCTAATCTCTTCTTCCATATTTTTTTTATTAGTTCAGCATGTCAAGGTGGACAGACAGCACTGCCCAAACATAATTCTTGTCAGTCACTGCAATCCTATCTCTCTCAACCAAAGGAGTATGCTGCTGAATATTTAAAAGATCTCATTTTATCCTTGGATCAGGACAGCAATCCGAAAAACCACAAGCAAAGAGTTATGGTCAGTCTAAAAGAGATAAATTGTAAGAACATCTTATGGGAAGATAGGGATCTCTGTTAGGACTATTCATGTAGTAAAATAGTCAGGAGTCTGAGACTCTTTAAGTTCTGAATGACACTTCCAGAAGGGTCAGGATCCCATCTCTCATGGATATATACTAAGCTTCAGTGATGTTTGAAAACTTTAACCCCTTTGATTTGTTCATGATCTAGGGGTAACATGAGGTGTAGGTTCATGAATCTCAACTGGAAAAAAGCACTACTATGGTCAGAAAAACTGCCACAAGTTCATGCAGAGCTGGTGCACATACCACAAAGTTTTTTGAAAGCTGAGCTATTATTTGCAAAGTAAAATTTCTAATCTTCATGTTTAAAAAATTAGTTTGTGATGTAAACCAAGTGTGAACTGGCATAGACTCATTATGACTACAAACAAGCTGAAAAATACTTTTCTAAGATGTAAGGTGCCTGGCTTCTCTTCAGTGTGAAACCTGTAAAACCTGAAGCTTTAACAATTTCACTCCTCATTTGTTAAGTCGAGGCGAGGAAAATGGAAGTGTTAATGTATCAGCATGGCAACTGGATGAATGGAAGAAAAGAGGAGGAAAATCTTGCTGAAAAGGAAGGAGAAGGGAAATAGAAAAAAATGAAAAGATGAAGAGGAGTTCAAAAGCAATTATCGTGATGTGAGAAAGGTAACACAACATTCATTGATTTGGTTTACTTTCCACCTTTTTGTCTTCAGTCTCTCAGGACAGAAAAAAAATCCATTCAGAAGCACAAAAGTAGTAGTAAGTAAATGACCATTAAAGAAAATATGTGAAAATGGTTATAAATACATGAACAACTGCAGTGAAACTGTTAGGACAACATTTGCATCTTCAACAAAACTCAAATTAGTTAATAGATGTAAAGCCTGAAAAAAATTGGTTCTAGTACTTCATCATGTTTAGAATGTCTATTACATGTCCTGCTTGGTGACAAGCTCATCAGAATGCCCTAAAAGTCGTTAGACTGTCAACCCCCACTAGCCTTACTGGATTTTTTTTTTTTCAGAACCTCCAGCTGTTTCTGATAGTTGAACATTTCTCCCAGTTTTCTAAACTTATTTGTTGTCACTTTATTTGCTCATTTACCAATATTGTTACACAGCTGAACTAGTCATTTTCCCGTTTTAGAGGTCATGCCTTCACTTTGCTAGGCCAAACAACCCATATTTTTTTTCATATTTGTTTATAAGAGGTTGCACATTCACCTATGCCTGTAGAAGACATAATTCCTTTTTCTTAAACACTGCCTAACAAACACTCTTATACTGGAAAAGAATGTAGTATGCTAGCGAGGAATCCTGGCATGTCATTGCCCCTTTTCTTGAAAACATCCTTTTTCATGACTGTTGGCTTATACTTTTTCTTTTATCAATGGTTACACCAGATTCCTCTAATCTTTTGTCATTTCCAACTTAACAGCTTTCAGTTAATAATGAACTTTCTTATTACCACTCCCTAAGGATATGACCAAGCAGCTGTACTATTAAATTTCATCTCATACCTTGCAGACTATTCCACAAGGTGACCCAGTTTTTCATCCCTGTTTTTGATCATGCTGACTAACTTTATCAGCAAGCCTCATTAGCACTCTTCTGCCAAGGACTGTAATGAAGATATTAAATTATATTGGTCCCAAGACTGACCTCTGAACAACTCTACCTGTAACTTTCCTCCAACCTGACAATTTCCTTTTCAGAGCAGGCCAATGTAATTTCCTCTTTCACCACCTTAAAGTCTTTACAAAATAGTTTTACAAATACATGTTTTGAATTATTTTCAAACATGTTACCTTTGGCTAGTTCATGAGGTGTTGGGGTTTGTTTTTTTTTAATTTATAGTCCTTTACTTCTATGACTCTATTTTCTCTTTTCTTAAAGGTCCCATTAAACTCGCAAATAGCTAAGGACAGACTAATGCTCTTATTGCTCTTTTCCTTACAAGGCACTGTAATTTAGAGGAGTCCTTGAACTTTATTTAATGAAAGGTACAAAACTACCTGGAAATTTTCACTTTCCTAAGGAAAAGGAAAATGCAGGGAAGGGCTCCAAATCCTTTTATGTGCTCTTCTTCTGAAATACACACTATCACTTACAATGAAGTTTGCTATACAGGTGGTGAAGGAACATGGGGCACTTCTTTCAGTCGTCAAGGGAAAAGGTTAGATAACCTGGTTTAAAAACATTCAGTTGAGTTTTATTTCCAGCCTAGATGAAGCAGTTTTCATATTCTAGCCTTTCCCCTGCCACTGTTGTAGGTTAGCTCCTATTTTTAGTACCATTGTCCTTGATGAAAATTGACACATTTAGTGTCAATCCAGTTTTAGGGCTTTGCCTAGACTTCTCCAAATCTCTAGGTCCACGGGATAGTAACCTTGTTTCTTCCCCTTATTCTTTTTATTGGTGAAGTTGAAGAACATTGAGGTTTTTGGTTTACTTGTTTTGCAAAGTCAGACTCAACTTTCAGCAATTCTTACTTTATTCCTAACCTTCCGCATGTGTAAGATCTAAAAACTAAGCTCAGAAAGCTGAGAAAATCTTCTTTTTCTGAACACTCTTGCTAGTCCTTGGCTTTGCTGCAGCAAGTACTTCTGGCTTTCACCTGTGTTTACTATACAAATTCTAGCTATTTTGCATATTTGATCTAATTACTTTCCAATGTATTAAACTAATCTATTTGACTATACAAAGTTGACTGCTAAAGTCTGAGACATTGTTATTTTGCAGCTGACATACTGGCCTCCTCCTGTTTAGTCTTTATTTACAGTGAATCAGTCTTTAATTATTGCAAAGGAAATGTTTTCTAGAACCAGTTCTTCTATATCACTCATTATTCATCAAAGTCAAATCTGAAACCATCAACACCTTTTGTGTTTTAAGTCAATTTGAAGAAATGTTAGCTACTACATCAGCAAATATCCATTTATTTTCTAATCTTCGTTTGATAAATTTATTTCTCCCATCATTCCATTATACTCTAGCTATCAAAACCACTCAACTAATAGCAGAATGACAGAGGTTTGACCAATATCCAAATCTGCCACAACCCCCAACATTTTTTTAATGGAGTCTTTCTTACCATACACTTCTTGAAGTAATTTTGGCAGAAAAACCTTCTTTCTGTACTATTCTTACATCTTCTATGCAATCTATTGCACTATAAACTCTATACCCCTATCTTCACTAGTATAGCTCTGGTCTTCCCAAGACTACTATCCTGCCATGTATTTCTTCTACTTCTTTTATGACTCAAAAGATTACATACAGCCTGTTCTTTAACTCCACCAGGCATCTACTGCAATTAGTAGTAGACCTTTCTCTGTCCTTCATCTCCACCTTCAGATGTGCCTTCACCCCTTTTTAAATCTTTATTTCATGTACCTCCTTTTCCCCCTCAAGACTTAAAGACTACAAATAGTGACAAAATCATGATCTGTGCTAACTATACCAATGAACAAAGAGTTGCCAAACCACCTCATTCACACTTATGCTTCTCCAGGAGCTCCCTTTCTTTTTGATTAACTCCCAGCTTGCTGATTTTGTCCAATGTTTACCATAGTTGATGATCTCCAGAATCACATTCCACTTGTCTATGAATTCCTTTGGTATTTCCTTCTGTTTTCCAGAGTGTCTGCTTCAGAAAATAAGCATTTTCTCGCAAGAGTTATGAGATTCAAAATATTTGGGACAAAGCACACATAGACACAAAATACCAACTCCATTTTCTATCATGGAGAATTTGAAAAACCTTCAGTTCAGTACAGGTCTCAGGATTTTTTATGAATGTAAATCCTGCCACTGGCAGCACCCCAGTCTGGTCTGCCTGTACAACCTCTGGGCAGGCAAGCCTCACCCAAGACCCCAGCCAGTAAGGCGGTGTGGGAAGCAGTCTGGGGAGATGTCCTGGTTTCAGCTGGAAGAGAGTTAATTGTCTTCCTAGTAGCTGGTATGGTGCTATGTTTTGAGTTCAGTATGAGAAGAATGTTGATAACACACTGATGTTTTCAGTTGTTGCTCAGTAGTGTTTAGACTAGAGTCAAGGATTTTTCAGCTTCTCATGCCCAGCCAGCAAGAAAGCTGGAGGGGCACAAGAAGTTGGCACAGGACACAACCAGGGCAGCTGACCCAAACTGGCTAACGGTGTATTCCATACCATGGGACGTCACATCTAGTATAGGAACTGGGGAGTGGGGGCAGGGGATCACTGCTCGGGGACTAACTGGGTGTTGGTCGGTGGGTGGTGAGCAATTGCACTGCACATCATTTGTACATTCCAATCCTTTTATTATTGCTGGTGTCATTTTATTAGTGTTATCATTATCATTATTAGTTTCTTTTTTTCTGTTCTATTAAACCATTCTTATCTCAACCCACGAGTTTTACTTCTTCTCTTTTCCCAATTTTCTCCCCCATCCCACTGGATGGGGGGGGAGTGAGCGGCTGCATGGTGCTTAGTTACTGGCTGGGGTTAAACCATGACAGGAGATCACCTGGGAGGATCACTGAGAGAGCACAGAATGCGTTAAGCAGGCAGGAAGAAAAGAAAAAAACAACTCTACATTTAGAAGGCTTTTAAGGACTTCTGAAAATCTGTATCTGAGGTTTACATTGTCCCTGATGGCAAAAAACACAGAAAACTTGGTTATCAGGATGACATGGTCAGCTGTCACATGGCTTCTTGTCAGAGCAGCAGCAGCAGGAACTTGTTAATGGCTGCTGGCTGTGAATTCAACATGAGCCACTCATCACCTCATGCTCCTTGGAAATAACTGGTTTTTGCCTGGACAGCACAAGGCAATAACACACAGCACACCAGTCAGAGACAGTAACTCCAATAAAACCTCACACTAGAGAGAGTACTTGTATAGCTATGGTGTTTATGACTCCCATAAGTGGCAAACCGAGGCATGTGTTTGCTCTTGCGAGATGTGTGCAGGCAGTGCAGCAGGGCAGGGGGCACTGGGCAGCCAGGAGAGAGCCATGGGGTGGTGAGCAGGGTGCACTTCCCTGGAGAACAAGGAGGAGGTTGCCAGGGTCATAGCAGAGAATCTGCCGAGTCCAGATCCAGAGCTGAAGGTGGCAAGGCAGAAAGGACAGCCAGAGGCTGTTGGGGTGGGGAAGGCCGGAGGCCTGTTCCCGCTCCACCTGCAGACCTGCAGCTTCAGCACAGGCATAGTGCCCTGGTCACTGGTGAGGACGGGTGGTACCCACTGGGGAATTCGTCAGGATCAGCTGAGACTGAATTTAATGTCTGCAGGAGAGAGCAAGGTCAGGGGACATCTGTAGGAAACTCCCTCCTGCAGGGGCCAGAGACACCAATTTGCTGACCCCACCTGAAATCTCAGCATCTGTTGCATGCTGGTGACTATAATATCTTCATCTGATGACCACATCAGCAGATGGGATGGAGAGCACTCCCAGCCTGCTTGTGGACCACAGCAAATTTTGGCGAGAAGCGAGTAGAGGTGCTATTTAGGGGGACTTGGACAGGCTGTAGAAATGGACTGACCCAAATGTCATCCCACGCCCTGAAGAAGTGCCCTAACCAGTGTAGGGTTTGTGGTTTGGTTTTTTGTTTTTTCTTTTTTTTCTTTTTCTTGACAGGAAAATTTTATACAGGTTCCTCATTCCAAATGACAGTGCAGGACTAACAGTCCTAATTAACAAGTCAGTTTAAGCTGATTCCTGACTATTCTTTCTTGCTCACCATTTGAATGATTTGTACTGGAAGTCTGTAAAGCTGTATCAGGTCTTAATACTCTAAGAATGCTACCTACTGCCAGTTAAATGATACAACTAGTATTTTGGAGGTTCAAGCCTTCAGTATAGCTTTAGCTGCATGTCATGCTAGGTAACCTTGAGGTAATCAACAACCATCTAAGAGTCATAAATGTATTTGTCAAGGGTTACAGTAGCAAATGAAGGATCATACGTAGTAGTCTACCATTAAAAAATAAAAACCCTATAGCTCCACAGTTGATGCAGTTTCACTTTGTCAGCTTCCCTTTATCACCTCAAAAACAAGTCCCTGAATATATTTTGTTAGGGAGAAAAGAATTCTGAATCTAGCTTTGTGTGATGTCTGCTTCAAAGGTAGAAAAAAATCCAACATATCTTTCTTTTTTCATCATAAAAGACACTCACAACAGAGGCTGAAAACTACGTGTTAAATAACTGTCCGTTATAACGATGTTGCAATCATGATATGTCTCCATTTTCTTCCCACTCTATAATTACACATAATTGCACATACATTTGTGATTGAACTGCCAAATGGAAACATTTGCTGTTTGATTATCTTCCATGTTGCTGCACATAACATTTGAAATACTGCATTTTATCTGAACATTTCAAAATAGGTGAGCAAATACTTCAAAACATCAAAGCTCAATATCTATTTTTTACAGTTGGTTTATGACTGAAGTAAGGTTTTCAGTTCCAGTTTCATGTTATTCATAACATTAAGTAGTGTCATCATTTTAAGTGTTCCTTCCCACTGATGTGTGTGGTAGTGACCCATGTATAGGTAATAATATGTATTTTAATTGGAGGAATATATAGTTACCATTGCTTAGCTCATATTTACAAAACCCAAACATACAAACATTTTCTTTCATTAAACATATGACAGAGTAGTCACTCATACTTGAAGCTGTGAGCTAGACTTACACCATGAGAGTGTTAAATATTAATTGTCCTGGTTTCAATGCAGAGGAAATAACCAAAAATATACTTAAATTGCAGCTAAACACCATAACTAGTGATTACAAATCCACTGTTAGAATTCAGAGGTCCTTCTGACCTTCTGCTGAGCTTGCTGGAAATTTGGGGTTTTGCAGGTTGTGTTTTCTTCTTACTCTTTTAGAAGTCATCAAATACATTTTCAACATAGTAGTTAAATGGCAACAGAAGCCAAGTTAACCATAGAAGTAAGTTACAGGAGATGGCACTGCTTACAGCCATAAAGGCTCTTGCAGTATAGTACTCCCAACGACACATTAGATAATTCATGCTGAATGATTTTCAGTGGCAATAATGGCCAGTGCTCAGCTTGAATATTGCAATTCACTAGACTCTATTAACCACACATCATTCCACCACAAAACCAGTACGTTGTGAGGAGCATGAGCAAGTACATCTCTTCTCTGCTTATAGTTGCCTCCAATAACAAAGGAGAGAAGAAAGCCAGCCTAACCTTACAGAGGTTCAGTGGAAGGAAGACTACAGACCCTTGTATGTGTGAGCAAGTAGGAACAAGGATTCAAATATCTACGATGCAGGACCATTGATATAACTCTCACAACAGCTCTAAGCTTGGGCCCAATGAACATGGCAAGGGATCTCTTAAATCACCCAACTGTACTTACTGGACTGAGGATTTTAGATACAGTTAAATTATAAAAGCCTACACTTTTTATTTATTTTAAAACCCATTTAATTGGATTTTAATATCATTTTCGGTTTGTAATTCTCTAGGCATAGCTACAGTCTTAAATTTTAACAAGGCTGTAGCCAACTTTATGCTAATGAAGATGTTCTCTTTATAACAAAAACCTCAAAAATTTGTGTATACATTCCAAGATTAGCTGATGATAGTTTCAAAAAACTCCTAATCCTGCAATACCAAAAACTAAACCCCCTAATCTCTCATATTACATTTTACTGAACCTTTGTATTGTTTTGTCATTTCTGGAAGCTGTTCACAGTGATCCAGCTCCAGTGTCTGCACCATGTTTCTGGGAAATATCTATCTTCTCCTTGCCTTTACTGTAATTACTCTCTGCTCCTTGATGTCTTCTTCCTGCCTTCAGCCCTCTCTCCTCATCAGCCTACTCCTGAGGGCTTCTTCCTTTCTTGGGCTTTCACATCCGTGCTCCTTGGCTTTAACCTACCTCCCAATGGTAACTTTTTTCCTCTTTGTATGCAACTGTTGAAGAAAAAGACCTTGTGAGGCTGAAATAAATAGATAAGCAGCCCTCCTATTACAAGTGGCCATTTAGGAAACTATTTTTCTCAATCATCTAGTAGCAGCCTAGCTGGGAGTCACATTTTTCATGTAGTGTACTTATGTTGCCCTCCATGCGCAAAGTAGCAGAGAGAAAAAATGCTTTATTCCTGCTTCTAAGGTAAGGATTGAAGCAGTAGAAAACATCATGTGCATGAGAGAGGAAGGAGGGAGGTAATCAATTTAGCAAAAGAATCCTGCAAATCCTCTTCCTAACAGATCGTTATTGAAATTGATTCCTTGAAAACATGCCATATTAGACCTTGTTTGAATCGGAGTACAGAAACCTTCAACACAATCAGATGTTCTAACATGATAAATCATATTTAAGGGTATGTTTACAGGGTAGCATATCATGCAGGGAAAAAGGAAAGTAACACCTCACAGCTGAGTTCCCAAGCAAGGTGAGTACCAAAATCTGTACAGACATCTACTGTGGGCAGCACATCTCCCTCCTTCCAGGGATCGGTCTGTAATCATCTGGCTTGTGGGAAGTCATCCTAAACATTCTGGATGTGGCATCATATGCCAGTAGTTCCCATACCAAGTGGCCAACAGGAAAGACTTTTGCCAAGTTAAATCAAGAAGTGCAATCTATCTGAAGCAAAATGGTTAATGAAGCAGTAACATACTGTGACCCCCTGCTAGCAGTAATAAATTTGAGACCTCTACAGCCTATTTCATATGAAGAGACACTGATCATAACTTGTCATCTTGTGAACACTTTAATTTGAACTACAGATTCACTACACTTTTTTTAAGATTTAAATCAGCCTGGAGTACAGACCTTCTTCATAATAAGCAAGAAAATGCAAAGGGATTTTGATTTTTTACTAGATTTTGATGACACAGGGGCCCACAACTTAGTAATAACAAGGATGTGAGCTATTATTGGGTTTCTTTAACAAGATCAGACCAGAGAACTCTTTGAACATGGACTTTTCTAATGTACAGAAAGTAGGAAAGTTCCCATCTCATTAGAAATATTTACATTAAGAGCCTTTTTTCACCCCTTTAAATCTTGCAAGTAAGTTCTATGTGAATGAATTCTGTTAAATACCCCTTGAATATATACAGACTTTTCCATCATCATTTTACCTTCTCATATCCATATGATCATAAAGCAAAGTCATTGCTACCTGTCAGCCGTCTCTGAATTAATGATAAACGCCAGTCATCATTCAAACCTTCCTGGGCACAATCCCATGTGAAGGTGGTGCAGTGAGAAACAGAGTTAAAAACCCTATGTGATAATAGAGGCCGATTTAAAAACAAAGGAAACAAATTAACCTGTTTTTGAGCTGATTCTAGCTTTTAGTAACAGTAATTTAGCAATCATGACCCTGAGGCTGGAAAACATTACAAGTTCTGGGACCAGGAGGTCTCTGAGAGGAACATTAATTTCAATGTAGCAGCAGACAGAGCTTAGAAGCAAACATTTTTTAAAACATATTCTCCAGCATTTAGAGCTTGTGGGATTTACTGCATTTCTAAATGTCTCCACAGCATTAATTTTATTAAACTTTTCCATTTTATTCAGACACTTATTCAATGATCAGACAGTATGGATGGTTCCTCAGGAGCTGTGAGGCACAGCTGACTCCTGTGCATCCCCAAGCATTAGGCCTTATCTTGAGTTGCCACATGTGGCAGTTCCAGTCAGAAATTAGGACATTCACCCTTCTACATCTGCCTCATACACAACCACAGGTCAAAAAAGATGCGACCACTAAAACATGAATCAGCAGGAGAATTCACAACAGAGCATTGACCTGGAGCTGGAGCAGCCATCTTTATCATTGTCTCAGAAATCTCGGAATAAAAGCTGGACAAAAAATTTATAAAGAATAATTCTGTCACACAAAAGGCTATTTTAGTAGAATGCAAATCTTCCTCAGTAACCCGTGAATTCCACTGGAGTCTTTGGCAGAAATCAACCTCTGTAGTATCTGGTCTGGGCTACCTACCTCGCCATTGCTGCTTGGATCCCTATAAGCTTCTCTTGTACCCTCTGTTCTTTAAGAAAGTTCCAGTTCATGTTTCTGATCTCCTGTTCCATTCATAAACATAAAAGTTGTCTCTAATAATAATGAATATGCTAACACATGTGTTTGCATGTATGTAGGGCTAGAGGGTGGAAAGAGTATTGCCTGTCCATTTTGGAGTAACTTTGAAAGATCTGCAACTGCCAGGGTACACATATACAGCATCCCTTTTTGGAACCTATGCTTATATTACACAGTCTTTAATATTGGCTGAAGTTTGAAGAGCAAAAGCTGTTGTAAAAATCCAAGGTAGAGATAGGACAATCTTCCTGAAGGACAAGCTTCAGAAGGAAATCTGAACTTTCCCTCTTCTTTTGAGGATGGAAGGCAGCATAAGATGACAGCGTGGTCCACTCTTTAGATACGATACACATCTGTCAGCATGTACATTTTCCCATAAGTCAGGAGTTCTTTCACAATAACCTTGCTAAGGATTATCTTCAAAACAGAAAAATTGCCATCATGACATCAGATTGTAGGTATCTGAAATATCTGAAGAAGCTTTTGTTTCCAGAACATCCTAGGACAGTGAATTCTGCAGTTCAGCAATGGAAAAAGCAAGTTTGTGTAAACTGTTGAGAGTTTAACTGAGTACAGTCACCCATTGTGCATGCTTTTATAAGGTTTCTTTTTTTAATAGGTAAGTGATCTCCTTATGTACCTTCCTTTTTGTTTATCAATATCTAAGTTAATCTGGCATTTTATTATTTTGTAATTTGTCATTGTGAGATCCTTTTACAATATAGTTTTCATGGACCTTACATAGATAATAACAAAACCTTCAGATGAATAGGCAGATATGAATGCATTAACTTGTCCTGATTAAATGTCAACTTTTATACAAGTACCTTTTAAAGTTCAGCTGAAAGTGCTTTCAGTTCTTACACTCTAAATCAGACAAATTTAGCTTTCTAATCCCGAGTTTACCATCTCTGATCAATGATTTCCAGAATTACATTAAGAATCCTTTTAAGTAAACAGTTAGTATGACTTTTTTTTCTATTTTCCTCCTTCCCTTACACTTTCTCTGTGCACTTAAGCATTTTGTTGTTGTTTACCATTTATTTTACCGATGACAGATGTCTGGCCAAAACTGTCCCATATAATCACTGTTTACATGCAAGAAAAATACAAAGTCCCAAACACTTTTTGTCTTCTTTTATCTGAATATAGTACCAACATGATAAACTAATCAATATTCTAAGTGTTCATCAGACAATGCCCCACAGCATACACTGTGTGTTTTAAAGACAATATTGGTTTATACAGTTACCTTCAAAAGGCTCTCCTGTATGAAAGGCAGCTGAATACAGGCCATTTGATAGTAATTTCTGCATCCAGTTAAGCATGTGGATTGTATAATAAGAAAAAATGTGAACAAGATGTAAACCCCATGTAAACAGAAGGCCTTCTGGTCAAGACAAAGCATGATATTGGAACCTCTAGTTCCTGGGTGGTACTCCTGCAGGTTAAAAACTAAGATGAATGTCACAGAAATTAAATAAAGTTCTTGGCAATTTTGTACTAAGAATTTTGGTAAATTTTGGACATTCCTTTCCTTTAGGTCATTTATATATTGTAGCACACTGACACTGTACTAATACAAAAGAAAAAGGAATCTCAGAAAGGAAAGTTACTAAAAGAAGCCCAAGACTCAAGTGGAAATGTTATTTGAACAAACTTAACTCAGTGAAAAGTACATTGAGAGTGTCAAGACCTAAAATGGAAGAATATTATGAATGTCAGGGCATAATATACAAAAGTATATTATATTTTACAGTATAAAACCAATGCAAATAAATGATGTGCATCCCATTGTAACTTGCATACACATTTAATATACACAGGTTCCATTTTAGTGAACCAAACACTCAGTTATTTCCTTGAGACTCCTGTTCTCAAAGTTAAATGTGTTTTGAAGTATTTTGCTGAACCTGGAGATGATGTAACTGAAAGTTTTCCAGGATTTTCAGTTTTAAAAATGATTGTTGTCTGCTGCAAAAAATATGATCTCCTTTATCTCCTTGTTTCTGTCCCAAAAGAATTACTGTTTCTAATGTTTTTCAACTGTATGAAGTTCTATATAAATGTTGTATTATTGTTACTGTATTATTTATATGTTTCAGCTACATAAGGAACTTCTAGATACCTGAAACAGACACAAGCAATATACAACACTCCCCCAACAACTCCTTGTTTAAACTAACAGGGAGTAAGGAGAGTATTTCTAATTCTGTACCAAAAGTACTTATCTCACAACACACTTAAAATTTGTGAAAACCTTGCAAGCTTCCTCTTGGTGAGAAGTGCATGTGTGTGTCTTCCTCCCTTCAACACCCCAAATGACAGAGCAGGAACTGAGTTATCCCTTGGAATAAAACAGTACACTTCCTATGTTCAGAAGTTAATCTTCTGAATATAAGAATAGCAGTCTTAAAAAAAACATGAAATACCTCTATTAAAATGTCTGTGTACAATGTGCATCTCCATGTTATCCCAAAAGAGAGACCTGCCTTTGAAGAAAATCTGAAACCTGAACTTTAAAAGCTGAAGGTACTGGCCATTTACTTTTCTTTGAACTGCAGAGTCAGGCTGAATGAATGGTGCATGTCTGGAAGAATCTTACTGTGCTAAGATTTCATGAATCATTTTAAAAGATTCACAGACCTATGCTTAATTTCTTTGATTCTTATAAAATGAAATTATTCCATCAGGAAGATGTTGTATCAGTTTAAGATTTAGTGGAATATGACTTTAATTTTCTTACAGGAGCTGTACCTCTTAGAACCTATGATCAACAAAATATATGTTACCAGCCTGGCCTGCTATAATAGTTGCTCAGTGTCATGTGTATTACACTTGAGTTACTGTGTGAGAAACAAAAGTACATATTGCTATCTATTTTCTGCTATCCTGGTAGGAGTTGGAAGCCTGACACAAACCTACTTCATCCTCAGTTGTGAGTTTACCCACCCATCAGCACCTTTTCATGTCATTTGTTCTTCCCAGCCCAGCAGTGATACATTCTGATCAGAGGTAAGGGAGAAATTTATTACCCTGAGAGTGGTCAAACACTGGAATATGTGGCCTAGAGAAGTTATGGTATCCCATTCCTAGAAATGCTTAAAAATCAAATGGACATGGTCCTGTGCAACCTATTGTAGCTTTGACAGCCATGGTCTAAGCTACTGGTCAGACCAGAGAACCCCCAGAGGTCCTATGCATTCTAAATCATTTTTCAAGTCTGCAATAGTTGTCTGTTGCCAAGGTTAAAAAGCCCATTCGGAAAAAAGTTTAAATTTGGAGGGTTTTTTTCCATGTCTTTGCTATTTGTATAATATCCAATAATTAAAAATTCACTGGGCTGTATAGTATTAAGGTCAATTCCTTATTCCTCCTAAAACATCATATGTAAATACAGGTAAGGCCTTTGGTATGTTTTTATTTAATTCCCAACCTTTAAAAACAAGCATAGTAGCACTATGCTAACTCACAGTATACCACAAGGACATTCTCACAATATGCCACAAGGGCATTATAAAAGTTTTATAGACCATACTGTGCTAATTTAAACATAACATTATCTATGCAAGCAATATCCATAGATGTATATACATAGAGTTATACGGCTTCATGAAAGGAAAAGAAAAATATTAAACATATAAACAATGAAGAAAAAGCTATTTCACTGAAATCTACAAACATCTTAAGACCTTGCAAATTGGTAATATTAAAGTTATACATAAAATTCATGTCTTTGATCTAAAAAAATACGACAAAATTACAGTGTTGATCTTCTCTGCTAATAGTTTACTCCTAGGAAGAAAAAAAGCTCATATATAGAATTCCTATTACTGAAAAAAAAAGTTGTATAAGCACAAGATGCATTAAACACAGCCTAACTACATTCATTTTTATAAATGCTTTGGATATATTTTACAGATCTATATGGTGTATACTGTTGATTTCATTTCTCAGATACAAAGGATATTAAAACAATACATTCTTCCTGATCTACGGCATGTATTTTGGACCTGGAGCATTTCCATATAAACAGACTTCTGGGCCTGAACTGAGTCTTGTGGAAGTCAGCATGCCTCTGAGCAGGTGCAGAGCCTGTGAATACAGAAGAGTCTAAAGGTAATGATTTGAATCACAATGTGTACATTACAGTAGTTGAGTGTTGTTTTCGACCCAAGATGAAACCACATTTGAATCTGACAGCAGTATGAAATATATCAGCTTTTCAAGGTCCACAGGCCACCTGCTGTGCTTGTTGGTGATGTAAGGCACTCATTCGTTAATGAATATGTGAAAAGTTATAAGTTTAACTTTAATGCTGCTTTACAGTCTGAGGATATTCACTGTTTCTTTTTTTTACCCCAAACTCTGTCTTTATTTTAAGAACTGCAGCATGACAGCATACCAATTTATCTCCTTAATAATAAAACCAGCATTTGGTTTAACTTAAGTGGAAATTTGTTCCTTAATGGAAAATTTTATCATAATTTTGTCAATATCATACCAGCGTAATTGCATTTAACTATACACATTAGACCTCGCAGAATATCTAGGGAAACTACATCTCAGTTACTGTGGCTCTTTTCCTTTACTGATATCAGTCACTGCTGTCTGTATTTCTCTTACTCTTCTCCATGCTGCAAAAAGGAAAAAGCAGGTCTTGAAATCAATGTGAGCCCCTCTTTTCCCTAAATTAATACTCAGACCTACTCTTTTGATAGTGATGGGAACCTGTCTTTATTAAGAGCAGCAACAGTGACACCCAATGGTCATTTACAAATCAGACTTCAAACAGTGCTCAGGGAACATAAGGTACCTATTGTCTACCACTGAAAGTGAATAGCTCAAAGTAGGAGTTCAAAGTGAATTCCATTTGTATGTAGTCCTTATTGTGACTCCACGATAAACATGATATTTTAAGTTAACTTGAATTAACCTTTCATTTGGATCAATCACCAATAATAGCCAAAGATAAAAACAAACTACTAGCAAGGGAAAAAAGCAGCATAGGGATCTCATCATACTCTGGAAAAATCATGAATTTACAAGACCACAAGCTGGAACCATTTTCCTAGAGGACACAAAAATACAGATATCCTAGGTCAAACTTACTTAGAAGTTTAATGACTTCTATGTTTTCCATCAGTGGTGGACAAGCCAGCCACTCGGATTTCCTTGGACTGCTCCATACAAGTTCAAAAAACAGGATTGTAAAAGTACAAAAGTAATTACAACTTTTCCATTACTGTCTTATCTTGAGGGACTAAATTCTGTATGGAGAAGCAAGTACTTGGAATAATACATAACTCCCATAGTAAAAGTTCTCCTACAAATATTAAACTTTGTCACTTATGACTGCACCCTGATAAACTCCTAGGATATTTATAGACTAAGACAAAGGTATTTATTAAAAGGTATTTATTAGTCATCAGTGAATCTTCTACTACAGATCAATATATATGGATCACCACTCCAGAGACTAAAGATTGTGGCGGGGGTTAGATAAGGTTTTTTCTTTTTTTTTTTTTTCCTAATCAGAACTTTTTTGTCAATTGTTTTGAATTATTTTTAATAGAAGTCAATAGTTGGTGATGGAAAGACAAAGATCCAAGCAGAGCAATCCTAGAAGAATACACATTGGAAGAATAAAACATGAGAGCTAGAGCCTCTTCTTCCTGTCACAAGCACAGACATTTAGATGAAGAAATTAAAAAAATATGCAGGAGAAGAGAAAGACGATCTCAAAATTTTTTTCCATGTATAATTATGAACACATTCCAAGTGTGTAAACTGATGGGAAATTTGGGTATGAACATGAGGGATTTTTTCATAATATAGTATTATGAAACAACAGAGGGACTGCTAAACTGCACTGAAAGGCAAGGCATAGCTTGAAATCCTCAGATTCCTTCCAGATTTTGTTCAAAAGACCAGACTGCAAAACACAGTCAACAGATTTTCATTCAGTGACTTCCATAGCAAGACAAACTCGGCACCCATCAATACCTACTGAGCTGTATGAAAACGAACAGTGTAGCTGTCTTTTGAAATCCAAGACAATGTAGCAATTTAAGTTAAAGAGTTAATTCAAGACTGTGCACTGGTTTGCAACTATATCACCATTTAAGTAGGTATATAACAGCACTCTCACTTGTCAATGAGTGCATTATTTTGAATTTATTATTTCTGCCCAAATAATCAGTTTTGTATTTTGTCTTATATATCATGTACACATATTAGAATGAACACTTAGTTTAAACTTTCTTTAAGACGAGGATTTTAATAATTATGTTTCAGACTTCACATACAATTTATTTTACACCAATTTCTTCATGCATTCAGAGTCCACACCCAGCAATATTGCCTTTCCCTTACTCTGTCAGGAATAAAGTGTTCAGCTACCCATTACTTTTAGCTGAAGTATTTCTCTGAAGCAATACATTGGAAGGAAGAGCATATTGCAATATCAGTATTCAGAACAGACCACACAAACCTGTGGACTGGACCTATCCCACCTGTGATTACTCCAGTCTTGTTTTCACTAGTGTAGGAGGCATTTCAGTCTTCTTTTGTTAGCCATAGAGATCCATAACTTGTAACTTGTTTATGGTCAGGTAATGAGTCAACATTCATATTGTATGGATTGTCCAGCTCATAGTTCACAAATGAGTTTCACCATGTCTAGTGCACACAGGGAACTCACGGAGGGTTACAAAAGTGATCCAGCCTTGGATTGCCTTGAGGCCCTGTCCCTCTGCAGAGATGACTCTTGGGGAGCTGTGTAGACAGCTTAGCCCTGGGTTGTCTGATAAACCCTAAACTAAACAGGGTGGTGCCTGCACCATTCAAAGAACAAAAACCTGAACTGAGCCTTGAAATCCCTTAACATATAGTATGCCCTGAGTCTCAATCCAACCACTATTCAGTTGCCTGAGGAAGCAAGGTAAAAAAAAAAAAAAAAAAAGCTGGAGGGTTTCAGCTTCAGTTTCAAACAACAACCTTGTGTATTCAATCACAGACCAGCAAAGGAAAGATAAGGGGAAACTCCACTCAGATATATATAATCCACTTAGGCATATATCATAATCCACTCAGACATAGTCATACACACCATTCCACAAGTTGGGGGATAAAAACCCTATGATTCAGGTTGGAAAATGGAGAGTCACTTCTCCAACTACACAATTGCCTTGTGAAGGAGACCCTTCCCCCTGGATCAGGATGCTGGTTGAGGTAGCTTCCCTGGGATTGAGAACCTTTACCTGGAGGGGTAAGTGAATATTGTTTATGCTTTAAGTTTGTAAACATAGGTGTGCTTATGGTTGTCTGTGAATTGCTTGTGGTTGTAATAGCGTACTACTCTTGCTTTAAAAATTGCGATAGTGCATTCCTCCATTGTATCTGTAAAACCTGCAATAGTCACATGTTAAGTCTTTAAGTGAAGTTCAAATAAATCATTTGCTTGAATCTTGCAGTTAAGTCTTTTTCTGCCACATTACATATATATGGTGACTGCCAGTCCAAAGTGCTAATAAGCACTTAATTGGGACTTGAGTAAACAACACTTAAGCCTAGAAAAAAAACCCAAAACCAAAAACAAAACCCAAACAAACAGAATACTGTTTCATTCATGATGGTACTAGTTATCAAGACTATGTGTCTCCACAGAAGTATGCTATTGTGGGAGGTACATGGAAGCATGCACAGTCAGTAATTATTTGAATGCTACATTAAGTTAACTGTAGTGCAGACATCACATCAACAAGAAGAAAATATAATACTCGAAGAATTAACACTGAACAAAACTTACGTCAGCAAGTATTAATTTAATTTTGTAAACTTCTCAGAAGAGCATCAAATAAATGAAGTTTTGTTTGTCCAAAACAGATTTCAAAAGTCACTGGACTACATTTCATTGAATCTCTTTCTTGGCAATAGGCCTACTACTATTTGAAGTAGATTCTGGCATATAATATCATCTCCGTGTTGTAACACATTGTAAATTCATGTTTGTAACATCCATGTTTTTGATATCCCATAAATACTTCTCTGTGTCTCATTATTGGTCTATGGGTGGGTTTTTAGGCTTTACTATTGATACTTGGAAATATGATGTTGATAGCTACTGACAGGGTAACCAGAGAAAGTTCAGAGGATGATCCCATCTATTAAGGGGAAAGACTAAGTAAAATAGTCCCCGTTAACCTAGAGAAGAGATGACTGAGAAAAGTTAAGACAGATACATAAAACCATGAATGGCATGTAGAAGGTGAATGACAAATGACTTCTGCTAGTCCTATTTCTATGGACTATCCATCTTTTATTCTTGAAAATAATGAAAACCAGCTGAAGTTTAAATCACAAGATGTGTAAACTTAGGTCCTACTCATTGTAATAATTTTATGGCAACAGAACCTGTGGCACCTAAACTCAAAACAGTAGAGCTTACCATGTTTCATGTATGCTGCAGCTGCCATAGCACTGAGCAAAACTGAAAGTCAAAAAGGGCAACCTTACACTCTAAATCTAATAAACTGTGTTACCAAGAGGTAAATGAGAGATTTCAGAAACTCAAAGTGTGATAATTTTATACCAGAGTTTATACTAATTGTGTGGTTTATTTAGTACTAAATTGGTACATTAGCTAGTTGGAAATAGAGGCAAATATATGACAGGTTTGCATGATATTTTTCTGAAATTAGGACAGGAAAATATGTATCGAGTTTAGGTTACTAGATGAGAAATTCGCTGATCATTAACTTTTCTCTACTGCCTCCCTCCCCCCCCCCCCCCCCAGTTAATTAGGTAACAATTTTTGCAAATCAAAATTTTGGAAACAGACCTTAGAGCACCATCCCAAACTAAATTCTGTTGCTGAGATGGAAAAGAATCCTTTTCTTTACTATGTAACAATCTTTTGTTAGGGTAATATGCCTAGACAAAAAAAAAAAAAAAAAAAAGTAGTAGGTGTTAGGAAGATATTCTTTATCAAGGCCAACTGTTTTGATGTGACCAAACTCCAAACTCTTACTTTTGTTCATCCATCTGCTTTAGTGGGTATATAAAGTACATAATCTTCTCACCAAGTTCTGTAAACAAAGATCATAAAGTTCTTTATTGCTAAATATTAGGGAACAATGTATGTTTCACTAGCTAGAAAACAGACTCATTGGAAGGCTAAAAATATTGGCATACTTCCATTCCTTCTCTTTTACATTGGCCTGCATTCATTATTATTTAGTTACTTCAGCCTTGTTGAAAAATGTGCCATTGCACCAAGGAAAATTAAATTGTGTGCTCTTTGTCAAGACCTGTTTGCTTTCACAAAAAACGGCAGCAAAATGGAGCTCTTTGATGTAGCAAATACTTACAAGCATTCTCCAAGTCACAGACAGTCTTCCTTCACAAAATGGGTCAAACTATTAAAGAACACATCTGAGCTAATTAAAAAAATGGCAAGCCTTGTTCTGTTCATTAAAATGTATTTGATTTAAATGGGCTACTTTCACCTCCAGTGTGCTCTGACAGTTTACTCATTTGCAAAGACAATGTAGGAGTATCCCATTCCCAGTGAAAAGGTACCTGAAACTTAAAGTCATCATACTTTCATATGACTGGTTTTATCATCAGTACGCTTTCCATGGAAAAAAAAAAGCATGCACATTTGAGTATTTTAATCCTAAAAAGCCCCATTTTTCCAGGAAACTTCCCTGAAAAACAGGACATTGTTGCAAGTTGTAGGGTCAGAACAAGGAATTGACACTTGTCAATACACCTGAAGATAGCGTCTTGTCTCCACAGATATTTTCCAAGGGATATTATCCACATCCTTTCAATGGTCCTTCATCAATATCAGGGAATTTTGAATCACCCGTCAGGTGTTCAGATCTAGACAAGACAAGACTCCATGCTGAGCAAATCTTTGGCATCCTTGTTGCAACTCTTTGGTGTACAGTTTTATGGAGAACATTTATTGTTCCACTCCGTGCCATAATTCATTTTCATGACTGTGAAATACCAGTCCTGAAGGTCTGTGCAAGAAAGAAAACAATGGGATCTCACTTGTCCAGATGGCCTCTCTCAACAGCAGCAACACCCAGTCCTGGCAGACCAGAACTTAAAATCTAGGGACTATCTTCTGCTAGCTGCTCCTGAGGTATGCATGTTACGAACCCTGAGGTCTTCAGAGCTCGGTCCCTAACAGTCATCAGGAATCTCATCAAAACACCTAGTGATGAAGGGGACATGATACAGGGCAAGATTCAGGAGGCAACAAGTGGTCAGGGATTCATCAGAGCTTCCCCTTAGAGGGGAGTATATATCCCCTTTTCCAGCATATATCAGAACATAGCTTGATATTTGAGGGCACTTTCCCAAACTAAAACCACTCTGTAAAACATACAAACTTCAATGAACGATCATGATTGTGTGGAAAAATTCTGTATCCAGATTATTCCATGATTTCCTCTCAAGTAGTGCAAATCCTGGTAACAAAATGCGTGCGTAGATGGCAGGGGGAAGAGTGTAGTTTTGTTTCACTTTTTCTTAACTCCTGGCACTGATCTGATGATTTCCTGATATATACTGCTGCAGGAGGAAAAGACATAGCAGAAGTATAAAGCACGCCAGCAGTCCTCACTTAGTTCCACGTAGGAGCTGACATAGGACTAGTAGAATCAATTTGCTTATACATAAGGGAGAACCTCGGTTGCTCTGCTATTCCTGCAGATCTTGGCTCCTTAGTCATTACAAAGACAATGAAAAGGCATCACCACTTCTTCCCAAAACCCTTCAGGAAGTTTATGTTGAATGAGGCTGAGAACTGGATGCATGAATTCAGCCATGCAATCCATTACTTAATCATATGAAGAAGTTATTGTGGTTCTGCTGCTGTTTTAGAAAAGAGCCTTATACTCACAGCTGTGACCTTCCAGCCATAACAGCTGTAACCTATAGACTCCTAACCTGAATGATGCAATAATTACTTTTTAGATGGCAATGGGGTCTTTAAAATCCATAAAATGCAATTATTGGTGCTACAGCTTAACTAGTTATATATTATTGGACACACATTATAGC
This sequence comes from Haliaeetus albicilla, assembly GCF_947461875.1. Taxonomy (NCBI): domain Eukaryota; kingdom Metazoa; phylum Chordata; class Aves; order Accipitriformes; family Accipitridae; genus Haliaeetus; species Haliaeetus albicilla. The sequence continues at coordinate 46,448,838 of NC_091516.1, forward strand.
CAACTGCTCTTAAAATGTCGTAAGTACTTATGCTGTGAAGAAGTTTATAGAGGAGTTCAGTAAAGTTGTAAGTAGAAGCACAATAATGACTTTATATTGAGATAGCTGAAATGGACTGCTTGGAGCAAAGCCAGCTGCCAGCAGCCTATCTTTCAGTGCTATCTATTAGAGTTAGCTTCATTATTGCATTTCTGGTTTACTGCCATGGTAGAGAATACAAAGTAATTTACAGATCCATAACTTTGTTCAATTATCTGCACAATGTAGCTTCACTAGAGAGTCTCCTGTGCTTTAAACTAATGCATCAGACTGTTATGATTAGCTGCTTAAAAATTTACTTGGCATGTTCATAAATCCAGCCCACCATTGGCATCTGCTTATCAAAAAGAAAAAAAAAAAAGAAAAAAAAAACCAAAAAAACAAAAACCAAAGACCAAGGTTCAGTAGTTCTGTATTAATATTTCTCCCAACACATACTTTCTTATTTTAATTACAAAGTCTTTGGATCATTTCAAGTTGTTAAATGAAACCACTACTAACGAAAGATTGTTTAGCTCTGCTTAAGCTCTCTTATTTGCTTAGCAGATGTTTCAGCACCAATTAGTCTCAAGGGCAGTTCAGTGCTTTTAATTCAGTGGTTTATATGATCCCTGGATATAACAGACATGTCAGCTTGCTAGGTTTTGCAGTGCATTCAAGAGAGTCACTGCACATTAATGTAAGATCAGTATCATCTTCATATACTTATTATTATTTCAACAGGAGGTATTTCAACATACAATGTTGGCTGCAAAGCTCAGCCTTTTTACTTCTTTAAAGAATTCCAGAAGAACCTATGTCCTGGGTTCGGCTGGGATAGGGTTAATTTTCAGAAGAAGCTGGGAGGGGACACAGCCAGGATAGCTGACCAGAACTAGCCAAGGGGATATTCGATACCATATGATGTCATGCTCAGTATATAAACTAGGGGAGCTTGCCGGGGGTCGGAGGGATCGCAGCTCAGGAATGGTCTGAGCATCGAGTTCCAGGTGGTGAGCAACTGCATTGTGCATCACTTGCTTTGTATATTCTTTTATTAGTATTATTGTTGTTGTTATTTCTTCTCTCTTTGTGCTGTCCTATTAAACTGCCCTTATCTCAACCCATGAGATTCTACATTTTCTTCCAATTCTTGTCCCCATCCCATGGCTGGAGGAGGAGTAAGCGAGTGGCCACGTGGTGCTTAGCTGCCAGCTGGGCTTAAACCATGACATCCTACTAGAAGAGAGAAGCAGACGGCTAGTCAAAGTGGTTTTGGAGAATTAACTGTCAATGCTGGGGTTTGCATTGTGGTTACAGAGTCTTATTTCCACAAGTCATGTATATTCCACATGAACATGAAACTAGTCAAGTTTATAAAATCTGTAAAATATTAAACATAATATAGTTATTTTATCTCCAAAATTAGGTAAAAATACATCTAAACAGGTAAGACTAACACTAGAATTGAGGTCAAGCAATCTGTCATGCAATAATTAATTTTATATCCCTAAAAGTACTGTTTGTATTATTACTCTCTGCAGTTCGGCAAGAAGCAACCTGTAGTTAATAAAATGTACAGTAATCTCTGTCAGTTACACACCAATAAATCCAGGAAGCTAAAGTATATGAACAGAATTCACATGCAAAAGACAGTCACTTTTAACAGAAATTCCAGTCACTTTTAACAGAAATCCCAGTAGCTACCCATAGCCAAATGATCAATTCATCTTCAAGCAAGCTTAGTCTTTAAAATGATGGATGAAATAAAACCTAAGTCTGTATTTACAAACAGTATTTTTATCATTCTCAGTGGAATAGAAACACAGATTTTATATGAATACATTCAGTAACATTGAAGTGTCTCAATAGCAGTAAGTACCTATCCCAAATAAGCTTTAATTCTTGCATTTCTGCAACATTACTGCATTGCCATGGATAACTCAGTGAGAAGAACTATTCAGTCCACAAAGGATGGTCAAGAGAGAACACTTTAAAATATGTATATACACCCACACATCTGGTGGTTTGTGTTGATGGCAAGTTGAATACACGCCAACAGTGTGCCCTGGCAGCCAAAAGGGCCAACTGTGTCCTGGGGTGCATTGAGCACAGCATAGCTAGCTGGTTGAGGGAGGTGATTATCCCACTCTACACTGCCCTGGTGTGGCCCCACCTCAAGTACTGTGTGCAGTTTTGGGCACCTCAGTATAAGAATGACATCAAACTATTAAAGTGTGCCCAGAGGAGAGCAACCAAGATGGTGAAAGATCTTGAGGGCAAGACTTAGGAGGAGCAGCTGAGGTCATTTGGCTTGTTCAGCTTGGAGAAGAGAAGGCTGAGGGGTGACCTCCTTGCAGTCTACAACTTCCTCAAGGGGGGGCAGCAGCGGGGGAAGTGCTGATCTCCTCTCTCTGGTGACCAGCAGTAGGACACAAGGAGCTGGAATGAAGCTGCGTCAGGGGAAGTTCAGATTGGACATTAGGAAAAGGTTCTTCACCGAGAGGGTGGTCAGTCACTGGAACAGGCTCCCCAGGGAAGTGGTCATGGCACCAAGCCTGTCAGAATTCAAGGAGCATCTGGATGACACTCTTAGTCTTATGGTTTAGTTTTAGGTAGTCCTGAAAGGAGCAGGGATTTGGACTTGATGATCCTTATGGGTCCCTTCCAATGCAAGATATTCTATGACTCTCTCTATATAGCCTAATGTTGAAAATGTTTTATATAAAACCATGACAAAACTAACTGAGTCCAGCCCCATCAGAAGGCTCCATAACAGTAAAAGTGAGATACACAGTAAATATAAAAACAGACATTAAAAAAATTTCCTTGTGAAGAGAGATGAAATGTCACAACTGGATTGAAGAAAAAGGTAGAGACATAGGTGAAATAATTAATTAAAAAGAGAGGATGAGTTGAGGCATTCAGTTGGATCTGTCATAACATGAGAAGAAAGCAACATTCTCTGAAACTGAGAAGTGATAACTTGAGAATTTATTGCCACAACATAGCAGAGGAACCAGCTTAGTGACATTCAAAATAAACTTGGTACTGATATAGTTAAGAACAACTCTATTACATTAAAGAAGATAAAAAACAGTCTATAAACTCCTGTGCTGTAGAGTCAAAGGTTAGGAATGTCAGGGTTTAAGGAACAGCTCCAACTTGGTTATTTTCATAATTACACTACATTACACTACGTTACAGAGATCCTAATGCCATTTCTCTGAAAGTACAGCCATGGTGACTGTAGGGCAAGTTGCAAAGGCCAAGGGATTAGAAAGCCAAGCTGACAAGATGAGCAGAAGGCAGATGCAGGAGTTGGAAGGCAGCTGGGCAAAGTGTAGGAGATTGTGGTGTGCTATAAATACTGAACATCTTTACTATCACTTTAATAACACTATCAAAGGTAAGATACCAGAGTAAATGCAAAACAAGGTTCACCAAGTATATCAGGCTCTTTTTTTAATTTAATCTTTTTTCTGATTTTAAGAAAAGATGGTAATGCCAACTCTTCTGTGGAATTTGTAAATCCAAAGAAAAATTGAAAAGCCACATTCTTGCTATGTGAGAATTTATACATAGACACAGTGGAAACATTTTATTTTAAACAAACTCAGAAGTTTTCAGTTTTGATCATCTTTAACCCCACTCGCATAAATCTTGTCCTTTTTCCTGCAAGACACTCTCCCATAAGCTACTTTAACACAGGATGTCATGGATGCAAAATCTTTCTAGAAGTTAAGGTAAGAATGGGCAAGTTCATGGAAACCCCGTCTGCTAATAAAGTGCAGAGAGAGAAACCCCTCAAAAAATCCCTGAGTCAGAAAATTGCCAGAGCCTGGAATAGTCCATAGGAAGCATTACTGTTTGCTGTACTCTTCCATTTCTGTTGCTCCTCTCTAGATGTCCACTCTTGGACCATAACAGATCAGAGGGAAGACAGCTGGACCCAGCAGGGCTGTCTTACAGATCATTTGCCTTATAGAACATTTGCCTTACAGAACATTTTAGTTTTCTGTCAGATGCAGATAGACTAAGGAAACCAATGATATGGCATGATCATAGCAGTGAAATGTCTTAGAAAAAAGTTGCAAGTACTACATTGCAATAGCCACTATGCTTGCTTGATAAATTCTTTACTCTTTCCTTCAAATAGCATAGTATGATACATTATGAAACAATGGGATGAAATATGATCAAGTGGGGTCCAGGTACAACAGCATTCTGGTCACTTCCTAGATGTCCCATTCCAACCTTTCTTGCCCATTTTGTGACCTTCCTGCTTTCTTTTCCTCTGAATGTTTTCTACTTAATACAAGTCCACAATATGCACTCTGGGGACTGTCTAAATTTCTACCTTTATATTTATGGCAGCAGCAGAGTGCATTGACTCACTTTATTCTTCCAGTGCTGTCCTTCAACAAGGATGTGCCTGCCTTCATCAATATTTTGCATAGTAGCCCAACAAATTGGGACAGTCCATCAGAAGAGACAAGTTCCTGTTTCCTTCTTTCTAGATTTTGCTTTACTATTTGAACACTGAATAGCCCAGACATATTGTGTTCAGCTTCAATCCCAAATCACAAGATATTTTTTCAGAAGCTAAGTGTTTTCAGATCAGCTATAGAGCAGAAGCAGACCAGACTGAACAGGCCTTCTCTACTGTGAAGCAGCTCTGTTGTTCAGAGTTTGTTAGATGTTATAGTAAAAGAAAAGCAATTATTTTTGCTATACTTCCCTCCCAGCCAGGACAGAAGTGTTTAAAAACATTGTTACATCTTTTACATCTTCACACATAAAGCTCAGCATAGAACTTCCACTATAAAGAAGTCTTTGTATTTTGTTTGTCAAAACCCATCAGAAGTTTGGGTCCCCCATGAAGATTAAGTCAATAAGAAAAATGTCAGGGACTACATTTTGCCATATCATTTTCAAAATTGATATGGGAAATCTGAAATACAGAACCTGTTTCATTATGAATTCTGCTACCAGTAGACATACTGTAAATTTATGGGGTAGAAATACTACCTCTTGTACTAATAGAAAGAGAAGGGTCTAAGATTTTAAAATTGTAATATGGAAGAAAAAAAAAAGAGAAAAAACATGAGTAATTTCTAAAGCTTTTGTCATTTCCAGGGCCAGTAGATAGAAATATTAATTATATTAAAGATACTTGCTTTATGTGGAAATTTTCTAGAATAAACTCACTAATAAATCTAAGACTTCCCTGTTGCTCCCATCTTTCTGACATTAGGTGCATCAATTGATTTGAGACAGTACAAAGGTTTTGTGATCATTCATCTTAAACTTATTTGTAGAGCTGTTGCCAATAAACAATAAAAGATGAATGTAAAGAAAAAACCTGTACCAAACCGGGTGCATTTACGTGCAGTGTGCATATCCCAAAGGGTTATCATAGATGCTGCACAATCCTAATATGCAACAAACCCAGCACTATGCAAATTATGGAGATTACATGTAATCACCATCCTTGTCCTCATGCTATCCCCGAGCACACTGTGAAGGGCAGAAATAGTTTAGGTTTTATACACTGTTTCTTCCTTGCTCAAGTGGATTAAAAAGAATGGATCTCCATTCCAATAACAGAAGATACTTTTGACTCTTTCAATTTTTAAACTGGAAGGAACTTTCATTTTGGTGCTTTCTTTGTTGACAGTTTACGTGGTATCAAATAAAAAGTTAAGTCTGGGCAATGACATCACCTAGGCAAAACAAGTTAAGGGAAAAAACCTACAAATATTTCAGAAGACATTAAAATACATTTAGCTTGTAACAGTAAAATTCTTAACAGCAGGCACTTACTAAGAAATAATCTCCTCAGTGGTTAATGGTCCAAGGTGCAGCTCAGGACCATTAACTCCTCCCGACTGGTCATTAACTGGCAAAAGAACAAGAATCCAACTGTTACTAAGAATCATTCATTTAGCTCTTTGGATGCTAAGTCACCTTCTTCACGCCCAAACATTAAAACACAAGGAATTTAGTTTTTCTGTTTCTTCAGTTGAAGAAAGGAGAATCATATCCACAAAGAATCATTATCATTAAGCTGTCAACATATGCAGCTCACCAAAATAAACTTCCTGCCTGATATATCCAGGGCACATATGCCTGCTCCAAAATATCCAACCAGGAACTGTCGAAGAGGATTAAAGTGGAGAAAAAAATATATTTCTAATGGTTAGGATCAGAAGATTTAGTAAGGAAAAATGCATAGAATGCATACAGACTACATCTCACTGAATTGTAAGACATGTTTTCTCTAGGAGATTAGGGGAAAAAGAATGCCAAATTTTACCATGGCATTAATAAATAATCTTGGAGAGGTGTTATGTCCCAATTTCTCAGAACAACTCAGGTTCGCCGATTCCCCGGTCAGGATTAAGGTGAAAGGACACCAGGGATCCTTTAACTCACAAAATTCAACTTGTATTCGCTTAGGACAAGAATTGGCATAAAATTACGCCAGTAAACTGTGTGACGTGCTAACCATACATCACAAAACATATACTACAAGCCTTGCTTATTTGGGGATCAGTTCAGGGAAGAAAATAAGGAGAGCCCTCCCATTGAGTCACAAGGTTCAGAGTGGACCCCCTTGCTTTCTAGACTCCCTCTCAGACATGAGCCCAGGGGTGGCTGGATCCACACCTAGTCCCAGATTTGGTCAATGGTTTATGTCTGAAGGGATGAGGTGTAGGGATTACGGCGGGGGGAGAGAGAGAGAGAGAGAAGATTAAAGAGAAAGATTTCACCAGTCCTGGGTTCAGCATTGGTCCAACCAGTCTACAGGTCCAGTTCCAGAAGGCGCATGCGCGTGAGGCTTCAGTTCGTGCCCCTTTATCATCTCCTTGCCCCTCCTCCAGATGGGCACTCAAACTCATTAGGCTAATTAGGCATCATGCACCATTTTTGCTTCCAGAACCTTCACGAAATGGGTCGGTGGCCTTGGATGTCATTTGGTGAATAACTTCTCCCTCCCTGCAGGTACAACCGTTCGTTGACCTACATGGTGAGCTGCCCCGCTCAGAGTATCATGATAGGGAGCTGCGCACCCTCCAGCATGCACGGCATGGCACAGCACACCCTGTTGCTGACCAACTTCTCACCTGCCTGTGGTTTGTTGCAGGGTTCATTGTCATCGTTATGCAGAACTTGTCCAACCACAATGTTTGAGACATTAACTCTTTCAGTCTCTCAAAAGAGGTCACTTACAGTACTATTATAGCATCATAGGCTTCAAAGGACTTCCAGAGGTCATCTAGTCCAACTTCCTTTTCTAAACCCTATTTCAAAAACTAGATTGATTTGCTCAGGGCCTTGTCCAGTCAAGTTTTTAAAACCTTCAATGGTTCACAGCCTCTCCCCACTACCTGTTCAGAGTCATTGCCTCCTCTACTTAGAAAGCATTTTTTATTCCTTAGAATGTGCATTTCAGTTGCCCCCTTACAGAACAACAACAGAAATCCGTCTTTCATCCACTTTTATTCCTGTTTCAATAGAAGGGGTTTTAATCATAAATGAACAGTCACAACTTAGATAACATTAAACAATGTTAAATTATAGATTAATAAGTTTACATCTTGACTCAGATACAGCACTAATGCTCACCAGACTTCCCACCCTCCATGGCAGGGTGGGTATTGTTCCACTGATATCTAATGAGCTTGCACTAACTCCATCAAGTACCATCAGAAGGTCATCCCTTCATCTTCCTCCTCACTCACCACTCTGCCCCACCACCTTTGTTTGTCCATGCAACAACCACTTCTTTTTGCCAGCATAAAGTTTTGGTCAGGAAATCAAGTCAGAGCAGTGACCAGATTAAAAATATTCATCTGAGAGACAGGTAAACTTTTGGGGAATGTGGAAATTGCAGCTTGAAATAACTGCAAAACTGCAGCCCTGCCCTATATGTCCTTCAATACTGGACTGAACCTCTTTGCACACAAAAGGTGCTCTATCCTGATTCACTGTCTCTCAGTACTATTGCAGTATAATAAATATAATATCATATCATGTTTTAAAAGTAGCATGTAGATTTACCTAATGTATAACAATGACCACCATCCTCCTAAATATTCTTATTACTTCCAAGCACTAATTGGAATGAGATAATAGGCTACATTTCTGAGATTTTTGTCATTCTCTGTGCCATAAAGTAAAAGCTTCAGTTTGAACAGGGACAGACCAAAAGTTAGGATAAGCACTGCTTATCTTTTAGGTGTCTGTGAAAAGAGATTCTTATACACCATCTCCAAACCATTTTGTTTTGTTTACAGTTCTGATCAAATGATTTTGGAAAAAAGTAACCTTCTTGTTTGCACATATATTCTTTTTTTCTGCTTTCTGAGGTACAACTGTTTACTTCAGTATCCAAATCAAGTTTATGGCAATGTATACTGCCAGTGTCTTAGAGCCAAAATAACTGAGAAAAAGAAAGGTGTTTCATTTGCAAAATGCATCAACAGGATTGCCAATGAAGTTCTGACTCCAGACTGTTTATATTAGTGATGATGTAGGAAGTGGAATGAACACAGCTTGAATTTCAGATAAATCACTGCGTATGCTGTGTGGGCTGTTAGAAAAATCTGCTTTGACTTGTTAACAGCATACTTGATCTGGAAACTTCAACAGAAAATAAATATGGAGCACCAAGACATCATTTTCACAGAAATACTTTTCCAAACATGCTTTACATGGTTGTTTTACAGTCATGTTGTTGTTTCTTCTTTTTATGGTCTGTTTTATTGTATGTTATTGTATGTTATTGTTGTGTTTTCTCCTCAAAGCAAAGTTGTTTCCCCATTTATGGATTATGAAGGAAAAAATAAAAGAAAGAAAGTTTGCAGCAGATAGAGCATATTCAGCCTTTCCTGCTAAGCATATTCCCTTATGTATGGAAACATTCAGTATTTGCTGCTCAGAGAGACTGGGGGTGCCAAGACTGTATATACACAAGATGCTCCATGTATGCTGAGCCACGCAACCATGTTAGCATGGTGCTAAGCCTGAGCCACAATGTCTTTTCTTTCAGCAGAGCTTATTAACTTGAGTTTAAGATCACATTAATTGAAGTCATATGTCTTTTGGTCAAATCAGAACAGGAGCAGAACTAGTTTCCAGCTGCTTCAACACTCGATAACAATGCATTCATTAAAGCCTTTGTTAGGACAATTAACTGGAAGGTAGGAGATGTATATTCCAGCTCCAATTAGCACAGAAATATAATTAGTTCAAATACAATTGATGAGACTTACCCAAAGGCGCATCTTCAAGCATCTGGAGAAGCTTACAAATAGACACTGAGGTGTCTCTAGACTTTGTGTATTTCCTGATAGCAGGAAGATAGACAGCAACCACTCAGGGATTTCAAGAATCTAAAATTTGGACTTCTGTCCCAAACACACCTTTCTTCCTGCAGGTCCTACCTCTGGCTCAGTGTTATCAGCCCTGCACACACATTGCACTTGTGACATGGAAGCACAGTGCTATCTACTCTAAAATGCAGATAGTATGAACTGGTCTGCATTCAAAGGTATAAAATTATCCCTCTTGGGATGGCTCAAATGACCCATGAATAAGATAGCCATTAATGAACTTGGTTAGAAAAAAACAGATTACAACCAAGACCATATCCTAGCTCATTTCTCTAACCCAGGTCTGCAATCACCTTGTGACACAGTAAAGCCCAACACCAAGCAAAAATAGTTCCATAGTGCCCAGAGGTTTTTCTAGCTATTCACTAACTTGATTACACTTGCAGTATCCTGAAGAAAAAAATCAGATTATAAAAGATATAAGAAGGAGGAACTAAGTAAGGTGCAAAACCTCCTACCTATGCATGTAAAGGATGGAGTGGCTCATCTCACAGTTTTGAGCATGGCAGGAACAGCTACAGATTTGTAATTTCTTGTCACCTTAAGGTCTATTATTGCTACCTCAGCAATCATTTTAAGAGGATGCAACTCTAAATATAAAAAGGTATAGTACCCTATAAAAGGTGTTTGTAGCCTGTCACCAGCGGATTTATTTTAACTTTCAGCATATATTGCCAGTGCTCAAAGTCACATTTTTTAAGAGCTACAATTTAAGAAAAGACAAGTTTTCTATCTGTTGTCCCAAGACATGAAATAGGCTAACTAGGTACCTGGCATTCTGAAAGGTTTACTTTTTTCTCTAAAATTAACTTCAATATTATGTAAAAAATTACCATATAGTATAGGACTTCTGCTCATTAATTTTCTATACTGATGGACCCTTGAAAAATTCAACTTCCCAGTTTCCACTGCTAATGCAGCAAACCAAACCCTTTGAATCCCTGCCAAGCATGCAGTATCAGTGTGTGACACTTTCAACAGATTCTCAAGAGCCATTTGGACCCCCCATGCACACTGTGCCCAACAGAGTCTCACCTTTGTGCTGGGTGTGTGGCCACAAGTACTGCATGAACAAACGGTCAAGATTTTTGGCACTGGGTCATTGGTGAACTGTAAACCTGTCGTGGCTTAACCCCAGCCAGCAACTAAGCACCACGCAACCACTCACTCACTCCCCCCCCATCCAGTGGGATGGGGGAGAAAATCAGGAAAAGAAGTAAAACTCCTGGGTTGAGATAAGAACGGTTTAATAGAACAGAAAAGAAGAAACTAATAATGATAACACTAATAAAATGACAACAGTAGTAATAAAAGGATTGAAATGTACAAATGATGCGCAGGGCAATTGCTCACCACCCGCCGACTGACACCCAGCCAGTCCCCGAGCGGTGAATCCCTGCCCCCACTTCCCAGTTCCTAAACTAGATGGGACGTCACATGGTATGGAATACACTGTTGGTCAGTTTGGGTCAGGTGCCCTGGCTGGGCACGAGAAGCTGAAAAATCCTTGACTCTAGTCTAAACCCTACTGAGCAACAACTGAAAACATCAGTGTTATCAACATTCTTCACATACGGAACTCAAAACATAGCACTGTACCAGCTGCTAGGAAGACAGTTAACTCTATCCCAGCTGAAACCAGGACAAAACCATTACAATAACATTTAAATTTGTCAAGGAAAAAAGGCAGAAAACTTTTCTACCATGCTGCAGCTGACATTGCATGTTTCAGATCTGACTCCTTTTTAGTCTGTAAAAAAATAAACCTGATCTTGTAAGAAGCTTTATAGGGCTAGAACACACCATGAACAGGAAAATTTAAACTCAAGAATCTGAGGCTAATACTGTAGAAGGGAAAGGGCATTTTGTACAGGCACATAATTCTTTAAAAAACAGGCTCTGCCAACAGGGTTGAACTGGAAGCGTTAAAAAAAGTCATCATCATCATCACTCTGCAGAGAGAACAATGATTTAATGGTTACTGGTGTATTGCTTTGCATCAGATGCTGACAGTTACAATTTTACTTCATTTTAAACTTCTGCTACCAATATGCTGATCTCAGCAAATGAATTTGCTACTTGAAGAAATAAACTCCCATTAGGATCATAATATTAAGAAAGCAGCAACTGCTTATACGTGTATTGTTAGATCGTGTAGTCACTACAGTGTAGTTAACACAATAATTTAGAAGCATATTGGGGGGAGGGGAAGAAGGGAAGTCAGTGCCCCATTTTATCTATCTCAATTACTCTTACTCCCCTAATATCCTTTCTGAAAAGAAATTAAGAACAACTAGACATGGCTCCCTGCGACAACAGCCAATACATACTTAAAATGCCAGACAGAAAAAGCACAGAAGGCTTTGCTTTTTAATGCAAGTTGAAGTTTACGATCCCCTGATGATGTCTACTTTGAAGACTTCTATTCACCTAAGTTGCCTAAACAAATGTAAAAGCTGAAATGGTGGATAAATTAGTCCACGCAGGAGCTTCTATCTTCAGTATTTAAAATGGAGCTCAGGTACCTCTAAATTTTACTGCAGTTGGACATATAGATAGTCCCTTCAGGTATTTCATTAAATGGCCTTATTTTTCAGGTTTCTGAGGACACTAAACTTTCAGCAGAGCTTGCCATGGACACTCTGAAGAGTCTCCACAATGAAAGACATGGCACCATCTAGCAATGCTCATGTTAAAATATGGAATATGCTGGCGTCGTAATAATGTTCTCTTACCACCTACAACTGATGTTATGCAGTATGCTAAAAGGACATTATTGTTCAGGCAAATACTAATAAACCTCATCAGCACATCTTTCTAATGGTTTTTCTTCTTTACATCAAAAAGTAACTAATGCTCCCCATTTCTAAGTCCATATAGAACGTGTGAAAGATTGTTACTTTGTAAATCAAATTTTAAAATGGAAATGAAAGGAAAATATTTTGTCTGCCATAAATAATGTGAAGACATTACAAGATAAAACTAGTAACCATCATCTTCTACTTTATTCATTTCAATAGAAAATTGAAGGACAACAAAATATATAATGAATGCACCAAGAAATCCATGCAAACCACTACAAAGTTCACAGGCAAATGAAATACCATTCCAACTAAGTCTGAATCTATTCAAAGAATACAGTCTTATAAATGAGACACTATAACCCATTCACTGTGTGTATAAAAAGGTTTCATACTTGTTCCACAGAGTAAATAGTGACAGCCTTGATCCCTACTGAGCCCAGGTCAGCTGGTCCTGCTGATGATTTAAAACCCACAGTATTTGCAGAGACTGCCTATATATAAACAAATTACACAAATCAACAAATGGAAAAATTAACTAGATCACTGCTTTCAGTCTAGTTTAGCTTGTTAATCACTGTACCCATACCAAGTTTAATACTGCCAATTATGTACACAGGGATATCACGTTGAATTGCACATATTTCAGTATCAAATGCCATCATAAGACAATGCACAAAATGCAAGCTCCCCCAAACACTGAAACTGAAGATTAAGTTCCAAAAGGTACATTAATATGCAATTATATATATGCAAGGCACTACAAAAAACGTCCACTCAACCTATTGCACAGATTTTTTCCAGATTTATGCCTGCAGCAATTTCATCTCTTTTTTCTAAGGCTTCTCCTGAAATTCACTTCATGGTACAATAATCTTCATTAACAAATAGCATGTAATACTATATTCAAGCTGAGTAGGAACACTAGCACAAAGCTAGTTGAATATAAAAACACATAACTGAAGTGTGTATAGATCCTTTTCCCTGCTTATTCAATTATATTAAACTGGGAATATATCTCTTGATTGGTTCCTATTCTCTTCTTGAACAACTTTTATCTTCACGGCCTCTACGTACTGTGATTAAGTAATAATGTGCTAAAACTTACTTATGCGTTTCCAACTCTCCATTATTTCCATAGCTTTTCTATGTAGCTAACACAAATATGTCTTACTTAGAGTATTCAGGACAGATGTTCTACTGGATCAAATTCTATCCATTCCACATTGATTTCCATCACATTTTATTGTCAACAAACTGTTGCTCTGTAGCTTAAGGGCTTCAACATGCACATCAAACCATCCCATTATATGATACACTTTCTGGCCCAGCACTGAGATCTCCATAAATATTTCACACATCATAGCAACTGTTCATTATGGGTTTTGAGTTTTACAGGAATTTTAATTAGAAGTCCCCATGCTGTTCCAAGCAGTTTTATGGTTTTTAATTCAATTAAAAGGAGGGGAAAAAAGCAAAGTTTTTTTCTCAATTAATGCATGCAGCCTCCAGCAACAGCCATCTTACCTGCTACAAGCCCTATCACACAATGCCCACTCTGCCCCACCCCCCCCCAAGCAAATCAGGAAAAAAAACACCACACAACTGTGCATAGTAAAGAATACAAAGGAGTGCAAAGTTCAATCAGGTTAGTAAGTGGAACTGTTATTTAACAACATTGTGCGTTCCACACATCTGTATCATCCCAAATACATCCATTATAGCAATTCATTTAGAACAGCATGATTCTGAATTGACTTACAAAAGCTTTAAAATTACTTTAAATCAAGTACATCTTTAGCACAGCATGCACACTGTACAAGTTCAAAGGGGAAAAAAAGAAAATTAAAATACTTATCATCTATTACTGATTGGCTGAATTCTTGCCCATCTGACCTCTTTAGTCTTCTGGCATTTGACTATTGCACTCTGAAGTTTTTTTACAGAGCATGTTTGGATAACATTTTTTTCTCCAGTAGACCACTTAACACTGAGTTGTTTGAGTGTAATGCAGGAAACCCCAGAAAACATATATTGTTTGGTTTTGCTCATAATCTCAACTTTTTTTTCAGTTTGCATGCCCACAAATGAAAAAAATAACAGACTGATACATAGCACAGAAAAACTTTCATTAGTCAATATCCCTTCAGTTAGAGTACTGCTCGCTGGCAACTGTGTAAAGCACTTCAACATTTGCATGGGAGACCAATTAACATCATGTAGCGTTCGCCACATATCAAGGTGCCACGATTAGATCACTGGTCGGCCTGGACCAGGGAAAGAGACAGATAACACACACAGTGTGAGCGCCAACTTCCGCCTTTTATTGCTCAGTCAATTCCTTTTATACTAACAAGGGTAGGCGGGATTACAGACACATCGTAAGGCTGCGACTAAGCCTCTAACTTTCCGTGACATCGCGAGATCTTCCGAACGCCGAACCCTACAACATCATACAAAAAACTCTTTTAATAGCTTCTTAGACTGACTGGGCTAAGACTTTTAGTCCTCTTCAATGCCTTAATGACTGACTCTCACTATAAAATAGGAGTAAAATTTCATTACACTTTTTAAATTTTAATTTAATTTTTAAACTTAGCAAAGCTGAGGCACTTGTTAGTCTTCTTCACATACATAGCCTCAAATTTTTTAAAAATAAATAAAAAGCTAAACAAAGCATCTATTTAACTATTCCCTGGACTGTAGCTTCAGTATTAAAAAACAGTTCAATATATTTCAGCTTATTATCAATGGAGGCAAGGAAAAAAAAAGAGTGCTTTTTGTTACATACCAATAAAAAAAATCTAACTCCAAAAGGCTCTGAGGTAGACTTTCCATAACAGCTCAAGTGTTTGAGAAAACTGAAATGCCCCACAAGGTTGTAGTAAGTCCTACTGACAAATGCAGGAAGATCTACAAAGTAGGAAAGACTTACTTATACAGGAACTGAATTAAAAACATCTAATTGCTTTTGCAATTGTTTTAAATAACTTCGTCTTTCCTATAGGGTTCATGCTTTTAATGAGAGCTTATGTTTGTCTGAAGGTGAGAACATGATGAGAGAACCATTTCATGGTAGAAGCCACTGCCTCAGTAGCTCAGAGTTGCTTGTATCCCTTTCATTACAAACATTTATCCATCTGCTCAGCTTGAAATCTATGGATACTTTGAGGGAACTGCCCACGTGATTGAAGTTAAATATTTGCATACAGAGTGGTAGGATCAAAACATTAGGCAAGACCTTTTCCACCTATTTCAGTGACAGGGTGTGCTAGAGACAGTTCTTCAATAGTAAGTACTAAGTAATGGTAAAAATTGTACTTGTATGAAGTCAGAGCCCTGTTTGAATTAAAATTAAGTGAATCTGATATTTGTGTTATCTTGAAGATTTTTAAATATAAAAATAATTGCCTGGATTACTCTCAGTATCGGTTACTGCAGGTTTAAACCAGAAAACTTCATTTTGTTATCCACTTCTTAGGGAACCAATTTGAAAGAATGAAGTTGTTTTTTACAGGATTCTTAAAACTCTCTTTTTCTGGGGAAACAATCAGAGTAAGATAAGAGCAGAGAGGTATATGGTCACACAAGAAAGTAAACAAAAACTGTACCTAAGTGAAAGGAAATCAAAGGGTTTTAAAACTAGAAGGAAGCTGATCCATGAGCTTGTATCAGCTAAGCCTGTTTTCCTGTGGACTTGTCCCACATTCTCAGCACAGCTCCCAGCCTTCTCAGTGCTGTCTCACGGGATATCTATGAGCAGCAGTTACTCCTCCAGATCTACATGCAATCGCCTGGCTGACTTCTAGCTGTAAAAAAACAAGCAGATGGCTGAGTTATAACTTTCTTTAGTGGATGGCACACAACTATCCATTCTGATGAAGTTTGATGAACTTTTCTGGAAGTTTCATGTATTTGAGTCTTCCGTGTCTGTCATATTTGGTACAGGTTCACTCAGAGCCAAAAAAATCTCGAGGACATGAAGGAAATCTTAAGTAAGAAAGGGACTGACATTTGTCTTGGTTTTTAGGAGGTGAAGTTAAAGAGATTCCTCATTGCAGTGTTGTTTCAAATGATGGGGTATCCAAAGAAAAGCAAAGCAACTCTCAAGAGAATGTTGTTAAAAATCAAACCCAGCTAGCTGGAATGGAAACATTGGCATATTATCTGGTAAGCAAAAATCACAAAAATTAGACTAGCATATGCATATGAAAGACACAGCCTTACAAGAGGGTAAGTAATTTTTACAGTACCAGAAAGTTAAACTTCTTTAAATTGCACATAATATATCTTTTCTTCTAGCTATTGATATAGAGAACGAACTGCTAATTGCTTAATGATTGTCTCTCTGTAACTTTACATACCAAAGACCAGTGCTCATCAAGGATTAATCCTGTCAGAGACTGGTACTTGGGAGTGATGAGCAAGAAGGAACCATGAACAATCACAAAACTTAATTAAATGTTTGATAAATTTACCATCTTGTCGAGAAGGCTCAAGTAGAGGCCTTGCTTGAATAGATAGGGCCAGAAAAGATAAGAACTCCTGCCTTTGTTCTCGTCCTTGTAGATAATTTAGCTTAAACTAACCCTATGGTTTTTACACCACTAATGAGAACTTAGATAATAAGAACACTAACGAGAAAAGACCATACTGCGCAGAATCACCTGAGAAGGGTCAAATAGCGGACAAGTGAGGAAGACTATGGAAGACCACCGGAGGACTCCTGAAGACCACCAGAGACCTTCAATGCGCCTGTGTAAAGGACATTTGCATATGCTAATAGTTTCCCGGAAAACTAATGAATATGTATAACATTTCTCGGAAATCTAGTGAATATGTATATAGAACATGTATTTAACCTGCACAATTAGACCTGACGGTGTGCACGATAGGTGGAGCGATCCCCCGTGCATCCAGCGCTGCCAATAAAGAATACCTACTTAATAGTTAATCAAACTATTGAGTCAATTTCTCTGAATCAATCTGGCACCCCAGATGGGACCTGCTCTGCTCGGCTGCAGGACCCGCTGAGAACAGGACTCCCTAGGGTACCCCCGGGATTTCCCGGAGGGACTCCTCGCCTCAATCGGATCACTGCGGGAGCAGACAAGGACACCATCTAAAGGAGTAAAGGTATTCTTTAATCTTTTATTTTTGGGACCGGTCATTTGTAAAGCTATCCATAAGTCATAAGACAAAAGTAAACTTATGCAGGATGGTGTATACCAGGTAGCTAGCACCCTTGGTATACATTTGGTGTGGTATATGTTTGGGTGCTTTTGTTTCGGTACACTCTGTATGCTTTTATACACTTTGTGTGCTTTAGGTTTGGTACCCACTCATGTGCTTTTGTTTATGTTTTGAATTTGATTTTGACGTTTTCGGTTACTGAATGAGGTAAACGGCTACTGGGACTGAATTACGGATATCGTTTGCGGATTTTGGCCTAAACAACATAAGACAATTAAAACTGTGGATTGAATGTTTGAGTAAATGAGACACAGCTCAGCTGTGGAGCGTGTGGAGTTCTGATCCGCAGTCTTGTAACTCTGCAAGGGGTACGGCCGGAGACGAACGAAGTGTGATGCACTGGTGATGTGGAACTTGAATTTATATGTTAGCATTGTAATTGTAAGTTTGAGTTTGATTATCTTAATCATTTTGTGGTGCTGGTGTAAGAAAGTCCCTGTATGGTGCATCGTATAAATGTGGGTAATTGAGTGGTGTCTTTTACATCCAGGAAATGAGTGTATGCCCTCATATGTCTTGGAATGCATGTGGTGCAAACAGAGGTTGCAAATAGATTGTGGAGGGGATATTGAATGCTCTGAGTGTCGGGTTTGGACTCCCTGGGACAAGAGGGAACGGGCTACATATACAGTTGAGATTGTGGTTGGAAAGGTAAAAATATAAACGAGTAATATGGGAGGTAAACAAAGTGGTGGAATATTGAAAAAGAGCCCCTTAGGCTGTATTTTGGATCACTGGAAGGAGATAGGGGGACCGCCAGGTGGAAGTGTGGATAAGAAAACTTTAATAAAGTATTGCAATCAGTGGTGGCCTTTATATAAGTTAGATGATGATGAAAAATGGCCCTTTAATGGGACATTGAATTATAGCACTTTGTTACAATTGATGTTGTTTTTGAGACGAGAAGGAAAATGGGATGAGGTGATGTACGCAGATATGTTTTTCACTTTAAGAAATCATTCAGAGTGGCAGAAAGAATGTGGCATTAATTTGGCCCCACAAGACCCTCTTGTGTTAGCAATGGAAAAGGAGCAGAAAAGGACTACAGGGAAGATGAAGAGATGTTGTTCGGCATGTAGTATAGGACAAAGATGTGTAAAATTAAAGGAAACTGAGGAAAGAATAGAAGATTTTGTTTTTTCACCACCCGTACTACCTCCAACACCCGTAGAAGGTAATTTTACTGATGATACAGGTGCGAAAGAGCCTGATGAAGGTACGAGCACGAAAGATTTAGGTTTTACTCCTATTACAGCTCGCACCCGGAGTAAGGTCGGTCCAATAATCCAGGCTCCCTTAAGACAGGCAATAGGAGCTACTGGTCCTACGAGGATTAAAGTGCCATTTACGATGAATGATTTAGATTCATGGAGGGAAATGGTAAAAGGATATCGGGATGATCCTGAGGGAGTTGCTAAAAGATTTGAGTTAACTGTTAAAAATCAAGATCCAGATTGGAAGGACATCGATTTGATGTTAGATGCCTTAACCGAAACTGAAAAGCAATTAATAATAAAGAATGCTTGGACTCAGGTCCAAATTCAAATAACTGCTGGGGTTTTACCCGGTACGGTAGATAATCACGTACCGAGAACAGACCCCAATTGGGACCCTAATGATGACCATGATTACCGATTGTTGAAAAAATATCAAGAATGGATAAAAATTGGTATTGAAAATGCGATACCGAAAGCAGTTAACTGGTCAAGTCTGTATGCAGTGAAACAGGGTCAGACTGAAACTCCCACAGAGTTTCTTGATCGGTTAAGAGTAGCTATGCAGAAATTTACTACCTTAGATCCCTTATCTGAAGTGGGAAAACAACAGTTAATCTTTTTGTTTTTAGGACAATCTTCAGAAGACATAAGGCAAAAGCTTCAGAAACTGAAAGAGCCTGAGATAAGGGACTTAGAAAAATTGATAGAGGAAGCTTGGAGAACGTATCGGAACAGAGAAGGGGATGAGAGACGAAAAATGGGAAAAGCTATTGCTGCAGCTACCGTAGCTGCACTGGGAAAGCAGGACAACTCCCTTCGTGGGAGAGGTCGGGGAACTGGAAGGAGGGGAGGCTCATGCCAGCCCCTAAGATCGGACCAATGTGCTTATTGTAAAGAAATTGGCCATTGGAAAGGACAATGTCCTAAGCTAAGTGGAGCACAAGCTGTCGTAGCCAATGTTACCTCTGGTCAATGAGGGGGACCGGGGGAATCCACCCTAGCGGATCCACTGGTTAAAGTTAAGCTAGGGAAAATAGAACAAGAGGTGGATTTTCTTGTAGATACGGGAGCATCCTATTCAGTGTTAAATCAAAGGTTGATACCGGAGGATGAAGAGTTTGTGACTGTAGTGGGAGCTACTGGCCAGCAGAAAAAGGCTTATTTCCTAAAACCACTTAAATATAAATTGGGTAAACAAATAGGAATACATAAATTTCTGTATTTGCCCGGATCTCCAAAATCCTTGTTAGGCTGTGATTTGCTAGAACAATTGGAAGCAGAAATTGTTTTTGAAAAAGGAAAAATGGAATTAAAAATCAAGGAAGACCAGCTAATTAACATTTTAAGCTTGGCATTAATACAAGCTGAACCAAAATTTGAAGTACCTCCAGAAATTGTTGATCAAGTATATCCTGGAGTCTGGGCCTCTGAGGTTCCAGGAAAAGCTAAAAATGCAGCCCCTATAGTAATTAAGCTGAGACCAGGAGAAGAACCTGTCAAAGTTAAGCAATATCCCCTGAAATTAGATGATAGGAAGGGGATCAAGGAAATAATTGACAAGTTTCTACAATATGGAATATTGATTGAGTGTGAATCAGAATATAATACACCTATACTACCAATTAAAAAGGCAGACGGGAAAAGCTATAGGTTAGTCCAAGATCTGAGAGCCATAAATAAGATTACTGAGGATATACATCCAGTAGTCACGAATCCATATACTCTGTTAACAAAACTAAAAGATAACCAAGTTTGGTTTACTGTGCTGGATTTGAAGGATGCCTTCTTCTGCCTGACCTTAGCCACAGAAAGTCAGAATTTGTTTGCTTTTGAATGGGAAAATCCTGAGTCCGGGAGAAGAACTCAGCTAACATGGACAGTATTACCTCAAGGCTTTAAGAATAGCCCCACTATCTTTGGAAATCAATTGGCGAAAGAGCTTGAAACTTGGGTACCCCCAGACAATGAAGGAATCTTGTTACAATATGTGGATGATCTCTTAATAGCTACTGAAACCAGGGAAAGCTGTATTCGATGGACTATGAATCTTCTTAATTTTTTGGGTTTAAGTGGATATAGAGTCTCTCAACAGAAAGCCCAGCTGGTTCGACAGCGTGTGACCTACCTGGGACTTGAAATCTCGGGAGGACAACGGGAGCTCGGGACTGAGCGGAAAGAAGCCATTTGCCGAACACCAGAGCCCCAAACGGTAAAAGAGCTGCGGACCTTTCTGGGAATGACAGGTTGGTGTCGCCTTTGGATATATAATTATGGATTATTGGTAAAGCCATTATATGAATTGATAAAGGAAGACCAGTCAAAAGTAATTTGGACTGGAGAAACACGAAATGCATTTAAGCAGCTCAAACGAGAACTAATGAGAGCTCCTGCTCTAGGACTGCTGGATGTTTCAAAACCGTTTTGACTGTTTTCTCATGAGAGACAAGGAATAGCTTTGGGAGTACTAGCACAAAGACTTGGTCCCTATAAATGAGCAGTAGCTTATTTCTCCAAACAACTGGACGAGGTGAGCAAAGGATGGCCTGGTTGCCTTCGAGCTGTTGCAGCGGTTGTTATCAATATTCAAGAAGCCCGAAAGTTTACCATGGGACAGAAAATAACAGTGCTAGTCTCCCATACAGTTTCAGCAGTTTTGGAACAGAAAGGAAGCCATTGGCTTTCGCCCCAGAGATTCTTAAAGTACCAAGCAGTGTCAGTAGAACAAGATGATGTGGAAATTGTAGTTACTAACATTGTCAATCCAGCCTCTTTTCTTAGTGGAACTTTGGATGAACCAGTGACACACGACTGCATAGAAACAGTAGAAGCTATATATTCCAGTCGACCAGACCTCAGAGAAGAACCTCTGGAGGATGCTGAAAACTCCTGGTATACCGACGGGAGTAGTTTTATAAAACAGGGACAACGTAAAGCAGGATACGCAATCACAACCACCCAACAGGTAATCGAATCTAAGTCATTGCCTTCTGGAACTTCAGCGCAAAAGGCGGAAATAATTGCCCTTACCAGAGCATTGGAATTGGCAAAAGGGAAAAAGATAAACATTTGGACAGATTCTAAATATGCATTTGGAGTAGTTCACGCTCACGGTGCAATTTGGAAGGAACGAGGATTGCTAACTGCTCAAGGAAAGCAAATAAAACATGCAGAAGAAATCTTGAAACTATTAGAAGCCGTGAAGCAACCAGAAAAGGTAGCTATCATGCATTGTCGAGGACACCAAAAAGGAAACACAGATTCAGAAATTGGAAATCGACTAGCAGATTATGAGGCTAGGCGGGTGGCAGAAGAAGTGGAAGCAGAAACATTATCCTTAATACCAGACGGTAAAATCCAAACTGTAAGTACAAATCAGAAACCAAATTATTCAAAGGAAGACCTAAAATTAATTGAAGATCTGGATGGTAAAGTAGAGTCAGATGGATGAGTTCATTTAGCAGATAATCGTATAGTAATACCATCCAATTTAATATGGACAACAGTTTTAACTGAACATAATAAGACACATTGGGGAGCAGATGCCCTGTACAAAAACTTAAATCAGAAATTAATAGGACGCAATCTGTATACAATGGTGAAACAAATATCTCAACAGTGTGAAATTTGTTTACGTAATAACCCTAATGTGGCAAATCAAGTAAAGTTGGGGATAATTGGCAAAGGAAATTATCCAGGACAACAGTGGCAAATTGATTTTTCGGAGCTCCCAAGAAAAGGGGGGTACCGATACTTGTTAGTCATGACTGACACATTTTCAGGCTGGCCAGAGGCTTACCCCTGCCGAACAAACAAAGCAAGAGAAGTAACTAGGATATTGTTGAATGAAATCATTCCTCGTTTCGGAATTCCAGCAACAATATCTTCCGATCGAGGTTCTCATTTTTGTGCCAAAGTAGTACAGCAGGTGAGCAAAACTTTGAAGATAGACTGGCAGTTACATACCCCATATAGACCTCAGGCAAGTGGGCAAGTTGAAAAGATGAATCATTTAATTAAGCAACAAATAGCAAAAATTGGTCAAGAGACTAATCTAACTTGGCCCCAATCTCTTCCCCTGGCATTGCTTAGAATGAGAGTGAAACCAAAAACAAAGGAAAATTTAAGTCCCTTTGAAATATTGTATGGGAGACCATATCAATTTCAATTTACAAGACAAGATTTAACGAAACTGGGTGCAGGGTATTTGTGTGACTACATGGTATCCCTCCAGAAGCAGTTGGAAAATACAAATAAACAAGTTTTAGGAACCAGGGCTAGAGGGTTAGATCAACCAATCCATCCCTTTAAACCGAGTGATTATGTATATGTAAAGGTTTTTTCAGGACAACCTCTGGAGGAGAAATGGGACGGACCCTATCAAGTGTTGCTGACGACCTTCACTGCTATTAAGATCAAGGAACAGCCAGCCTGGATCCACTATTCAAGAGTAAAGAGAGCACCTGAGAGGCCATGGACGGTCATCCCTACAGGACCCACAGGTCTGCGGTTCTCCAGATCATGATGGTAACAGAGTTATTACTCGGTTCAAATGAAGCTAGATGGAACTTGAACTCACATTTCTCCCTGACGCAAAATGTTTCCCAAATCCTGAACAGAACTGACTGTTGGATATGTACTCACATGCCAGAACATGGTGGAAAAGGGATCTCACTAATTGGTATTCTGATACCAAGTAATCACTCCTGGACCACTCTTTGGGAAAGTACCACATGGTATACTGACAATGACGGAGTCCAGAAGTTAGAAATAATTAGTCCTGAGGCCCAGGAGCCTTATTGTACGTGTGTACAGAGATGTAATCCACCTAAAGGACTTGGAAAAAGTGACTGTGTTAATGGGACGTATGTAAGGAATCATACAGTCTGTAACAAAACTATAGATATTGGAACTTCAACTTCTGTTAATACTACAGCATGGCCAGTGCCAGAAGGAAAAGGATGGTATGCAATGACACTGCCTGGAAAGTTTTACCAAAGAATTGGATGGGAACATGTACTTTGGGAGCAGTGGTTCCAAATATGACTATACACAGTTCTCCACCAAAAGGATGGGTGCGAACACACTTTCGAAAGATTAGACGAGATGTTGAGAATCCTTTAGTAAAGAGGCCTACTGCCTTTCATACTTTTGTCCGATGGTTTCTTCCATGGTTGGGAGTGAGTGAGTTAGAAAAAGCCATAGTTAACATTTCGGCAGTAATAGAAAACCTTGAGAATAGAACAATTGATGCATTAAGAGCCCAACAATTAGAAATATCCAGTTTATCTCAAATTGTACAACAAGATAGAATGGCATTAGATCTATTATTGACCTCTCAGGGTGGAGTATGCACAGTTATAAATACGAGTTGTTGCATGTATGTAGATCAAAGTGGAAGAATCTCCACCGACTTAGAAGAAATTTGGAAACAGACCAAAATACTACATGAAATAACAAACGATGACCTCTCATGGGGATTTAGAGAACTGTGGGACAAACTAACATCCTGGCTGCCAAATTTCGGGTGGCTAAAGCAAATTTTTATTGTGGTTATAATTTTAATGACTTTAGGAATGATGGTCTGCATTATGCTTAAGTGTTTTGTGTGGTGTTGTCAGGGCACAGTAGAAAATTACGAAAGTTGGAAACGAAATAAAATCAGACATCAAGTAGAAACCGGAAAATATTTTACACGGTCTCTCGGGAGTAGTGGAATCCTATAGTTGCAAAAGAATTTGCAAAGGTTTAAAGAAAAGGGGGGATTGATATAGAGAACGAACTGCTAATTGCTTAATGATTGTCTCTCTGTAACTTTACATACCAAAGACCAGTGCTCATCAAGGATTAATCCTGTCAGAGACTGGTACTTGGGAGTGATGAGCAAGAAGGAACCATGAACAATCACAAAACTTAATTAAATGTTTGATAAATTTACCATCTTGTCGAGAAGGCTCAAGTAGAGGCCTTGCTTGAATAGATAGGGCCAGAAAAGATAAGAACTCCTGCCTTTGTTCTCGTCCTTGTAGATAATTTAGCTTAAACTAACCCTATGGTTTTTACACCACTAATGAGAACTTAGATAATAAGAACACTAACGAGAAAAGACCATACTGCGCAGAATCACCTGAGAAGGGTCAAATAGCGGACAAGTGAGGAAGACTATGGAAGACCACCGGAGGACTCCTGAAGACCACCAGAGACCTTCAATGCGCCTGCGTAAAGGACATTTGCATATGCTAATAGTTTCCCGGAAAACTAATGAATATGTATAACATTTCTCGGAAATCTAGTGAATATGTATATAGAACATGTATTTAACCTGCACAATTAGACCTGACAGTGTGCACGATAGGTGGAGCGATCCCCCGTGCATCCAGCGCTGCCAATAAAGAATACCTACTTAATAGTTAATCAAACTATTGAGTCACTATTCTACCACATATTGTAATGTGAACACAGTATCAGATTTGTTTCCAGGGTTTGTTTCCAGGAGGTAACACCCCTGTGCAATTAACCACTCTATGTCCTTGTGTTCCTGTAGGCACAAGTAACTGATTTACAAACCATTTCAAATGAAGGTTGTTCACTTTGACTAGAATGAAATACAATAGCAATGTAATCATCTTCATCTCCTGTATGAATTTCCTTCCATGTGTCACATTTTCAGCCCTCATTTCTTTTGTCTCATTTCATGTCTCCTGTTATAGCTGTTTTAGTATGTTTATTTGCCAATATCTTGCTGGAACTGCTTCAGTTCACTTACTGCAGGTAACTACTTCAGCGTTTTGGAGCCTCCATTATCTGTAGCCTGACAGTTTGCAACTCGAAGTAATGGCAACAGATGCCTGAGAAAAGAAAAGCAAAGCGCAAAGGTGGAGATGTAGATTTGCATTAATCTGCAGGCTTTTACCAACCTATGAAACCAATCTCTACATCTAGCCAATTAAAACATGACAAGTGAGACATTTTTAAAAGATGACTAGGTAGGAAAAAACTGAAAAGCACTAATTTTCTCTCTTCAGCTTGCATTTCTGTCATAACTCAGTCATTTCTTACAAGGTTTATAGACTACCAAATCCTTTCAATTTTGTGACACCAACCTTCTCTAGCTGGATATATCATAAATGCATCAAATATTAAACAGTTTTCTTGTAAATTGTCTAAGCACCCTGATTGCCTTTAAATAAATAGCAAAACCTTCACTGTCTTCAGACCAGCTGAACCTAATTATGTTTTTATTTCTAAACAAGTTAAATATTTCCTCACTTTGCTCCTTTAAAGACAATCTCAGAGCAAACTACTGGAGGCAAAAGAGGTCTCAAGCTAGCCTAGCCATTATTAAAAGTTCCTGAATAATCTGGAGGGAATGACGATCTCCATACTCAGCTTAGATTTTATTTTCCTGGTTTATATTTCACATCTGCTCAACAGCTCCAATTTATACTAAAAATTCACATATTTAATATGAATGCTTAAAGATTAATAATGATCTGAAAAAAACTTTATATGTGCCTCTGAGACTTCCATTTTTTGCATTTACTATGGTATTCTATAGACTGCAGAGGGGTGGGTATTTTACAACCAGCTACCAGCACTCACATTATACAGATTTTGAAATGCATACACAGGAGTAGGCAGCCCAAATTCACAAGACTCCTCTGTATAGCAGACTCACTCTTCTGGGTATATTTGCCATGGCAGCAGCACACAAATAACGTATTCCAGGTTTTTTGCATCATTTATTACTGAGATATAAGATTAATTTGCTCCCTCTGTATTTTTGTAAAGCTTCTCTAATCTGACGCTGGCCTTTGTTGCCTGGGGATTTCTGTCTCTGGGGAAAAATAAACACAAGAACCCATACAGAAATAGAGCTGCAACGAGTGCTGCACAGAGACATCACAAAAAGAAATCATAAACAAGCATATTCATGTATTTACCACAAGAAGTAAGTCACTGTCACTGCAAAAACAGAAAGTGAGCAGACAACAGATACCAGTCACACTTCCATTAACAGAATATTTTTGCAAAAGCTGCATATTTTCTGCTCTGCACTCTAAAGACCCATAATGTTCCAACCAAAAAAAAAAAAAAAAAAAACAAACCAGCAGAACAGAGCCATCTGCTGGGGAAAAAAAAAACCACAAAATCAAACACAACAAAAAAAACCCCAACCTAGTCATATGTTAAATCACAACTGCATGTTCTGCTACTGTAACAAAAGATTACAGAATATTTCACACTCATTCATTCGCAAACTGAAATACTACTCAACCCACAACCCTTTTGATGACTTTCAGACCTCCAAGATGCTTTTTCAGTAATTTTCTTACACTTGTTTACACCTGATCTACATTTAACATGTTTTAGACCAGGAAGCAACGCAAGGCCCACTGTCACCACCTCAGTAATGGTCAGCAACTGTCTTTCAAATATGTAAAAACAGCTAGCAAGCTGCAGCATTCCTAAGGTTCCCATATTTCTGTCTATAATATATCAATAGACATACTTGGGTCTACTCTGTTTACAACCAACCCATCAGGTCATTTTGTTCAGATACATCTAATAATGTGCAAAGAGACTCTGCAAGCAAGGTATGTACACAAAGTACTTTACCCTTTTAAGTAATGATATGTATGATAGCCACATGCAAAATAAAATTCAGATTTTCCCCTTTCTTAGTATTCATGAAGCCAGGAAGAATGTTCTCTTGCCATTGCAGTGAATTTTTATGTTAAGCTATTCACTTTGGAGAAGTGCTCAAATACAAAGAACTAGCTTATTTTAACAGGGGCACAGCTTCCATGCTCCAAACAGAGCCTGAGATTACCTTATCATCATCCTTCCTCTGCAGAACAAAGAGAAATGCAGTCTTGATTTTGAGATAAAAGAACACACAACAACAAAGAAAGTTTAGATCCGAAGTTTAGTCTCAACTGTAACAGCTAATTACTGTTACTCCCTTGTAAGACTCCTGGAATCCTACAGATTTACTGTGAAGAGGCTCCAATAAAGTTTTGGAGACTTTATTTGCACTAGTCTGCAGAGCAATGTATTTAGATGTAGAAGTTTACTTCTAGCTCACAGATGAATTAGAACTTTTGCTCAGTGTTCAGTTGGGCAGCCTCATTTGCACCAGGATTTGTTTCTAAAAATAATCATGCTAGTTAGAAGATGCAACTTTCAAAAAGTTTTAAATCATCTTTGTTTTGGACAATACTTGAGATTCTTCTTAAGTCCCAAATCTGTGGTAGTTAATACAACCTCAAAGATACGAGTCCATGAATTTAGCAGTCCACACACTCTAAAAAGTAGTTCACAGAGTATGCACAGATCACAGAAGACTGCCAAGCGCTGCCTGAAATGTTTTATGACTGTTAGTATGAAAAGATTACCTAGTGAGACATACACACAGTATTAGCTGCTAAGTGTTGTTTAATGTGAGATACATGCTGATATTAAAAAAAAGAAAAAAAGAAAAAGACAAAAACCCCAGAACAACAAAACCCCCTAAAAGAAACCAAGGGACACTGCACAACAGATAGGTCTTCCCTTGCAAGAATCCACGTAGAAGTTACACATCATATGGTGAATGGGACAAAGGCCACACTGAGGAGCATCTCACAGAAACAGAACCATTTAGGTTGGAAGGGACTGCCTGAGATCATCTAGTCCAACCCCTGCTCAAGGAAGGTCAGCCAGAAGAGATTATTCAGGATCATGTCCAATCAGGTTTTAAACATCTCCAACAATGGTGACTCCACAACTTCTCAGGCAACCTGTTCCAATGTTTGACTACCTTAACAGCTAAAAAAAAAAAAAAAAAAATTTTATTGAGAGAACTTCATGTGTTTCAGTTTATGCCCACTGCCTCTTGTCCAGGCAGTTGGCCGTTAGTAAGAATAGTCTGGCTTTCCCCTCTTCAAGGCTCAGATTCTCCTGAGCCTTTTCTTCTCTTGGCTGAAAAGAGCTTCCCCAGCTCTCTCAGTATGAAAGATACTCCAGTCCCTTAATCATCTCTGTAGCCCTGCACCACAGCCCCTCCAGTAAGTCTGTAATGCTCTCATTCTGGAGACCCCAGTACTCGAGCCCAGCACTCTGAACACAGCACTTGAGGTGTTTCTCACCAGGGCTGAGTAGAGGGAAAGGATCACCACCCTCAACCTGCTGGCAGTGCTTTGCCTAATGCAGCCCAGGATGCTACTGGCCTTTTTTGCAGAAAGGGTGTATTGCTGCCTTATGGTCAGCTTGTCCACCACAAACCCAAGGGGCTTCTCTGAAGAGCTGCTTTCCAGCTGGGTGGGCTCCTGCATGTTACTGGTGCATGGGTTTATTCATCCCTGGGTGCAGGCCTTTGCACTCCCCCTTGTTGAACTTCATTTCTCCATCTTGTCATGGTCCCTCTGGATGGCAGCACAACTGCCTTGGTCTATCAGCCACTCCTCCAGAGCACAATCTATACCATCATTCAGGTCATTAATGAAGAGGTTGAACTGGACTGGCCCCAGTATTGACCTGTGGAGTACAGCACTAGTGACTTGACTCAAACTGGACCTTGTGCTTTGACCCTCTGGGCCCAGTCATTTAGGCAGTTTTTAGTTCACCCTCCCTGTCCAAATACCTAACATACACTTGTTCAGCTTGTCTGTGATATTTACCTTAGTAAAACCTTTGACATAACATCTACTGCACTCTGCTATCTATTGCAATGTCTGTTAATTTAATATTGCTATGACACGAGGTAAATGGGTAAACTTAGCCAATTCTAAATATTTGATCTCTCTTCTAATCATTGTGATGCTCCTCCTAAACTAGCGAGGGTAATCTTTAACAAGTCATAGGCTAGATTATAAATTGCAACAGCCTTTAGCATTAACTGTAATTTTACACCATGGCAATACTTCCTTCCTTCTCCACCCAAATAACCACTCCAGTGCAACTGAGTACTGATAACTTCCCCAAAAGAGGAAGCTCCTGTTGCTCTGCCCCACAAGTTTTGTAATCTGCGCAATCACATGAAGCAGTAGAAACTGTAAGCTATGATCTCGCAGCACAGACAGAACAAGAGAAGCAAGTTTACCAGTTTGGCTACTATACTGCATGTCCTTACTGCGATTAAGTGATTTGCTATATCCCACACAAACCAGTCAGAGCTGGAAACTGAATTCAGAGTTTTAGGCCACATTCCCAAACTTTATGGAAGATCAGTATTTAGTTCTTTCAAGGGAAGTTACCCATCTTGATATGAGCCCATTTATCAGAACATTCAACTAAATAGAGCAAGCATAAATTCAGTTGTTGTATTCTGCCCCTTTCCTCCTCTGCCTCAAAAGTCATGAAGTCTTGTATTTTCAGGAGATATAGTTTATTTTGCTTTATTTCTTGAATAGTTCTAAATAGTTATAGAGGATCATCTTCTTGAGTGATATACTTAGCCTCTACCTAGTTTAACAGCTGAATTTAAAGAACTAGATTAAACATGACCCATATGCCATAATCCTTTGCTGTAGCACTTGTTTAAAAATCTTGATAGAGTCAATGAGTACAGTCCATGTAACCAGATGAAAAGGGCATACACAGCTATGTAAGAGTGACTTGCATAGCCAGTGCAACAAAAAGAAAGTTTACATTAACAAAGTAAAGCAAGTGCAGAGGATATCTTGCTCATTAAAAATTTCCAGTCAATATTGAATGATATTTCAGTAACAGGCAATGTAGTTTAATATTCCCTGGTTAAGAGTGGCTAATTTGTATAGCATATCCGTTGTGCTATACAAATACAGTTTTAAGAGCATGCAGTGTGTAAGTCAAAAGGAACAACTAAAGCAGTATTTTCCTACTTTTGATCCTTGCATACATATTCTTTGCTAGCTTTCAGCACTGTGTTTCTTGGAGTTGAGAAGCCTAGAACTCAGTCACTTAGAAATGACATAGCATACACAGAAGTAGTAAGAAAATAGGGTTTATTTTCAAATTTTATAGAAAAATGTTAACAAGAAAGCAGCTGGATAGCAACTTTCTGTATATATTCCAGGTAGAAACTAAGGGACTTAAATTAACAAATATTTAAATGAATGTTTGCACTTAAAACATGTCCATACTTGCACATTCCCAAGTGTATCTACCGTCGAAATCCCCAACTAAGGCACTAGGCCCAGATTATGTGCACATTAAAATAATTCCATTTTAAACATCCACAGTTCCCTTTAAAATACCAAGATACTTCTTTTCTCCCACTACAGTCTCACTTAGTTATTACTTTATAAGCAGGGGGAAATGGGGCTTACAGTCAGCCCAGTTCAGCTCATTTTCCCTGGGTTTTTAGGGGGTTTTTTTGGTTTTTTTTTTTTTGATCAAGTATTCCACCTTGTTTCACTTAAGCTATAAATTTGACATTTAAACTTAAACTGCAAATTTAAGAGTCACTTTTTTAGATTTACACAATAAAATACTAAAAAGTATGTTTAGCAAGTTAGAGAACACTACACACATTCACAAATAATTTGTTCAAGAACTGAATATGATCTTTTATATTAGGTAATGGTGTACAAGAACTTTGGTACAAGTGTTGTAACAGTGCTTATTCTTATTGGCTTCTTTCAAAAGCCCCTGATTTGCACATGATTTATGTCTGTATAGCAGACACCGTTTCTGAATCCTTTTGTGACAGGGCTGCACTTGCTGGTGGAGGCTTATACAACCATACTGCTATGACCACAAAGATGATTGTGATGATTTTGCAAGCAGCACCTGAATGAAAAGAATAGAAAAGTCCTTGTTGCAGTCACCTTCAGTAGCAGACAAAGAGTATTTTCAGTCATTTATAAAGGTTCACATGGTGAGTTACACTAAGATTTTTAAATTGATGCTGTGAATTTCAATGTATTTTACATGAACTGCAAAGGGCAGGCAAAGGCAGTCTTCCAACTGACTTCAGACCCCTCACCTGCCTGCCAGTTCTTGCTTGCAGCAGCTATTGCCATTACTGCAGTTCTGTATTTCTTCACCCCATCCTAGCCTGAAGTGCAAGCCTTCCTTATTTCTTGTTCCAGTACTGTTCTTCATTGCGTCAATATTCTCTTTGCCACAAACTAAAACTCCCCATGTACAAACCTTTTAAGTATTCTCTCCTCAGCTAACTTAAAAGGTTGTTCCATTTACTCATCACTGGTACATAGTGGCATTTGTGAAACTGGGGGGGGGTGGCGGGCAAGGAGAGTGGGAAAAGAGGGATTGTATTTTATCACAAATATGACTGAGACATACTGAAACCTGAAGTTGTGGCTCCCGCTTTTTCAGTTTTAAGATTAGATGTTAGGAGTTCAGTTTACACACTGTAAATATCACAGGTGCTAGAAGACACTACAGCAGTTATCACAAATGCAAGCTTAGCCTGCCTTCCCTCTCCCTGACATACATACCTCACACACTTGAAGGCAACAGATTGTTAAACAAGTTGGGAATTTTTTTTACAAGTGTTCAGAGATATTTTCAAGATCTTGATATTAATTTAGGGAAAAGAACTGAAATATGACAAGAGGAAGAAAGCTCCTCAGACCTTAAGCTGCCAACAGACCAAGCTAGATAAGACTGAAATGTGTGCCAATCCCTTAAAATTCGGTAAATAAAGAGTGACAATGAAGAAAGACTGAACAATAACACAAAATAGTTTTGCTCTTATTAAAAAAAGTTTCTAGGTCATTTTTAAGAGCCACTTAAACAAAATATCATGGAAGGAGCAAGACCATATTTGTATTATTTATGAAAAAAATTTTTTTTTTTTAAAAAAAAACCACTGCTGCTAAAAAATAAAAGTTTAAGGTTCTATTTTAAAATAATTCCCATCTAGCAGTCAAGGTCAGTATATCTATTACCTTGTACATGTACTTAATATGACAAAGCCACTTACTTATGCCCATCAGTAGATAAGCCATTCTTTCATTGTCATAAACCCAACAGGCTCCTTTCGTTTTACATTCATTAATATCCCACAGAGTACAACTGTTGTCTATAGCAACACCAAACAAAATTGGTCCAGGAATAGTACCTAAAAAGTAGAGAAACATGTCAGAACATTTGAGTTACTTGGAATAGTCTTACCCATTCTTAATGCATACAGTAAAATGCCAGGCTGGTGGGGAAGATAAAATGGGAGAGCCACACATTAAACATAACATTTTAATCAAAGTCATAGGGCTCATATTACATAGCACGTGTGCCTCTTCTATTGCTTTCAGTTAACAGGTAGGCTGCATAGAGTATCTAGAGTATCAGTTAATTCTTTATACAGCTCTCACTTTATCAAGCAAGAAGTTTTTTCAAAGACTTGAGCTGCTTGTAAGTTCATTGGTTTTCACTGGAGAAGAAAAATGTGATTAAAAATAGGGGGAAAAACAGCTAATCAAGGAAGCAGGATTTTAACTGAAGGAAAAGAAGTCCCTTTCCTCAGATCATATACACTAACCTGTTCCAAATGCAGAGAACTAGAATATTATATTAATAAGTTAAATGATACATTTTTTCCATCCCTCAGATGTAGCTAAGCTTCTAGGAAAAATGAGTAATGTTTAATGTAATGTTTAAAATTATTGCTGTGTAGAATTTGTTAGATTTGTGTGATCTTTGTTACAGCAGTGCTTTATAAAGCGCAAGGGGTTTGCATCCAGGTACAGCCAATTTTGTAATTAACACTCCAGGTACATCACTGCATGTCTACCTAACTACTCAAGGCCTCAACTGTTCTTGAGCTAATAAGCAGCTATGTCCTCACTACGGCTCTTCTGTCTAGGACCCCTGTGTGATTCCTCAAGTCTACAGCATAAATATCTTGCTGGTAATAATGCTGTTGGTTGTTGCCTTCTTCAGACACAGTCAGTACAGGCAGTGCAAAAAGTTCTCCTATCCTCTGCTGCACAGTGAAGTCAAGAGTTAAGACTCTGCCATAGATACCTGAAAGTAAAATGAAACAGGGAAGTCCTCGTACAATACTTAGCACTACCTTCCAGTTAATTTCTACTTGTGAGGATGTTTACTCTTGTTATGCTTTATTGGTAGAATGACTTAGATTAATTGGAGTTTCAATAGGTACAGCAAACCAGAACTCACACTGTTAGATATTTTATCTCAAATGGCAGGGAATGGCTGCAGTACTAAATATTGACATAAAAGTCTAATCAGTAACTGCCTTAACCCAGTCTTGAATTATATATGCCATTTAAAAAGCGTATAAGACAAAAACAAGAGTTTAAAATGTACCTAGGAAAATTCAACTGAGTGGTGCAGAGAATACTTATGTTTAGCTTTATATTTAAGGTGATTCACCTGTCTCACTGAGATCCCGGAGATGCTTAGATTTAGAATTTAACTAATACATTTCCCACATAAAAACTCAGTAATTATTTATGTACACGTGTCTACAATTTCAATAAAGGCTAAAGTTAGTCAAAGGAATTGAAAGGGAAGGGAGAAGAGGGAAGACTCCACCTATCCATTCTAAAATATACTGGCATGGCCAATAAGGATACAACTGTATGAGACACCGTCACTTTCTTTTAACTTCGGGAACTTGAGATGTCAACTACATGAAACTGTTTTCTATTACATCACTTTTTCTTATCTCAACTTTCAGAACAGGCCTCCTCCTGGGGGAAGAGACAGCAGGTGCCTTTCGCTGAAAGAATGAGTTACCTGTATTTTGTTCATGCCAATAAGAACAAGAAAGGCTAAAATGAGCACGCATGCTCTATTTGAAGAGGAATTTGAATCCAGATCACATCTGCCTTATAACAAGTGTACTCTATAAGCCAATGACAGGCTGCTTCAAGCTCCTCTGAAAGCTTCTTAATGCATTATTTTTAAGTCTAGAAAAACACCAAATAAGTAGATTATTCAGAGGCAAATGTTTCAGTAAGAAAGTCATACCCAGTAGTCGTAGAAACACTGACTGTACTCCAAGAGCAAATGAGCGCTGTTTATCTGGGACACACCTGTAAACAAGATTTGCAGTTTTAAGACTTGGTGAACAAGTTTTAACTGTTCCATTTCTCTGCTTTGCCCCTCAGTGAATATGCTTTGTCTTAATATACTCCTTTAACCTGTTAATTGCAGAGGGTTTTAGAAACCCAGTGTCCAAAACAACTAATCAAACAACTTCAAGAGGTGTTTTGACAAAAGATAGAAGCAACTCCAACAGCTCATCAAGGAATTTTAGATTGAACTAGTTTAACAAAACAGTATAAATAAAAAGCTAGCTCACCAGCAGCACACTGATATACTGTTGAACATTTTTTCCACAGAACAACAAAGGATTTAAGGACAGTGCTAGGATGCAATCCTGAGCTACTCTTCCTAAAGAAGCAGTACATGATTTGAGACTAGGCTTCAGCACAGCACAAGGTGTTGTATTTCCCATAACCTTTACATATAGTCACCTGACCTTACAATTAATCAGTTCTGGCCTATGCTATACAAATCAATATATTGATTTCATAACTAGCAGAATTTACTTCCTTACCTCCTACCCATTTCTTTCAGCTATTTCTCCAGCAAAAAAAAAGTTATCCTGACAGTGTCTTAAAGATACTACCATAAAGATTAAACACAATCTAACTTATTTAATTTATACAATTTAGTTTCAGCATTGTTTTCTTTAATAAACTGTATCTTTGAAGCACTGTCAGTGCTACAAAAGACAGTATTTAAATATTCAGGAGTTATTCCCTCATTCTGGAGTATGTATGAGGATTAGCCATAGAAAAACATCCAAGATGAGCAGTTATCAGCAGTCACTGTTAGGATCCCCCTACCCATAAAGGCAAGTAGAAGAAAGAGAATGACTTTTGCATAGTATGGGTGGTTATTTCTAGCACTAGAACACTGTCACGAACACGTGGGTTTACACTTGAAGTTGCAAATAATAGGCCCACTGAAAAGATATCAGAATATACTGTAGTAACTTACCTCACATTTAGCTATTTAAATTAGGTTTTTGCACATTTAAACTGCTCTACGGTCCTCTCTTCCATAAAAACTGTTTCACCATTTCAGTTGAAGTGTACAAGGATTCAAAATTCCTAACGTTATTGCTTAATCTAAACAAAATTACATCAGCTCAGTTTTGAGGATAATGCAGCACTTCACATTATTCTGCCCTCACACTAATATGACAAGCTGTTAATTCCAGGTTTACACAAACCCTGAACAGGAGGCTACTGCAAAGCACTGCAGCAGCGTATCACTCCGCTCCCCAACCCCCTGCCTAGAAAGTTGGAAAAAGAGCATCTAACCACATCATCCCAAAGCATCATGTGTATAGTGTATGTTTTTCCCCTCTAGAAGTATTACAGGTACAAGTCAGATTTCAACATACAGTGAAACAGGTCTACTTTCAGAATGAGGATGACATACTAAAGAAAAAAATGTATCTAGCTTTCATGCATATGAGTCTCAGCAATTTGAAAGACAGTCAAACCACTGGTTAACATACAACATCAATATCATATGAAAGGTGGTCTACAGCTCTTGGCAGTCTACAATTTTGCAAGTCAGAATTCTGAACTGAGACAGGAATCAAAGGCTGAGAATATGAGACTGATTGCTATTTTGTTCTTTTATTGGTACAACTTGAAATCCTGACATTACCGATACCAGGCTAGTTGAATATTTTTTTCATCCAAGCATCTGGCACATTTATTCCTTTTTGCTTTGACTAAAACAGTCAGGAGCGCTCCCATAAAAGAGGGATTTTGCTACAGGTAGGAAAGGTTGTGTTGTTTTTTTTTTTTTTTAATAGATTCAAACAGTATCTACTAACCAACTGTAATTACAGAGGTAGTGAACAGTGATATGAAGCACAAGGCGCTCAAGTACTGCCTGTTTACTACGCAAAGTACTACAACAGGAAATCCTTTGCACATTGGTTTAAGTCCACATTTGAAAGCAAAACAAATTAGATTACTTCATTTATCTGAGTTTTCACAGGAATGCTACCTACTCCTCAGCCCAAAAAACATACCTGAGAATGGCCACAGTTGTTGGAGTAACAGCCATAAATGTAAAAACAACAGCAAAAAAGAAGAAGGTCAGGAATAAAGGTAAAAATTTGCATTGTGTTGGACATTTCCCAGGGACAGCTTCATAGAGAAAGTCTTCTGAACCATTTTCTCTTTCTGGTTTCCCAATACAGGAACAGTTGTGGTACGTCTACGAATAATTTATAAAACAAAATTTAGCTCCAAGAATTACACTAAGTGATACTAATATGGTATCATTGGTTCTGCATCACACTGAATACAAGAATAAACCCTGACTTTACAGTACGGGAAACAGTCCATTTCCTGATGATGATATGACACTGTAACCCTCATTTTTAAAATTGGTTCAGCAGAACTTGACTGATCCAACTCATGTGAGCAAAAGTTATTTTTGGTGTTGTGACCTAAAAAGACAGTGATAGTCTCCATTTCATGCAGAGCAAGTTTTTAGGTACAAGCATAAAAAACTTAAAACTAAAGAAGATTTTAGAGGCATGACCATATGCAGTACATAATATTATACAAAAACATTGACAGAGTAAGCCTTGAAATGCTAACTTTTGTACTGAAATCTTACTACAGATCAGTGAAGATAACACCAGTTATTGTATAAAATTAAGAACAGGCAAGTTAGTGTTCAAAACAAGATTTTTTTATATTGATATATTTTCAAAATTTTTTATATCTACATCTATATATAATTTTCAAACAAATCACCTCTTTGAAAACATTATAAACACCATGGAGGGTGTCAAAGGTTGGATGAAGGGTGGGAATGTCCCTTTTCTCTTTCCCCATATGAGACTGGTTTCATCTGCAAAGTGTAACTCCTGAACAGTAGGTTGCCAAAAGCTGCAGTTCCCTTAGAACAGAAGATATCTTACATAGTTCTCAAAAGTAATTTTTCAATACTGAAATAAGCTAATGTTAACTGTTACCTAGTTTATTAATCAAAAACTGCTGATTATGTCTGTACAATTCAAAAGCTATACTCCAAAGAACTTTGTCTTGACTACTAGAAACTGTTATTTGAAGTGGGTTCATTCTTTAGATTTACATCTACTTCTGCCACTATTTCCTCAAGCCTTATTCTTCAAGCTTAGATAAAACATATCCAGTTACAACAGTAGCAGAACAAACTGGAAACCACAACAGTTCATGTTCTTCAGAGATGTTGGCAAGTCCCAGATCACTTAGCTTGAAAGCCTTGGCTATAAACAGGCTGGTTTTTACACTGGGCTGTACTTGACAGGAAGAGAGGTGAGACTTAAGTAGGAAAGAACAGAAGCAATGTTGGACTGCTTTTATAAGCAGGTGAACAAATGGAATAGTTTTATGCTCTTTATTTAAATCCACCCAAGTTTGTTTTCAAAGAAAAAAAAAAGTCAGTGAAGTGTGAAGTTTTCACAGCAAGAAGTAGTCAGTCTCCTACATTTTCTTCTAGATAATACCTCCTCTCATTTACCATTGTCTTATTCTGATATAAAAAGTCCCCAGAGGCACCCCCTGGTTCAGCTTGCCTACCTTTAAGGATCTTGCTACATTCCTCCTATATCCCTGCTCAAGAGTTTGTTGTACTAGTAGAGACAAGCACAGAAAGTCTCAGTACTGGTAAGGCTTGATAATAAAACCAGCCACTTTCATGGCTTACCATTCCTACATTAGGGGCAACTGACATTTCCAGGTTTGGAAACTCACAGAAGCAGGTTCCCACGCATACAACAAACATTACATTGTGCTTAAAGTTCTAGGTAAGAACTGCAGTTTAATGTCAAGTCACTTGCCGATTTCTACTTTTCTGATTATCAATTCTATTTAAAGCACATTCAGGTTTAATGTATTTTCAGCATTAGAACGTTTAGTAGAAGTAACATTTGCAACATGACACCGCACAAGTGAGAAACACACTGTGACTGACCAATAAACACCTACAATGGAAGAAGGCTCAGAAGACATGGAGAAGGGTGATGTGCCCATGAAGCTCACAGAACAATGCAGGCTGTGAGTGACCACAGCTGTTGCAAAGAAAACCATGCAGAAAAGAAGCAGCTATGTCAGTTGAGTGGATCAACTGGTGGTGTAAATGTTTCTCCCTGAGTTCATTAATGGAGTGTGAAATTCTCCCTAAGTTAGCCAGACCAGCATGGGGGGAGTGTGGCTCAGCCCAACTGACTATAAAAAGCCAGATAACTAGCAGAAGAATTTCAAAGACAGCAATGGACTTGAGCTGCCTTAAACCCACGTACACTTTCCCAACAACTGGGGAGGCCCAGCACTGTGATGGTGAGCATATTATAGAGACCAGTAATGGGAATCACACCGGTATTGTGACTGAACTGTGTATTGCAGTTGCTATATTTTGCCAAGTGTAACTTAAATTTGTGTTGTGTTTTCAGTATAGTTTCTATCACTCTGCTAAGTCAGAAATCCTGTGTAACATCAACTGTCATGAAGTAAGTAAATTTGTATTAAACATTACACCCTCCACAAGTGGAATATCTAAAAGCACCTGGTCAGAGTATTGGACTCTGACACATACCAACATTCATGCTACTTAGACACATGTTTCCAATCCACACCAATTTTTCTTGTAGTAACTACCACTTAGACTCAGAAATTCTGTGATTTCCAGTCATACTAAGGGAAAAATGTTTTCAATATAGAATGCATTCTGCAGGAAACCAGAACAGACCATGACAGCTATCTTTGCAGCATAAAGTACCTTTTTCATGTTGTTAAAAAGATGTGATGCACATCCTGCGAAACAGGGAGAAAAGTACTGGACTTCATCTCTGCCGCAAACTGGGTAGTATATAGAGCGCAAACATCTGCAGTTAGCATTGCATGGTGCTGTTAAGTTATATAATGTGCCTGTTCTGAAAGGTAAAGTTAATAGGCTTTTAATAAAGTAATTTAAAAACAGCAGATATGTAAATAAGTAATGCAGTATTTATAAGATGATAAATCTCAAAATACTCAATTCAGGTGATTTATTCACTTGTTTAAAAATAAGCCATGTTCCTAGCAGTTAAAACTCTAGAGGGAATTCCCATTTATTCTGTACATAGTTATTTTTCTGCTATTATTTCTTCCATAGATTATTCCTCCAATTTCCATTCACAAAACAGATGACAAAATTATGTGTCTCAACCCAATTCTTATTTTATACCATCTCCTTCCTCCCCCATACACATTTGAATTTGTTCAATTTACAGTTTTAAGAAAAAATGCAACAAAATTTAAAACAGTATTAGGCGTTGTTTATTCTACTGATCATATTCCAAGCTTTTTTCCCTCTTTTGGATTCAAGTCCAGTTGCAAACCCACTGCACTTTTACTATTTTTAACACTGCTATGCAGACATCTAGATTGTTCCAGCACCAAGATGACTGCATGTGCTAAATGCAGAGTGCCATGACATACAAACAAAGTCTTATCACACCAAAAAGGACCTTGAAGATTTTCTCTAGCTGCTTAGGGAATAACTAATGAAGAGTAGAGTTTAATTTAACACTTGCTTACTACAACTACTCTCAATTTAGGCATTTACTTCCAGTATAGGCCATAGTATGGTTGTATTTGAAGTAATCCCACTATATTATTAGTATGAAAAATCAGTTTGGGATCTGGGGGGGCCTTCTTAAGATATACATGCAAAGAATAAAAACACCCTTTGATTTTTCTAATAGTAGTGCATTAATAAGTAAAGAAGCTTCAATGGTTAAGAGTTCAGCCAGCTGAAACCAGGATACTGATACTGCCAGTAGATTAAATACTGTACTGTAAACTGAAAGTTCCAGACTCATTACCTAAAAGGCAGGTTTCTTCAAGAAAATTTAAGATGGTCACAAACACTAAGAGGAGAAATCATTTATCTAGGAATTAAGCTCATTACTTACATAGAATTCAAACTGCACATGGAATATTAAGGACATCATAACTACCTATATACCTCATTTGGTTGTAATACAGTTGAACCCTACTAGGTTACATTAGTTCATTGTTCATACATGGAGGAATCAAAGTTAGTTTGCTCTGGCTTAAAGCACTACAGTGCACCATAAGCAAATTCACTAATGACAGGTTTTTTCATACAGTGCCTTGTTAGCCTATGAGGCATGTCAAGCCTAGAAGTATTTAATCAATTCAGTGGCAACATTTGTCCTGTTTATATGTGCAGATAACGTCTCTCTTCCCTGACCCACAAAGAGGGACCAAACCTTTAGTTATGCATGGTCAGTGAAAAATACTAAAATACAGAAGAATACACTTTAGTGTATATAGGTTCTCATGACATGGAACTTCTTGTTCTAACATCACTTTTCTAAAGAAGCCTAGCAGACGAGGCCATTAAATGGTCTTTAAAAGCTCTGTAGGTTAGATATTCTTTCACAGCAAAGCAAAACAAGGAGACCCAGAGCCATGTGGGAATGAACATAACTAGAGAAATAGTCACTGCATTTTTATAACTTCAAGATTTCAAGAAAATACTGGACAAAAGAATTTGGCAAAAACAATTATTTGAAGTGTTTACTAGACAAAGTAAACCACTTTAGTTCTGTTTATAGGCTAATTTAGTAATAAACTGTTACTATAGACAGTATACTTTGTTCATTAATAAATGATCTCAAAAGTGATCCTGTACTCGTGTGGTTCTGGTACTAAGCTTCCAAAAGCCTTCCCCACCCCACCCACCTCCAGGGTATTTTTCAACAGAAAGAGAATGCTTGCCATGAAGGATTTCTTAAAAATCTCCACAAAAAATGAATCTGCATCAATTTCCAAATTCAACTGTCATAGCATTCTCATAATTTATTCTTTCAGAAGCATTTGCTCAACAGCACAAGCAGGATTCAGACACTTGGCTCTTCTTCCACGAACTTATAAATTTGTTAAAGCTACTACTACATATTTTAGTTGCTTACTCCTTCATGGAAAGTAGTTTCAGAACTGGCACTATATTAGTGCCACTAATTATTCTGATGCAGGTAACATGTCCAACAAACTACAGTCCAACATGTAACAGTTAATTACATAAAATTGAACCATTTTTTTATAATGGATACTGAGTGGAGAGAGTTATTTCAGGATTGGTTAACTCCAAATTACTGTAGATAAGAGGGCTTCAGCAACAGTTAAACTACATAACTGCTGAAGTTACACAAAACTATTAAATACAAGTTAATTGTATTTAACTTAGGATGAAAATCAATTCAGCTGTACCTTTTGTCAGCTGCTCATTATCATAGGACCTGGTATAGAAATATGGGTAGCTGCATATACTATTTTCTATACAACCTCCTCAGTATTCAATTGCTACATACAGATTCTTTTGCTCAGTATGTAACCAGAAACTTTTCACAACCAAATTCTGCATTCTAGTTTCCAGTTCTGAGGTGTCCACAGTAATCTTACAGCTAGCATTTTTTTCAGACACTGAAGCAAAGCCATGGTTTAAGTGTTAAATGTCAACATTGGCCTTTGAATATACTGTCATTTGATAAAGCAAGTTGTAAGGATAGAAGCAGAATGAGTCGTAACTTGGGCTTTAAGAATTTATTTTTTCTTTCCCAGTCACCAAGTGTATGAAATTTGGTTTATTCATTTTGTAAGCCTTCTGGAAAAGGAAATACAAATGAATGGTTAAGTCTGTTAGAGAACTGGAAGCCTGACTGTCTTCAATCAGTACTGCCTCCAAGCCCTCTGAATTTCTGTTCCGTTCACCTAGGGTTATCTATTTCACTGTTTTCACATTTACCTAAATGAGGCCTGAAAAATATCTGTTTAGTCCTTCATGTCACTCTTTTGCATTTTAGGGAAAATTTTCTAATATTTGTCAGTTATGTTTATGTCAATGATACCCTTAAAGGACCTAGGAAAATTAGCAGCTTTCACATTCTGATATTTTTGCATTTAGTTGCCTCCATAAGTAAGATGTGATTTTCCTGCGTTCTTCTATTTGTTGTATGCTCATTCTAAGACAGTCAAAAAGCATGGCAAATACCAAGTGAAGAAACCATATAAGCCTAACTGTTGATTAGATGTTTATCATTTTTTCCTAGAAGTATTACCAACCTGCATGTGCATTAGAGGCTACAAAACCAATTTCTTTCCCAACCTATCTTCTGCATTTTCATGGTGCACTTCATGCTATTGTGTCAGTGAAGTGCAAAGATAGTCTTCCCCAAACTGTTTAGATTCAGATGCCTTTTTATGCATTGGAGCATAACTTACAGACTCTGCTTTTGTACAAGATAGTAGCACCTAACCCTTTTCTAAAGTGGGGGGCTAGGGAACACAACAAAAAATTATTGGTAAGTTATTCACCCAGTTGCACAGCACACTGCTCATGCTTATGA
The DNA here is from genome assembly GCF_947461875.1 of Haliaeetus albicilla. Taxonomy (NCBI): domain Eukaryota; kingdom Metazoa; phylum Chordata; class Aves; order Accipitriformes; family Accipitridae; genus Haliaeetus; species Haliaeetus albicilla. The sequence goes on from NC_091516.1 coordinate 46,491,919, forward strand.
TTTTTTCAAATGGCAGCTAGCAGTCCCTAGCTACCAGCCTCCTACAGTTACTCTGCACAGCAGCATCTGGCTCTTTGGCAGACCCTCAAACAGCTGGAGTTGCCTCTGGCTCTGTCAATTCATGCTAGAGTAACCAACCACTTGAAAGCACTGTTTTGGCACAGCTAGCTGCCTTCCTCCTGCTTTTAAACAATGCTCATGCTACAGAGATGTGTACTATTTAAAACTATGAGAATTGAAACATTATAATCTTAAAGTTAATTTCTTAATAAGGCATGACTGGGCATTTTATACAACATAGTGCCTACGGTGGTGATTTGATCACATACGTTCAATGCTGAAGTTTTAAAAGTGGACCTAGAAATCCATTCTCTAAAGAATGCTTATCCTTGCACATATTTAATCTTGCCTCATTTTTATTTTCACTTTTCTGACTTTCTTCCTGCTGCCATATTGGTTTCCAGAGTAAGCTTTTTTACAGCAACAGGAAGAACATTCATCATAGAATTTCTAATACAAGTACTACAAATATCTAAAAATGAGTGATAGACTGCATTCTCATTAGGCACGGGAATTGTGTTGTTTAAGGGAAAGAAAAGTACATATTGTTTGGAGAAGCCTTTCTTATACATGTTAGCCAAATATAATTTGAATTATTTTCCGGTTAACCATGTTACTCCACCCATTTTATTATTCAAATTGGGTCACTGAGCTACACTCTCTTTGCATTAAATTCCTACCTCTATCAGCCAATTTACCAGGAAAAAATTAAAGCCTCCTTTGTAAATGGAGGCTAGATGTGCTAGAACCTGATGCTATAATAATGGCTTCATTTTTCTAGAGAAAAAATTTGCAGTTTAAGTTGTAGTTCACCTCAGTGGTGTCTCATAAAATTGTTGCACACAGCAGACTCCCTCCAGGAACAAACTGCCTAGATTGTCAAGAGTTGGTTAATAAAACAAGATTCAAAAGACACACTACTTTTACAGAGATACAAAATTAGGTGTAGTCAATACTATGGCTACTACACCTACAGCTAGGAATTTTTTGTTGAACAGGACCAGGCTGCTCAGAACATTTTGCAGGCAATGTATCATTACATTTTCTTAATCGTCTATTACATAAAGATTCCAAGAACAGGGTTTTAGAGTTCCATAAAACATTTCAGTTTCACACATCAAGGCAAAATATGACATTTTTAAAGGTTTTGTATTCTGTGACGTAGCTTACTTATTTTAAACATTAACACCAAACCCAAGAGTGCATTAAAATATATTTACCCATTATATGTTTCAGAGACACCTGCGAAAGGTTCGTTCCCACATTTAGCAAATAAAAACACTGTGTTTAATATTAGGGCCACTGAACAAGTGCCTATCATGAACTTGATTATGCTTTTGCAATCCATTTTGCACTTGGAAACCAAGATGCCACTTATGATTTGGCCTAGTGCTGCTGCTGGAATTAATACAAGCCCTAGAGGAAAACAAGACACCAGCAATTACACAAAAATGCAAGATATAATTAGTGAAGCAATTTAGAGTGCAATTTAATGTTAAGGAAAAAAAAAATCACAACAGTTACCTGTATCTTAAGATGCAGTCCATGTGATGTCATTTTCAAAACATCCTACCAGAATCTGTTAGCATGAGTAATTTATTCTACCCTTACAATCTCTTTAGCCTTTGCAGAAGTTAAATTTGACATGGTAATTTATACTTGTCCAAAACCCAAGTTCAACACAGCAAAGCCAGATTACTTAAGAGTACTACGTACTAGGCAGGAATCTCTGAACACCAGTAGGCCACTTCCTGAAAATAGAAAATGCTCTTTCATTGCTTCCATGTTTTTTCCACATGTCCATGTTCTTTGTTATACATTTGTGTTATGAACTTTTTAATAACAGAACATAAGCACTATTATACAAGAGACAGTACAAGATACAATAAGGTATCTACAGAAAGATTTTTAAAAGTCTAGATCAGTGGGTCACTTTTGCTGTCATGGTCTATAGAGTCCATAATGTTGTATCCTCTCTGCACTATTAGGACTCCAGAAACATAACTGAGCATTTTTATATCGCTAATCTACAATACAACACAGAAATCAGTGTAACTTGCACTGACCCAAGACAGCTAATTTTAAAGACAGTTCATGTACAGGGGCAGAACTGCACAGGCCACGGACGGCCATAGTCAAAGGTAGTTTAAATAGTTAACATGGACATTGGCAACACTTAGATTAGCTAGCTCAACATTAGTTTAAGTACAGCTAACTTTCAACGTTAGCGTAGGCATTTCTTCAAAGCTGTAGATTTGATTAACACTATCAATATTTTCCAACTCAAATTAAAAGAAATTCAGACAAAGTCTACAGACAAAAAAGGAACATTCAGTTTTCTACTTCACTGCTGATTACTGTTCAACAACTGAGCATATATTCCAATGTATTTCTATGTAAAACTTGCAAATGCTTTGTTTTGAAGCAACAATGTCTGAGTAGTGATAGTACTATCTGGTATTACCCAAAGGAGTAAGTCATTGAGAAAGTCTCTCCCAAAGGTATTTCTGTTGGAGAAAGAGCACTTCAACTAGCATATGGTTATATTGCAGCACTATACAGCTGAAGTAATTTAGCAAGACATGTTCCAGAAATACAAAGTCTGCCATATTGCAAGCATCTGTTGGCCTACCTGCCTTGACCTAGTTGCTGTTCTTCAGAAGTAATTGTGTCAGAGTTAATCATGTGACCCTACCTAGTGCCGCTCTTCCATCAGATTTTTCTATTTATTGCTCCAATACTCAGCTTTTCTTAGCCTCCCCCTGTTCTACCTATTACTTCTGTGTATTAGTGACAGTAAGCCAACTATAGAAGCAGTTACACAATAGTAGTAAGCCAACTAGAGAAGCAGTTACACAATAGTTTCATAACATATCCTTATTAGTCATTTTATTGCAAGCTCACTATAACGTTATGGTGGAATTGTAGAAGGGAAGGGCCAAGTCAACCCCTTGCAGTAAGCACTGCTGTTTTTTTCCAGCTGCCCTTCATGTTGCTTCCTTTAGTAGGTCCTAAGGCTTAATGCTCCTTCAGCCAATTTTAAATGAAGAATTAAATATTTTTCACCAAGAACAAGAAAGGAATAAATTACAATTTCAGCAGCACACAGAATTCTCATTCTACCTTGAATATGAGTATCAAGTCTTCTGAACCTACAGACTACGAGTAGATTTGCACCCATAATGATTTAAGTACTAAGGTTTTCATAGGGCAGGCAAGAATAATATAAAAAGACTATTTCTGCTGTGAAAACTGCATTTCATGTAAGTATATTCACAAATATCTCAAACACAAGATGCCTATATAAGCTTCCACCTATAATGTTGACATGTCCAGCACAATATATTTAAGATTTAAAAATGAAAAGCCACATTACCTCCAAGAGTTGCTGAAAAACTTGATGTCTTTCCAAACTGATTTTCTATAAACTTTGGTAGAAATGTGGCAAAGCCAGTGGCAACTAAAGCTTCTGAAGAACTGGCTATTATTAGACTCATAAGCACTGGATTCTTCAACAGTATCTATGGGGGGAAATTAGCATAACACTCACGAAATTATTTCATTGTAGTACAATATAAACTAGAAGTCACTGTATTTTTAAGCAAATACTCTCATACGGAACTTCACTAATATGCTTTTCTTCCTTTAACAATCTTAAGCATCAACAAAATGAACATGTATTAAATTATCAGTAGCACTGGAGACTTCCCTATCACAACATGATAAAGAAGCAATTGCCTTTCTAAACACTTATGTATTACCTGAAAAAGAATTCAATTTCTCAGAATACATCAGTTTTAGCAAATTCAAGATTTTCTTACCAGAAGAGCCACGGGAAAGTCTTTAAAACTTTTTCCAATATTCTTGGTCTCAACAAGCACCTCACTTCCATCATTATGAGTTTCAGAGATTTTTTCAGCCTGTATTTTTGCTGTTCCTATAAATGGGCATATTTATTGACAATGGAAATACTGAATACCTGTGCTCTTAGACTTAAAGTCAGAAAAAGCATCAAAGTGTGTGTTTCCTTTCCTTGGGAAAACTAGCTCAGACATTGTAAGTTGTCTAGAATATTTTATTGGTACGGATCCCTAAAAAGATCAATAAGGTATTGCTGTGAAAAGAAGAATTTGGCTGAAAGCATCACGCTTCCATTGGAAGGCCTTGGCTGTAAGAAGATATTATCAAGGATATCCTAAGAATTTCAGACTGTCCTGAAGCCCATTCAATTTCCTATTTTTTTTTTTTTAAATCATCCTCACATTCTCCCCAGTTCCCTACTTCATTGTTCCTTTTCCTCCATCATTTCTCTTTCCACATAAGCATAGTAAATTCCTTTAGACTCTCTTCCAAGGGACTCCTAGATAGTATCTGCCTGAACAGAAATTATATTAAAACTATTAGAAGACTGCTTTGGGATACTTTGATTCATGCTTTATTATTCCACTCAGAACAACAAAGCAATAGAGTCAAAGACAACAATGCATGAGTTAATGGAATTTCCTTATGATTCTTGGAGGGTAACATAGCAGCTTTAAATACACTCCCAGGTGCTTAGCTGCAAGCATCTTCCAAACTTTGACAATCAGTTTCTATGCCTACCTGTTTCCAGTCCTACTGTACATCATTATGTACTCAAGATCAATCCTCTAGCCCATTCACCTTGTTTTAAAGGCTGCATATTGGAAACAAAGTATTTGTCATCAGGTTTTAGCCAAAGACAGTTAACTGAGAAACAGAATCAAAGACAAATCACACACTCAGTCCAGCAGTCTACAACCCCCTTAAGTATAAACAAATGTCTCTTCCAAAGTAGCCCATTATTGTTAAACATTTACCTGGTAGTTGTTTCGGAAAGCATGTAAATGGTATTATAAGGAGCCAAACTGCAAAAAAGCATGCAAGAAATGCTATCCACCATGCTCCAAGCCAACGTGGGTCATCTTGATCTATCTTTGTACTGGAAGAATAATTTGGAAAAAGCAGGTTTACCATTCATAAATTCAAATCAGCAGTTTCACATGTCAGGTTGTTTTTTTTTTTTAATACTGATTTAACAGAAAGTCTTTGAATATTGTCATTTGCTTGTTTTCTACATGTATTAAATTTATCATTTGCTTGTTTAAAGCACATTCATCAGCTCTATTGTAATATTGCATTCTACCAAACATAGCTTTCAACTCATTAGTGAAATTCATTCTGATTTAAAGGCCACTATTTGGCCCTGATTTCAACATCCTGTAGCATTATAAAGATACTGACAAAGCTGTTTTTAGAGAAAAATCTTCATAATCAATAAGTTATATGAAAGCCAATACAGAAGTTCAGAATGCCATTGCATTGATCCAAAGTCCCTAAAACACAGGAAATAAAAGTGTAAATTAAGTTGTTGGTTTGGACAGTAGTACAATTTATAACATTATTTTTTGAATAGTGGACTGTTATTCAACTGGTAGATTTTCTAGCAAGCTCTTCCACAGGAGGTAAGAAGCAGTATCCTACCCCTCACATCCTACCTTAGGGAAATTTGTTGCACAAGAAATCAATAGTTGCAATTGAACCCTAAATGGGTGACTAATCAAAAGACAAAGCATTTTATGTTAATCAGCTTTAAAATAGCCAATATCTCAAAATGCTAGAACTAAGTATTTGCACTACAGAGAAACTTTCACACACAATGGAGTGACTATTCACTGTGAGAAGTAACTCACTTGCTAGAAGCCCTTGTGAATACAACTTGTTACCAAGTTAAAGCAGCTGTAGAAAATACAGTATTTTCCAGACAAAAACTCTTTCTCCTCCTCATATGGAAGAACACTGAAGATTTTTAATAAGAATTATTAGAAAAAGAAAATAGAAAGCAAAAGACTGCTATATCTTGCCTTTCTGGGATCTGGATATCAATATAAACATTAAGTAGCTGCCCTCCTAAGACATAGCCAATAGCAGGACCCAGCAGTGACATGGCATAGCCAATTCCTAGAAGAGAAAATACATCAAGTTCACCATACATTTTTAAAGCTTTCTTTCAAAAAAAATTCCTAAATCAACTACAGACCAAATGCTTTCTGTAATTCAGCCTGTTCTTTCACTGTCATTACTTCAACTACATGTAGAAGACAAAATTCATACTTGTCCCTCAACAGGAAAATGTGAAGCTCTTAAAAGCTGCAACTCAGAAGTTCAGCAAAAGACACTTCACTGACAGCATCTTTATGCATTATTATTTTGTGTATCTTGCGCCTACAATCACAAGCTAGCTTATGTAAAAGTTTCTTATGTGAGGTTGTTATGAGCATCAGTTTTTAATAGTGCATGCCCACAATCTTTAAGGACCTACTTATTTATATTTTTATTTTGAGTCTTAAGATGGTTTTCAGATCTGCCAAGACCAGAGGCCAGGGTTCCATTAAACCTTTTGACTGGAGTAATATCTGCCACTTGAGTTCATTTAGAACTCAATCATATGCGCTTCAATTTCTTGATATGATCCTTAAAATATAAAGCCAGGGCTTTTAACAGCTCCTGACAGTTCTTAAACAAAGAAACAAACCCACAACAACAAAAAAAAAAAAAAAGCCCAAAAACCCCACACACAAAGAAACACACAACCCCTAACAAAAAGTTATAGGTGTAATCATATCCTACTAAAGAGCTCTCTTAGGTCTATCCAGTTTTTTGGCCTTAGGACAAGATCTTCTCGATGTCACAATAGTCTCCCTGGCCTACCATCCAGATTTCTATGGCACTTTAGCACTGCTGGCAGGAACTCTGTCTCTGCAGATTAAGGCTTGCAACTGATAGTAACTAGATCTGTCTAATTGGCAAGACATGCATCCTTACTGCTGATATTCTATGCTTTTGCCCAGGTTGAAGAATTTGGATTTCTCATTTGTTTCCAAAGTGCCTGGATCCTGAGTATTTAGTATTATTTGGCTCTGTTAAGACAGCAAGAAAGAATGAGGGGAGCATTTGGAGCAGTGCAGGATGGGCAAGGGACACAGAAGGGGACACTGAAGTATCAGTAAGTCAAAACAAATACTGAGTTGACATATTGCAGGTTTTCCTGCATATTGGAAATAATGACATGCCCATAAGATCTTTCTGAGTTAAGTCCATATTCATCCTACAGAACTTCAAACCTAGCTTAGAAGGTGCCTATTTCCTCCAGCAGATCATTCAGTTTAAATTACTGTTTGGAATTACTTAAGTTTTCACTGGCTTTAGATGTGGAAGCCTCAGTTCAACAAGAGCACAGTCCTCATGAAAATGCACCCAGTATCAGAAAAGAAAGAAACTACCAACTTATGAGTTGCAATCTTATAGTCCAAGATGCTAGCAGCTATTTACAGACACTAAGAGAAAGTTCTGGGGTTGGTTGGGTTTTTTTGCTGCCCTGCACAAGCCTTGTTACATTAGGCAAAGCAACACAATATATTTAAAATCCTCAATACATTGCATAAAAGCAAGAAAAAGAATTAAGGCTTAATGTAGCTACCTGTCCACTCACTTTTGTTCTAGTTTTTTTACATTAGGCAATATACACTGTTCTTCAGAACTCAGCACTTTTCTGAAGATTGGATAAAGCATTAATTTATTGTATTGGTCTGTTATGTTTTAAGTATGAACACTGACATCATTCTCCTGAGTTTTCAGGCCACTTCTTGACCCTCTAATAATGCAGACAGCCCTAATTCTGCTGTATTTATTTCACTGTCCTCAGAAAAGTGTCATAATCTCCTCTCTCAATATAAGGAAACAGCAAAAATAAAAGCTCTCTTTGTTATTTAAGATTTAACATATGCAACTATTCCATTTGTTAGCATCAAACGGAATGGCTTGCCTGAAACAATTAAGCAAGAATTGTATGCAAACAGATGATGATTTCAATTTTGCCCCCTAAAATATTGAATTAGTCTGGAAAACAGTCAATGAATCTAAGATGCTTTGAATTCCCCCTAAGAGTTACCAGTATAGCTAACATACTTTTATCAGCTTACACCTAAAATGGGGAAAATAGCAAAACATCTTCATGCCCATGGAAAACACACTTAGACTGCAATGACCTTGGCAGTAAAAACGCACGTAACCCAGAGACTGCTGACCGGAAAGATTAAAAACCACTGTTAAGAATTAGTATTTCTTAGCTTTTAAACAGCTCCACAGTAAAACACATTCTCCATGATTCCAGGCAATCCTTTTGCTTTCAATTAAGGAAAGATACTTCCAGTATTTCCTTCTGAAGTGCCAAATTTGTATGTGGCTGAAGAACTGCACTGATCACATAATGCATAGGAGTGTCCCTGCACTGAGGGGATTGCCTACTGCCAGAACATCAGTAAATAAAACTGTTGAAGGATACAGCAAGGTCTGGCTAGTGACCTGATATAGGGTAGTCTTCAACACCTGTACCACTACAAAGCAAATTTTTGCTACAACTTATTCTGTTGATAACAGGCAGACTACATTAACCATTTAATCACTTTCAGTTATTGACATGAAAAAAACAGCAGGAGAGGTGCACAAAGTAGCCTTACCATGCTCTGCAAAATAACTATTGGAAAGACTTGACACTTACAGCAGACTAATACCTAACTTGCACAGTAATTGATACAGAAACACTTTATGCACATAAGTAAATAATGACAAGACTGATTTAATAAGAGGAATTCATAAAAGCATCTGGAAGGCATTGCAGTCTGATCTATCCAGACAATGTGTTATAAATAGTTTTAAAAGTTACCTATATAAAGGGAAGACTTGTGTTTTGGGACACTGTCGTCAATAAAAGCTGTCCCCAAAGTATATAGTGGAGTTCCTCCAACTCCCAGCAGCAGCTGCCCCAGGATAAAGACATACAGATAGTTGGGAAGTGAAGACTTTGTGCTGGCACTGCAAGTGAAGTTAGCAGAGCTTGTTCCTGGAACTTGACATGTGTCTGAAAGACAGAGACAAAAAGACTTTAAAATTCTGTTACCAAGTTCATCACAGACCAACTGAAGAAAAACCTGGACTGAAAGCTAAACTACATATGAGGTGTTGTTAGTACCAGGCTCCCATTTTAATTTTCAGGCCTCCTAATATACCCTATATGACAGTGCCCTAACCTTCTATATTGTATCCCTCAGAAGAAATACTATCATGGCTTGGTTTTTGTTTCATTAGCAGGGAGGAAAGGTGGATGAAATAGCCTTATTAAAACATTTTGGCTTGCTGAAAGCCTTATTAACAAGATGTATAAAAAAACCACAACAAAAAACCACCAACAAAAAAAAAAACACCACAAAACAACAACAACAAAAAAACCAACCACAAAACTGCCAAATGGTCATTCAACAGGTTAATGAATACTCTTAGGTAACAGACATTTCATTTTGTTCTTGTACCTTATAATGATTCTGAGGAGCACTAACAACAACTTCCACTCTTAAGTGGAAGAGCAGCCTGAACAACCTGAGGAAAGCTGGACTGCTGGAGAGGAAAGTGCAGTCATCAGTGGCAAGCAAAGGTAATCCTCCCTTCTCACACACTGTTTTGAGAAGGGTTTCCCTAAAAAAAAAAAACGCCACAACTTAAAACCCCACAGCACTATCTCTCATAGAGCACAAACAGCCGTATCTCCAGAATGAGAAGTTAATGTAAAGCCTCTGTATTTGTGTACACACACACACAAAGAGGGAAGCAGAGGTAGAACAGCCTAAGGTTGCATCTGCTCCTGTAATGTTTGGCACCATAAGGAGGTAAGGGAAAAGAGGATGTGAAGACAGGGAGTATGTTTTCTCTTCTCCTTCCTCTTGCTATCATTGCACTTTTAGTAGCAGACAGTCCCAAGTTACAAGATCAAAAAGAAGAGCATGGTTCTTTCCAGGTTTTTCCACAGAGAGCATACAACCCTAAGGAAGAGGATAAACCCATCAGTTTGGTGGAAACAAGCCATACTGAGCAAATATATGAAAACACCCTTCAGATCAGATGAGTAGAGTGACTAGTTCTCAATACTTTGCTACAAAATTATTACATCATTTTTTCTCAGGTCCTTTTATATTTGAGAACACTTTTTACTTAAGCAAACAAAGGGCAAGCCTGCCCACACTTTGGGCTCACAGGACATAAAATACATGGAAGTGCTTGCCACAGCAGATATTTAAAGAGAACTGTCTACACTGATGTTATGAAGTCATCCATGGGCTTTATCATGCCTGCCTCCAGAAGGAACAGCACCATAGTCATGATGCAATCATGTAGCACACAACAGGTGATTCAGTGGTGTTGCACAAAAACCGGCCAGTGTAGAGTGATGGGAAAACCTCACTTCAGGAGGAGCCATTAAAATTTTCCTTCCTTTCCACTTAGGAACAATCCTCATTTTAATGCTATACTGAAGCCACATGGGGAACATTAATTTTCAGAATATTGATTCATAATAAAATTTTTTAGAGTATATATTCTATTTATTTTCAATCTGCTTTCTTTAGCAATATTCCTCTTTCTGCAGGAAATTAAGTCTTGAATCAGGTTAACTTTGTACTATTTACATGCACAGCATCTAAAACCAACTATAGAAGGACACCATATCTTACAGTAACTTGTTAGCATACACATATTCATGTACAGCACGTATACAGAATATACCTGCAGTTATGTTAACCTCTAATACCTTTGAGCAAGTCTAAAACAGCATTAACTAGTTATTGTAGTACACAAATAATAGTACCTTGATAAAATATACACATCAGAAAACAAGTAATGCAGAGCAAGAAAATGCATGAAAGATGTTAAATGACAAAAGTGTAGCCTAATTTCATATCTAGAAGTAGCTTTATGAAACAAGCAGATTACATATAGTAATGGCAATCAAACTCTGACAGACAGTGGGTCTTCATGAATCCCCATCCCCTCCCCCAGTGTCTCAGTTCCTGTCAACCTAAAAGCCTATGCCATTGTGTAACTAATTGATTATTGCCTCTCTCCTTCAGTTTTCTAGCTCTTCAATTTAAATGCCCTAGGAAATTTATCCTGATGTTGAGATGAGAGAAGTTTATCACACTACTTTGTTTTCAGAACCACATAATCAGGTCTAACTACAAAATTAAGAGAACCATCAATATGAACTTTAAAACAATTATAATCCTTTTCTTTGCATGAGCTATGACCTTTTGGGTTTGTTTTTTTTTTGAAGTCAGCAAATACACATGCACTTGCTGAGTGGAGTCATGGACCATATTTAATGTTTCCAAGAAACATTTTTAAAAGCAGACAGTTTACCACAAACTATGAGATTAGTTTAAACCAGCGTAAGTCAGAACTGCTAAACAACAGTTTACTTTCTCCTCCTTAGCAATTCATGTCATACCCTTCTTGTGTACCCATCTGCTTAAACCTTGGACTGAAAGTGACACAGGTTAAATCTAACCTGGATTAGATCCACACACCTGTTTGCTGCTGCTGTAAGAATGGTGGAGAGAGAAGGCACTGGCTTTTAAATTATCAAGAAAGTCTAACCTGAGATAAGCCAAGCTCTGGGAGAGTTTAAGATGGGTGACTGACCATTTTTAACTACCTTTTCCTCATTAAACTTGTTTTCCCTTGTAAAAGTCAGTAGATTAGACTTGCATTTTAAAAAGCAAAACTGCATTAAAGGCAACACCATCCAACAGAGTTGGTTATTAAAAACTTTCTTGCATGCTTTAATCTAACACACCTACCTGAATCCAAGTTATGTAAAGGCCAAAATATTCCCAAATATCTAATGCAACATACTAGCCAAGAAGGTGGAACCAACTGTGAGATGCTTTAGCAATTACATTAATTAGAAGAAAGACAGGTCAAGACTAGTTTTACTCACATCTTAAACTGCAGCTAGTAGGTGTGGGCAGTTTTTGTCTTTTGAGGGGGGCAGGGAATACTTTAAAGAGAATTGTAAGGAGTGAGAAATAAAGAACAGCTTGGTTTCTACTTCTTTTTAAACTTAAAAATCTGTCTCCCCTTTAAGTCTTGAATGGGAAAGTCACTCAAAGCTTCAGTGAACATGCTGAATGAAGACTAACTTCTTAGTTTATAAAGGCAGATGTTACAGTATTACATAACATTTAAGTGGTATAGAGAAATAGACCAAGCAGTGTAGAGAACAGCAGCACTATCCATTATTTGGCTAATCAGATAGTCTCTTCAGAGAGCAAAAGCAACAGAAAAACCACAGACATACTGATGGTGCAAGACAAAACAGTCAGATTAGAAGCTGGCATCACACATATTCTGTTGCCTTTAGTACTCAAATGTCTCAGTCTTCTTCACTCTTTAATTGTCCTTGGCATGTTCTGGGAAGGAAGATCAATTAACGCCCTTCTGAGAGGGCTCACTAACTCTCAGACCCTAAATGACTTATCCACCACCTGAGTTTCCAGTAGAACAGAGAACTGAAGAAAGGTGTTCAAGTCATTCTCCCTCTTCTGAAATCACACCACATACATTTCAACTCAAATGGCTAAGACTTGTTACTAAACAAAGATACTTCTTTTTTCCAAAGATACCATTCACATCCTGTTACTGAAGAGACTCATGGAATAATTCAGGTTGGTAGAGGCATCAGGGAGTCATGTAGTCCAACCTCCTAAACCAAATGGTGTCAAAACTGAATGCAGACCAAGTTGCTCAGGACTTTACTCAGCAGGGTCTTGAAAACCCCCAAAGATACAGACTGCACAGTCTTTCTGAGTAACCTGTTCCAATACTTGACTGTCTTCACAATAAAGTTATCTTCCTTGTGTCAGGTGAAGATCTACATTTCACATTTGCTGTGACAGACGTCTTTTACAAATGTAGACATGTTTCAGTAAGATCCGAGACAAAGTTTAAAAGTACATTGCTTATAGCATCTGCAGTTTTTACAGTCCTCTGCACTGCCTACGGGTAATCAAATACAGAATGGTTTCATTACAGACAAACCACTAGATGGAGCTCCTGACTACAAATATAAGAGACAGCTGAGACACTGGCGACCCCACATAACCTAAAAAAGTTATCAGAACAAATAGCGGGTTACATCTGTGCTACAAATTTGAGTCTGAAGTCTTTCTGGAGATTAGACAAGACATGTCTGCTGTGGCTAAAAATTTCTGTAAGTAGACCATTGGTTATCTACTCTTCGAATATGAAATAGATTAAACTATTTCTAAAGAGTGTTACTATGATAAATATTTCCAGTTGAATAGTTTTGTAGAGTAGACTATGTATATACTCAGAATAAAAGTAAATTAATATCTCAAGGTAAAACAGTAAGTTCCAGGAAGTCTCTAAGCCTTATACTGGAGGCTAGATGTATTTTGTATTTCCAGACTAGATTTACAAATTAACCAACCCAGCAGCCATATTGAATATTGCACGGAACTTTACTTTGAAGTTGTCATGCAGGTGAAACTCACCATACTTACATATAACAGATGAACATAAATAATCAAGTAACCAGTTTCAAGTAGGAACTGTTCAAAAATAAATTAGGTGGTAGATTTTAATAAAAAGCATCAAATAAAAGAGTTTACTCCCAATACATTAAAATCTCTGTAAACTACTCATCCAAACAAATAAGCAACAAGGAGTGTTTTGGGGGTGTGGTGCTATTAAATTCTGCAACTAAACATATTGCTAAGATTCTTCATCAACATCAGAACTAGCTAAACAAGCTATCCTATAAAATCACATACTGTGGTTTATTTAACTGTTAAAGGATGCTGTTGCACAGCACCTGCACATTTACATCAAGTATGTCATGGTGCAGACATTCCCTGCACTCTGTAATCATTTATCTTAGTGTTTTGTTTAAGTCAGCTTAAGTCCTTAACTCTGCTCATCACAGTTGTGGCATAGTTACCAACTTTACAGCAGTAAAACCAGTATGAATGCAGTCAGCTTACAGTGCCATGGAGAAGCAAGTACATGTTCCACGACCCCTAATAAGATATCAACACCTACAGTATCTTTAATGGCAGATGAAGTGGCAGATGTTTGATGAAACAGATTCTTAGAGATTTCAACCAAAATTGGTAGGAGGGGGAAGAGATCAGTTGCAATAGTTGGCCATCTCCCTTCACACTCCCACCCTGTCAGTATCTTGTTTCAATTAAAAAAAAAAACCAAAAAAACCAACCCAAAACCAAACCTCCGATCAGATTGGAACTTTTTTGTGTTAAATTCAGCTTCCCTTCCATACTAGTGAAGTAGAGAGGGTGATACTGAAACTGAAATTGTAGAGAAAGGGGACTGTACATAGAGCCAGGAGCAAGTAAGCTATTGCCCCTCTACTAAGGGGTAACAAGCAATCATCTGCTCACAGCTCCAGCCCTGAAGAGTTTCTCCTTTTGGCCTTGTTCAGTTAAAAGTTCAATTAACTTCTGCCTCAGATCCTCATTTATTAGATGGGGAACAATAGCTTACCAAAGTTATCTAACTAATGGTTGATGTCAGGACAGCTCATGGAAGTGTGTGACATGATTAACACTTAAAACCCTAATTTGAGAATCAACAACCAGAAGACTGAGAACTTTCCATCAGATTGCTTAATACCTACTGATTTTTTTAGTGAGCACTCTCATATGCTTAGTCAGTGAAGGCATAAGTCTGATTAAACACTGCAATAACCATTAAGACAATCCTAAAAGATTAAGTCATCCTGCTTTAAACATATCTGAATGTTTCTTTATTAGTTACAGGTGTGCCACTAAATTGAGATGCAAATAGTTGGTATTAAGCACATTGCACTTAAAATCTTGTTTTATGAGAAAAGATATGCAAGATCTGAGAACTGGCTGCTCCCACTATTACAATACTGCTTTGCTCAGTATAGGTCAGTACTGCTTGTTCCCTCTTTGTTTCAAAGAAACCTACAAGTTTTAATCAACATTTTAGAACTTAGTGAAACTTGTTAATGAATTATTCAAGATGCCTTTAATAGTTCAAAACCCAAAAGAACTACAGGTAGTCACCTTTCAACAAGAAGATGGTAAATCTAACAGCTTTCCTTTAACATTTATTCTACATCACTGACCTAACTTGGATTCCTATTCACAAAGAAATGCCAGATCATTTTTTACTCAAAGTGAATTTTAATTACATTCATCAATGCAAGTCAAAAAAGCATTTTATTCAATTGTTGCTTATAAGAACTGACATTGACACTCAGATATCTTCTGAAAAAGAAAGTTCGCTGTGAAGAGACAGCCCTTGAAGTTACAGATTTCACAGAAACATTCTGTTTTCAGTGTTAGAGATAATACTCTATTTTTAGGACTTTGACAGAGATTAACTATGTTGTGCCAAATTAAGAGTTGCACCAAGCTGCTACAGAGATTTTTTTTTTTTAAATCATTTTCAAAACATAAGGATAAGCTTACCTTCAAGTTTAGCTCCATAGTGGTATTTTCCACTACTGAAGTGTGGTAAGGAAAATATAAGTGAGCCCAATCCTAGCATAAATGCTGAGAAAGCAAGCCATTGTGGTTTGTGCCCTCTTTCTCCAAAGAAAGATACAAAGAGTGACAGTACACAAAAAGCAATGTCATAGCTTGCAGAGATTAAGCCAGTGAGGGAACTGTTCAATTCGTAACGCTTCTCAATTGTCGAAATACTAATATTAATCAGGCCATTTACCACAATACCTACAAAAAAAAAGGAGATAATTAGTCAAAGATACATCAATTGGATAGAGTTCCAAGGGTAAACCCATCATTGTGTGATGGAACGGTTAAAATTAATATATTTACAAAGTTACATTTTAAGGTATTTATTAGCTTTAAAATACAGGTGTATAGTGCATTGATACATTGCCAACTTAAGCCAGCCAAACTGCACAGGACCTATTCAACTTTTTTCTCTCCTGTGGGCATTAAAGATTCAACACTTAAGTATTAAGCCAGCAAAATACCATGCCTCAAACTCTGTTCACATATTAATGTTCCAGATTCAGTTCAAAGCACAGACAGACTTCAAACAGAATACATTACAGTGTCATAAGATACTGTAAAAATTAAAAGGAAATTAGTCAAGATTGACTTGCATTAGAATACAAGCTACAACTGAAGCAAGTTCAGGATATAGCTTTCAAACAATGATTGTCAAACAAACATAATTTCCTCCCTGCCATCACAAAGGGAAGATACAAGAAGGCTTTTGAACAGACATCCTTCCCCTGTAATACAAAAAAGTGTAAAGTTACTTAAAAATACTCTGCAGCTCTTTCAGAGCAACTGAGGTGATTAACTAAGGAAACAGTTTGCCCTCTGAATCTTGAGGTTCCTTGAAGCAGAAGTATCAGTCAACCTGGAAAAAAGGCCTTGCACAAGCTGCTCTACTTCAGCACAGGTAAATTCCAAAAAACTGATCCAAAAGTAGAAGCAAGTAAGCTGCAACTGCCAGTGCATGCTTATACACACTGTCCATTTTTACAAAAGTGTTGTTTGTAGATACTAACTTGAACCTCCCACCCTGCCTCACATTCTGTATGTGAAACACCAAGTAGTTAAAACTTAGAGGAGTTTACTTTTAACAGTCCCAAAACAGGATTCTGTTACAAGTGAGATGAATAGCTGTACTTCACCACAGTGTCAGAAAACTTCATGGTAGTCTAATTAAACTGGGCCTGTAATAAAATATATACCCTGGAAAAAAGTTAGGAAGTCTTGGAGTCACAGTTGCATATAAGAGTTCTGTAACCTCACAGATGACAGATGAGCATCTCCCATGACACAGGCCCTACAGTTATCCTTCCTCTTTGATTCTCTACTATCATTCCAACACCAGAACAAAAGGAGAGATGACTGGGAACAGTAACAGATTTAAGTTAGTTTTCAACAGGCACTGCACCACCCAGAAGTGCAACTACACAGGCTGAACTTCAACAGGTCTGCTTAAGTGCTCTACGTACTAAAAAAAATTACTCCAAGTGTGTGATCAACCAGCTGTTTTCTTACCAGTGCAATCCCCACCATAACTAAACACTTCAGCTTTCTATAAGGAGGCAGCTATTGGCACAGTCTTAATTTTCTAATACTCTGCTACAGCCTCTTTATCAAGGATGACAATTTCACCTGTCAGTCTGACCACCACACTTAAATTAATATGGGAATAACAGAGGTATTCAGGTGTTCCTCCACTGCCATTATTTATACATTTAGCAGCTTTATTTTCTTAAGGAGCATTGACCAAAGAACAATACTAGCATGAAGGAATGAACAAACAAGTTCTTCCCATTTGCCAGCACTTCAAACATTTACGAAGCCCTTAAAACATTCACATGAAGTAGGTGTGCTACATAGTGAGTTGGTTACAGAACTAGAAGACATTGTCTTTTACCTGTAGTTTAAGCTGCCACCCTTAATTTATATCCTAAAAGACATAAAACCTTGCAGTTAATTTTATTGGCTAATTAGACTTCATCTGTAAAAATGTAAATGTGATGAATGGCAGTATAACTTCTCAATGCCATCATCTAGTGATTAATCACTAAAATCTCTTCAGGAAACATGGAGCCTGGCTGGTACTAACTTGATGTGAAAAACAAATTCTACAAGGACATCGCAACACTTCAATAGTAGTATAGAAATTATTTTTTAACTATTCTCATCCAAAACCTTATTGTCCTGCCACATCTGTTAGGAGTTTAGGTACAGTGTGTACTGACCCACAAAATCCAGATTAATCATAAACCAACTTCACTTGCTCTAAGAAAAAAAAAGAGTATTTTTTCTTCATCCCTTTAACCGAAAAAAACCCATGCTTTACAGTTGTTATAAGTATGATGGCTTTAAAGCAGTGGTTTGTAGACACTCAATCAAAAAAGAAAAAAAAACAAAAACACAAAAATAACTTAAAAATCTTTCTCGTAACAAATCTGATCAGGGTATAAAAATATTAGCACCATCCAAATTTTTCAGACAGATTAGACTGGACCAGTCTCAAACAGTGGTTCTGTTGGTTTGTTTAATAAAATTATTACTGACATGAGTTAGAAACAGCCCTTCCTGCACTCAAAATAGTGAGATAACTTCTACCTTGTTTGCTACTACAGCTATAAACTGCAGCATATCCTGGTTTTGTATTACAAGATGCAATCATACATTTATGCAACTCTAAGTGCCATACAGAAAGCAGGTATTAGTCATGTAACTATGTTCTACACAAAGAAGTGTTTCTATTCTGGAAATACAGGTTTCACATGTACTTGAAATAGAAACAGCCAGAAATGAAGAGTTAAGTTTCACCTGGAATCTTCTGAGGAGCTGAATTACAGCATATCAGGTGCTAATGGTAACAATAACCTCTTTCCTAGGGCAGCTAGAAAATAATCTAATAAATACATGCCTTCAGTTAGACACACACACACAAAAATCTACACACATGTACCAGGTCACTGCAGATAACTACCTATGTTCACTCATTGTATAAAAAGTCTAGTATAACAACTTACATACATTAAAAGTGTGTTAACTACTATTGCATTGTTCTTTGGCATATTAGGAAATAACCTTTCCTAGATGTACATTAGCATTAGCAGGTTTTATAGATGTATTTTATCTTCCTCAGTGATGGTTTCCTGTAATTTGGAGGGTGAATTAAGTAATTGAACCCAAAGCTAGAGTAAAGTAGTAGCTCACGTAACTTCAAAATCCCAGTGTTGTTTTGTGTGCTTTTATCTAAACTCTGAAGCTGCAAGACCTAAATATTTTCCCAAAGTTTCACATGCAGCACTGAATTTCTTGTCTGAAAGTGATTGGTGTTTTTCATGCTTCTCAAAAAGAGTTGCAACTTGAGTCTACAGTGCCAGATTTCCTTTCTACAATCTAGCCAAAGGAAAGATACTTGTTCAGAAAATCCAGATAACACATCATTAAGAATGCCACAAGGTCTATAATAGCCATGCCTACATCAGCTTTCAAAATGAGCATCAGAAGTTTCCTTACATTAAGGTCCTAAATCTGAACTAGATTAGATAGGTACCACAGGACAACGACATGGATAAGTGGCATAACCAGCACCCATAGCACCCTGAGGGGACAGAGAAGATACAAGACCTTTTTGTGACTGGGAATGTACCAACATTACTAATAAGAGATAAAATTTAAACGATACTGAATTCATTGTTCAGCTGAGCAGACAATCAGATCAGCACAGCAAACTGGATTTTAAGAAATATTGCTATAGCAAATGTAGAAGTGCTGGAAATATTCAAGTCTAGTTTGCATGATCTAAAAGTCTTCTAGTAATCAGCTGCCACTGAAATCTACCATGTAAGAAGTTCTTCCACTCCTCCCTTTCTTTTACTATGCTAGAGAAAATAAATCTGAGCTAACAGCAGAACAACTGCAACAGTAATCACCTCCTGGTCCTACCAGCTATAGCACAGCCTTTCAAATACAAGTAAGGAACAACAGGCTCTGCCCAAAACTCTCTAGATACTTTTCTAACACAACATGTGTATGTTAAGAAAAGATCAGATTCTAAACACCTTGAAATCAGAAAGAGTTCATGGAAACACATACTGAAAGACACTGGTTCTTCTAAGGATTTTCCAAGCAACACAAGCAGCAGTCAGATCCTTCTAGGTTTTAAGCAGAACCTTCTACTCAGTTCTCCTCAGACCACCTCAGTTACCTCAGTGTGGTTCCAGGCATGAACACAGCCATCCATATTCCACCCGTCTTTAGCATAGTCCGCCTGCTCTTCTAGCACTGAATCTCTTCTCCATGTCCCCCCACACCTCTACAGCAGTCTCATTCTTTACAAGCAAAAAGGATGAGCTTTAAAGCCTCAATTTTTCAGGAAACAAGTTTTCTTTTCTAGCTAGTCCAATAAAGTTGAAGGGTTCTGAACATTAATCCAATAGCTCCTTTTGACAGGAGAATATCTAAGCTTTACAAACCTCAAGTTTGTACATTTGGTACACTAATGCTTCCTCTCCCCCTCAGCCATTATTACCACTTTCTAAGCCTAAGGCTTGCCAAGATCCTAACACATCTTGTTAGAGAAAACCAAAAATATGGACAAGAATATGTGAAGCTGAACAACAGACATCAAGAGCAAGGTAAACTTCAGGTTCCCCCCAAGGTTAAGTTAAGCTGTTAGGCAAGTGTTAGAAAGATGACTGCACTGGGATCCACAGAACAAAACCAGATTTTTTTTAAAGCCATCTTAATTAGCCAAAGTCCCACCCAACCACACCAAGGTACCTTCTTAACTGTCAGGCAGGTAACAAAGTACATGCTAGGGCACTAAAGTTTTGTCTACTGTTTTATATCATGTGTTTTATTCCCTGAGTTATATGTCTCAACCTGTGAGGCACATATGGAGCACTAATTTCCCTGTGAGCAATGGGGACGCAGTCTAGAGTAGAGCATGAAGCACAGAGCAGATGGGACCATGGACTCATCAGTGGTCAAAAAGGTAGGTAGGAAAAGAAGAAAAGGAGGAACAGAGCTAAGTACAGAGACTAATACTGTATGAGCAGCTTCCCTATCCAGGGCACTACAGTACTTTCTTCCCCTAGTGAAGCCACTACTGTCACTTTTCAGCAACAGCACCAGACTCAGGCAGCTGGAGGAACCCTGCCTCCCCTTCCCCACCACCCAAATCACCACCACTACCTCCCCTGCCTTCCCAAGCCCAGGCTCCCACTTGGCCTCCCCTGCAGCTCCAGGATGGAGAGCTAGATGTGCCCAGGGCAGCAGAAGGCCTGCAGGGGCCAGGTCCCACAGGGAAGGTGGAGAGGAGTGCAGCAGGCCTGCGGCTCCGGACAAGGCGGCGAGGACAGGTTACCTTGGAAGATAGCCAGGAGGCTGTAGG
Organism: Haliaeetus albicilla; assembly: GCF_947461875.1. Lineage (NCBI taxonomy): Eukaryota > Metazoa > Chordata > Aves > Accipitriformes > Accipitridae > Haliaeetus > Haliaeetus albicilla. The sequence continues at coordinate 46,512,808 of NC_091516.1, forward strand.
CAGCCAGGTAGCCCTCAGGATTGTTGCAGAGCTGCAGAGCCTTAGGTGCGCAGCGGCCCCACCCGCAGGGCCCCTCCTCAGCCTCAGGGACGCCGGCATCTGCCCCGGCGGGGCTCGCCTGGCGCTGGCGGCGGAGGTCGGGGCTGGGTGGCTCAAACACCGGGTTCTCGATACCGTCACCCTTCATAGCGCTACGAAGCCGCTGCCCAGCACCGGCTGCAAGCGACGGCAGGCGCAGCGCTCCTCTAAATACCCGAGAACGGGCCGGCCCCTACGGGGGCAGGTGGCGGCGCTTTCCCCCTCCTTCCGAGGAGGGCGGCCCGCCCCGACCCGACCCGACCCGACCCGACCCCGCCCTGCTGGGGGCCGTGTCCCGCGGTTCCCGCCGCCTGGCGAGACCCCTGCGTCGGTGGGGTCACCGCTGAGCCCGCGCCGGGGAGGGGGCTGCAGTGCCCGCTGCCGGTGCCTTGCCGCTCCCCCTCGCCCTGCACCCGCCGCTCGGCCGCCCGGTGACACGGCCTCCAGCCCCGCCGGGCCCTGGCCCGCGTCCCTCTGCCAGCCGGGGCAGCCCCTGAAGGAAGATCCCCGCACCGGGAGCCGCCTAACGTTAACGCGATTAACGTGAACGTCGGGCGGATCAGCCCGGGGTGCGGGGCGGGCTGGGTTGCGTTTCCTTTCAAGTTCAGGCGCCCACACCGAGCCCTGCTTTGACCGTCCCGCGGAGGGTCTGGGGGGAGCGTGCCGTGGCGGCCTCCGCCCGCGAGGCAGGACGGCGCGCCGCCGGCGTGGGGCGGTGAGGCGGCGGCGGTCGGCGGCTGCGAGCGGCAGCTACCCAGCAGCGGCAGCGAGCGCGGCACACCGCTTTCATCGAGCAGCAGCTTTCGCCCCGAAAAAAAAAAAGAGATGAAAAAATCGAGCACCTGAAAAAAGTCCTCGGGAAGGTTTCTTCCAAGAAACCAGAAAAAGTGAAAACGTTCCTTGTAAGTGTTGGAAAAAGTGGAAGCAGTGTTTTTCCAGATACGGTACTTTCCCACTTTAGGCAAGTGAGTTGGCACATGCCTGCTGGGATGTGGAAACCCATCTCCAACAAAAAAAAAAAAAAAAAGAAAGAAACCTGGACATTTGCAAATGTCACCCTTTGGAAATATTATTCCCCTACTGTACCACAGAAAGTTTCCACCTGCAGGAGCTTCCAGTCATTGAACAAGTTAATTCAGTTGCAGACATCAACCATGAGAATTTGTCAAGTGTACGAGGAAGTAGCAAGTTTGTTTGCATGTAGTGGGAATTATTTTACCCATCTGCACAAGAACAACTGGGGAGGAGTCCAGGGATCAATCAACTGTCACCACTGGTGTTAATCTCTGGGCAGTACAGGTTTGTCCTGAAGAGTGCTTCCCCTTTCAAGAGTTCAACACATTTTAGAGACAAGTGAAATAAGGCTGAAACAAGACGTCACCAGTGGCTTTGGTTTCACAGTGAAAGCCAGGGCATCCTCCTGAATTCCCAATCATTCTCTCTTCACCTGGTGTCACAGCTTTTCAGAGAGAAGCACACATTTTCAAGTATTCATTAGCAGCACAGAAACTACATGGAGATGACCTTCTGCAAAAAGAAAACCTGTGGGTTAAAAGAGAATATATGTCTACATATTTGTATAGATAAATTGCAAATGAGAAATCAGCTGCCCCTGCTGCTGCTACAGCTTGCAGAGGCAGTGGGTGGTGGCTGGAGCTGGAGGGCCACGGGCTTCCCTGGCAGTTGGGCCTTCCCCCCCCGCTCCACCTCGGCCACTTTGGGGTCCCTCCCAGGCACTGCCCCAGCCCCACATCCAGCAGTGACCTTCCTGAGCCTGCATGAGCTCAGATAGCTGCTCCCCAGTGAAGCGTTCCTCTGCTGGACACTGATGACCCCCAAACACTGAAATTAGCTTATTATCATTTCAGGCTGTAGTCTGGAATGGTTTTTCCTCAGCTGGTTATCAAGATATATCCCAGTTAACAGCCTCCTGAGAGGTCTGAGGATGTGCCTAAACCAGCTGGCACACTAACTTGTTTCAGGAATAGCATATTAGTAAAATCTTCTTTTGCCTGTGTTTGTTTGCATTTTATTGATTTTTCTTTTCTTCCCCCTAATTAAAACAAAGTAGGACGTCATTTGAAATAATATCCTGATCTTCACTAGAGTGCCTACATGCTAGAGTAGTAAGAATAATCCATGAAATTGCTAAATTCTTATACTGCTAATGAGACATAAAAACCTCCCTTGATCTGCCAGATCAGCTAAGTTTGTTGTTATCTTCATCTAGTTGTCACCCTCCCAACTGATGGTTTTGGTTTTATCATCACAGGAAGGTGACAGAAGGGAAGGGAAAAAGAGAAGTGAGTGGAGCTTGCTACGAAAAACAGTGTGTTCAGCTGAAACCAACAACATTTTTAAGAACATTGGGGAGGGTAGCATTGTAGCGTCTGGTCTAGGCCTAGTCTGGGAATTAAATAGGGAATTGAATAATTCAGGGAATTAAATAGGATTGAACTCTCAAGAGTTTATACCATGCTAGTAGAATACAGATTTTAGGAGAAAGCCACAGGGACAGGGAGGGAGAGAGAAAGGGAATAAAATATGATGTATTTTTGCACTGGTTATGTTGCCTGAGTGATACTGCTGTTCCTCAACAAGCAATTTACAGAGAAATGCAGTAGATCCAACCAGCTTTTATAAACTGCTTTAATATGAGACATTACCTAAAGCTATTAAAGAAGTTTAAATTCCTGACATTCAAGGCTGGGTATACAACCCACGTGAAAATGGCAAAATACAACTGGTTTCTAGGAAAGTATCTATATAAAGTGCTCAGATAAAAATGGTAAGGGATTGTGAGGTGAATAATCTGTTGGACTAGATGGAGTTTGCTCACGGAAAAGGCAAATACGACCTACAATTTATGTGTGTATTGCTGAACAGGCTTGTTCAGTCTAGCAAAGTGAAGTGCCTCATGAAATAATAAGCAACTGTACAGAGAAGTGAGAAAAGGCAACAGAAAATTTTAGAACAAATGAGCAAAATGACCATAACTAATTTTCTCTTAGAAGTTAGAAGGCTTTTAATCTTCAGTAGAGGAGAGTTTTGGAACAAACTTCTAATGGATTTAGTGAATTCTAAATCTTTAGATGGAGCTTGATCAAATTATAATTAGGATAAGGACACGAGAACTGATTAACTAGGAGGTCTTTTTCTGATCCAAAGTTCCTGTGAAGTGGGAATGGGAAACTATATTCTAGGAAAAAACTGATGGGTAACTCAAAAGAATATCATAAAATTCATACTGGAATGCCTTGCAGAGAGATAAACAAGTATTTTAAATAAAAAAATTGCTAAATTTGTGCAAGGTTTATAAAATGTCACTGCCTTCTAACTTCACAGTGTTCTAGTTGATCAGCTACGGCTTCTGCACTCTCACAAGTCATAGTTCTCCTGTTGCATGGTATCGTGGCGTCACATTTTTGATCAGACATAAACCTACCATAGGAATGCTAGGTAAGACCTGTGGATTGAAGAAATAGAGTTGCCTTTTCAAAGTCTGAGAACTGCCATTCTCTGAATTGTGAAAGTTAGTTTTTGCCATCAGAGAAGGCAGATAAGGCAAAAAATGCATACTTAAAACATTTTTTTTTTAAGCATCTTGAAGCCATCCCCTCTCATTTAAAAGACCAGCTGGTGCACAGACCCACTCTCACCTTCTAAGATTATCTCCCAGAAACATGGCACAACATTTTGTCAGTAAAATACTCGCTTTGAGTCTACCAGCTATAAAATAAGATGCAACATAGATTAACTGGGATCCTTACAACACATTTTCTGGGCAGCTTTTCAGTATTTTATCTCTACTACGGTAGCTCTCTCCACATCATTCTCTGTTATTTGGCCTAGGTCAGAATTCTCTCAAAGGAAGCTGTGAAAAAACAGTGCTACCTTTTTTAGTGAAGAATCTGCCTTTGTGTCTTCTTTTTTTTTTCCAGTGAAGAAAAGCCTTGAGTCTTGAATTCTTATCTACTTTATGGTATTTAAAGATGCAATTAACACCTCTACCAAGTATATTTCCCTGTTTTGAAGAGGCGCATGGATTGGGATATATTAGCACCCAGAGAGAGTCATAATAGAGTAGCAGTTAGCTTCCCTGTTTGGCTTACAGAACCAGGAATTCAATACATTAGTTATCTTTTCTCTTTACTATCGTCATTGTTTCATATTTCTAGTAAAATCTTAATTCCATTTAAGTCCTGATGATGTGTTTGTTTTGGAAACAATGTAAAATCAGCATTTTGATTGTGGGTAGTTTTCTATTTATTTATGCAAAAATTATCTGGTTTTGTTTGGTTTGGAACACATTTATTCTTCTGAAAGTGAACAAAGCAAACCTACAGCTGTGTAGTCTTCTGCTGTAGGATCTGAACTAGCTTAAGGTTATTTATTACTAAAGGTTATTTATTACTAAATTACATTGTGCCTCAGGGCAGTCATGTAATTCTGCCAACACAGCATTAACCTCTCTGCTTGTTTAGATTCTTGTATGTATGTTAATTAATGTAATGTAGCTCTTAATCTGCTACCAGTATAGGCCCAAAGAAGCAACATCAACCTTTTCCCTGGTTTGAGTATATGACAAAGGACACATTTTCCTGAATTATTATCTTTATTAAGACATTAGTAATGGATCTTCTATTCTTACTTTTGCGCTATTTTCATCCATGGGAAGTCCAACCAACTTATCCTGCAGTGAAATACATTTAAGTGTATGCAGGTTTGTTTCCTTGGTTAGTGATAGTAAAGGGGTTCAACTGGTACTCTACAATTAATTCCTATAGTTATTCCCATCATTTGTTAAACTGTCTAATGAATATGCCTCAGTGTGAAAACTCAAGGCACCTCCTGTTTTTATCTCAATGCTATAATCGTTTACTTCTAACCAAAGAAAATCCCTTACCACAGTCATTGATTTTTCACATAGTAAGTTCCACTGATTGTTTTCTACCCTTGGAATCTAATGAGTAGATGAATAGAGAAGAACTAATTAATTAATTTCTTTTCAGAAACGCTGGTTTCAGTGTTTTCTAGAACTGGGCAGTCTCCTCTGTTTTCTTTCTGCCTGGTTCTCAGTTTGAACAAAAACAAATGAAATTTTATCTGCCTCATAGTTTGTTTCGTTAGCAAATACCTGACCTCTAGTGGCAGGCAGTTAGTAATGATTTATGATGTAAAGTAAATTCTGCATATACAGAGCAGGAACAGGTAAATCCACAAAATTTCTCTCTTAAATGCTTCTGCTTAGCACTAGTGAGGCCACACCTGGAGTAGTGTGTCCAGTTCTACCCAGAACAAGACATAAATGGAGCTAATGGAGAGTTCAGCAAAGGGCCACTACAATGGTCAAGGGACTAAGCGTCTCTCCTCTAAGGAAAGGCTGAGAGAGTTGGGACTGTTCAGCCTGCAAGAAGAGCAGGCTCTGGGGAGGAGGATCTCATCAATGTCTATAAATATTTGAAGGGAGGATGAAGAAGACAGAGCCAGGCTCTTTTCAGTGGTGCCCAGTGACAGGACCAGAAGCAAGGGACACAAACTGAAACACAGGAGGTGCCGTCAGAACATCAGGAAACACTTTTTCACTGTGAGGATGACCGAGCACTGGGACAGGTTGCCCAGAGAGGTTGTGGAGTCTCCATCCTTGAACATATTCAAAAGCCGCCTGGATATAGCATTGGGCACCTGGCTGTAGGCAATGCTTGAGGAGGCAGTTAGACCAGGTGACTTCCAGAGGTCCCTGCCAACCTCTACCGCTCTGTGATTCTGTGATCTCTCACAAAAAAGATTTCAGCAGCAGAAAAAAGGTGCCATTTTGGGGGTGGGATGATATAATTCTCTTGTGTCACAGTTTTAATTACTATTGACTTTGCCTTTTTACTAACAGAGAACACTGTTCTGAATGTGCATCTAGAAAGAGACTATATCAAGTCTCTCCATTTGGGCTTTTAAAAAAATCCCCAAAAGAAATGTGCACAGAAATAAACTTGCTAGTATGTTAGAGATGTTACTGCAAAAGAAGTCCAGTCAATATTAAAGCTATACAGTCTGTATAGTTAAAGTTTAAAAAATGGGTGACAAAATCATATGATTTTTAGATTTGGGTAGTTTTATTGCAATACTTGATGCCTCCTGTCTTAAAAACTGACAGAAGAGGTATCTGAATTTTCTCAGGAAACTCAGATTTTGCTGAGAAAAGGATGTTTCCAGTTTTGGAAAATCCCTTGTGTTTTAAGGGATGGATCAATTAATATGACATTCTTTGCAATTCAAGGAATCAAGATTATATGGGGTTTGTAGCAGTTTTGCAAATTATAGCCACACAGTGCATGAACGAGGCTTCTTATCAGCTAGATATTTCTGTCTAGATGTTGGGTATATATTCAGATGAATATATAAATCCTGAATGTCTTGCTTTGATTTTTGGAAGTATCTTAATGTCAAATATTTCAAACTGTTCTAGTCTTTTCTACAAAATTTTTACCAGTAAGTGTAATAAAGCTGAAGTTACACAATTCTGCTCCATGTTTTTATTGATGCAGCATAAACTTGCCCAGGGTTTTTCAAGGATTTTCCCTCTTTCTAAATATATAAAGCTTCTGTTTGTTTAGAAGATTTAAGTCTGATTTCATTCACTAATTATTATTCTCCTGGCCAAAAATAATGTTTCTGTGAGTGATTCTTGGAGAGGTTCTTTTTCAACTGATGTGCTTAGTCATTGTAATTATATATGTGAAATATAAAAGCTGGAAAGTACTAATATGTATTACAAACTAGAGAATTTGTACATGAAAATTGTTAAATTGATGAACTCCTTGGAATATCTCTATCAATAAAATAATCTATTAACAAATTAAACTTTAAAAAATTGCCTTGCACAGAAAAAGCTCTAAAAATGAAGCTTTCCTGTTGATGACTGCCTTTTATATTTCTCTTAACCTAGAAAAACAACAAAATACTGATAATAACTTTAAAAAGCAAATATAAAAATTAAAACCTGTAATTTAAAAAAAAAGAAATTGAAAACTCAAAGTCAATTGCACTGGACTTTAAAATATTTTTAGGCTGCAAATTAAGCAATTTTCCTGCTCGGGAGTCTACTTGCTCAGGTTGATCAAGTAGATTTAATTCACAGGATATATAAAAATAGATGTAAAGAAAAAAATACCAAACCCTTTGTATGTTAGCTCTTACGAAATGCAGTAGCCAAATTATGACGTTAAGCCATAACAGGATTTTTTTTTTGCAATTATCTAGTGATTAAATGATTTATTTGACTTGAAAAGAAATGTTGATCTTCAACAAATGGCTTATTTTTAAGGAGAAGTTATAGAGAAAATCATCATTTTAGAAGTCCATAGCACAATAATTGAAATTACATTTTAGTTTATACATAGAATCATGAAATAGGAGCTGTTCAGGAGAAAACTTAATAATACATTTCCATTTCTTAATTACTGATTGAGGGATTGTATCTACCAGTTTTTAAAAGTTGCTTCATATACAGTTTAGTTTTGCACTAGATTTTTGTTGGGACTTTTCTAGTGAGTAATGTAATGGAACAAGAAGATTTCTGTTTTGGGGCACGTAAATAAAATATCCTGGTCATCATTCCCTATTTTACTGAAGAAGACCTTCCTGGTAGGGAAGCTGAAGCTCTTGAGAAAACAGAAGTAAGCCAAACTGATGGCTTTTCATCAGCTAAATCACATTCATATATTTACATCATACACTAAGTTATTAAAGTAAATAACGTTAAAGAAGCCTTGCAGAAAGAAAGGGCTGCATTCAGCATAAAATTGAAAAAAAAAACAAACCCAACCCTTACACTAAGTCTGTTTAACAGCCAAACCACAGTGACAGAAGAGCAACAGGGTGAAAAAGGATCAGAGGATTTCGAGCCATTAGTAAATCACTAAATACAACAGGAGAGGGTATAGCATACCCATCAGAAGTGGCTGCAGAGATACCACCAACAGCAATGCATGGGAAGAGTTTGACAAATCTAGGGACACTTCATGTTTTCACCAGTTTATGGGATCCAAGTTAGAGTAGCTTGCTTGAATTTCCAACAGTTTGTTAAATTAGTCTTGTTCTGGGCAAAAAAACCCACACTGTCTTAGCAGTCTAATCAAGGAATTATTGTTAGTCCAATTACCGTGATTTTAACGTTTATAGTTCAAGTTGTATGCAGTTAAAATGACATGCACAAACTTCTAGTGTCCACACCTTTCTTTGGTGTTACATTCACACTTCCACAGCCCCTCTGGGTCTCAAGGTTGATGGCTTCAGTTTGGGTTGTGGGGGAGAGTGTAGCAAGCCATTAGCATCCTGAGTCTCCAGGCAGGCCAAGTGAAGTCCATACAAAGCCTGAGAAGTCCCAAGGCCTGTCTCATCAGCTAGACACAAAGCCTGTGGCCTGTTACAAGCAATGGCAGCCATGTTACTGGGCTAGAAGGCTGCCATGGTCTTTTCACCTATGCAACTCAGAAAAGGATATTGTAAAGGGACGTCCAGGAGAACAAGACAGGCTATGAACCTAACTACTACTAGTCAGTACCTCTCAACAGGTGAGGATCATCTGAGGAATGAACTAGCAGTCTGTTTCTGGTGTACTCATGAAAACTCTTTAATTCTCCAGGTAGAGACATCAGCACTGACATATTGAGGTTGTGAAGCCTCAGGAGGCCTCAGGGAGCTGAAATCGTGTTCAGACCAGCAGAAAGTCTTCAAGGAATCAGTGGCACTAGATAGGACTCTTAAAGGGTAACAGTGGTTTGAGAGACCAGGTAGCATAACTCTTAACCTAAGGTCAGGGAGCAGCAAGGGCCAGTGGCTGCATAATGGACAGGGAGGCAGGAGCGAAGGGTGACAACATGGGCAGCAGCAGGGCAGGGGCCTCATCAGCCCCGGCAGCCTCCTGCTGCACCCTCCCCTGGAGCCCCAGCCCCATGGACAGGGAGGGGTGTGGGTGGAGACCCCACGTGAGGCTGGTCAGGGCCTGTTAGTGCCCTGCCAGCCCTCAGACCTAAGATGCCTTAGGGTGCATCACCAGAAGAAAGACAAACTCTCAGGGGTAACTGTGGGTGTCTTAAAACTGAGAGAACATCCCTAGTGCTTTCTGTTTCGCATCAGAAACACAGGATGGACTTTTGTAACCTGGCTGAGGGCTGTCATAAGAAAAAGAATAGGGAAGATAATAGAAGCTGCTACAGAGGGCAAGACAGCAAGCAGTGGCCGAGGCTTGGAGACAATATAGATACGTCACTGTTAGACTCGTGAACACGATGGAAGTACATTCATGATTGGTCTTGTCAGGGAGCAGCAGCACTTGCTGCTGTGCAAGGGCTGGGGAGAGGGGCACTGAGAGCAACAGCAAAGCAGGCAGGGGGACCTGGGCTTAATGTGGCTCCCAGGGCCAGCAGGTGCAGCCCCCCACGAGGCTTCCCCCAGCTCCTGGTCATGCAGCTCTGCTTCCAGAGGCCTGATCCAGGGCAGCATGTCTGCACCATGTCCGAGCTGGCATGAGCACAGGCAGGGAAACCTGGAGGAGAGACAGAAGGGAGGAAAGAGGTTGGTGCACTGGAGAACCTGAGTGATCTGATTAAGAAGTAACTCATGAGTATTTGTTCAAATTTTCTTGGACTACATCATATTAAATAGCACCAGATGTGCATGTCTCCCACCTGTTATTTCTTTAGTTCCTATAATGTGGTTTTCTTCTTTTGTTTCACACCACTGCATAAATGGAAATGACAAACAGCTGGGGGGACACAATTTTTTAACTGTGTCTGTTTCAATGTCCTATTATTTTACCTCTAACTATAGGCTATTAGCAATCTTAATTGAACCTTAGATAATCTTGTTCCAAGCATGCAGCTCACACCCATGCAGATGCAGAATGTTTAAGTAGTTGTTAAAATGCATTCTGACTTTAAAAATACTTCAGAATACTAGATTACTACCAAGGAGAAAGTGACAAACTGATTCCACTTAGAGTATTCTCTTTGGAAGAGTGCTAGTCATCTGAGGGAATCTTTGAGGAGGAATTAAACAGAATGGAAAGCATTCTAAATAAATGAAGACTGGCAAGTTATCCAAGAGATAGATGTCACAACCTGGGCGGAAGGGGAAGAAAACAAACTGATCTTGTTTAAATATAGCAGGTCAAACTACTTTATAGAGACAACATATCAGGAATTTTCTGGCAAATCTGGTGCCATCTTAACTTGTTCTTGGTATGATTCCATTATTTTTGCTACTGACGTTAGCTGTCACAATTACAACAAGTTACGCTAACGCATGCCCCAGCTGACATTTGGAACTGGTATGACACCGTACATTTTTCACTAAACAATTATCTAACTCTACACAAGCAAATAATTTTAAATCAAATCCTGCTGAGAGATGTGTTTCCTTGGGGAACTATGCATATACCCTGATGCACATGTTTCTGGGAAAAGTATTTAAAAGCATATGAAAACCAGAGCATAACTATGATATAACTGTGCATTTGAAATACATCTTTAAATGTGTAAAACCCCAAAGAGAAGTTTAAGTTGTCCAGAAGAGGAGAAAAGGAAGTTTTCGAGAGGGCTTTTAGGGTAGAATTACAAATGCTGAATCTCAGTTCAAGTATGCCAGAAGCAGGTATCCCACTGACTGGAGTTATTTTAAAAGCCTGATATAAGAATCTAATCAGAATGAAAGCCTGACACTATTGAAGGTTATCCTGACATTTACATCATTGAACAAGGATTTTTTTCCTTTGACTATACCCATTTCATACACTTCATCCACTCTGATAATCACCTTGGCATCAATGGGGACACCTCTGTGAGCAGGAACACTACAATGTGTATTCACCATCAAGAATGTACAAACTCTCAATGACTGCAATATTCTTCCCTAAATGTAGGTGAAACTGCTTAGGAAATACTTTTCAGAGTATGTAAAGGGACAATATCCATTGATATTAATAAAATACCTGTGTGCCTCTAGTAGCAGATAATGTGAGTGAGGAATAAATTCATTATTTGGAAACAGGAAAGTAAGATAGTCCTAAAAATTTGGTAATTTTCAGGATTTGTTAGTTTAAGTGAGGTAAAATATGTAAAAATTTAATACAAGAAATAAAATATAAGTATAAAACATTACAAAATATAAAAGAATATGAAAATGTTAAAATTAATATAAATTATTTACCTTAAAACAGGTTCATTATCTAAATATTTTCATGGGATGAAACAAAAAAAAGGTGCAGGATATTTTTATGAAACTCATTATGGCATTTATTTTTCAGGGCCAGCATTACTGTAAGCTGTGTTACATAGGAAATCTTTTAAAATTCAGTTTATAAATACAGTCTGCCCAGTTCATAAGTTACATGGTAATATGTAAATTGTAGTCTTACATCACATTTAATTGATTTAGCCATGAACACTAAGCTAAATCCACAGCACTAAAACCAGCAACGCAATGAATGTTTAAAATGTTCATGAGAAAGTAAGAGTTAAATACAGCAGTAGTTATGAAAAATAAACTTCTACCCAACCAGCCACCCAATGGGTTTACTACTAGCATCTAGTCTGAATAAAAGTGGAAGACAGTCTTAAACCATGCATCACCCTGTATGCCAATGTTACTCTTCAGAGACTCAAGCTGTCTTTCAAAACCAGATTAAGCATTCCAAAATTCTGGCTTTGACCTTCAGAAACTATCTGATCAGTCAAATCTGTAGGACACATGTCTGCTGCAAATATGTGGAGGGGATGAGGAAGGAGAAGGGGAGAGAAAAAAAGGAACAGGTTATTCATATCCCATCCCACACTTGTACTAATTGTTAACTTTCTCAATTCATCCTTCATGGTGAGATGAATGTGAAGACAGGTCCAGCGGCCTTTACCTGTTAAATACTTTACTTTTTTAATAAATGTATGATATTGACATAATTCACATAACATTTTCCTGTGTAATATTTCAAACTCACTTTAATTAATTTTTATTTAATTTTTCCTTTGAGAAAAGAAAAATTATAAAAGCAGCTTTATTTCAAATCTACATATCCGAATGAGAACTTTTCCAAGAATTTCTGTAACAGTAAGTTTGGACGCCATGTTGTAAGTACTAAGTTCAATTCAAATGTTGAAGCAATAAGCTTTTATCTTTAATTAATTAAATACCTGGTTATCACTTCACAATTCTGATATTTAAAAATCATTTGGAAGTGTGAGAAAGCAGTCTGCTATTTTTTGTTAATCCCATTTTTGTTCAAAAAATAAAATTAAAATTAAATTCATGTTAATATTAAGCATATAACATTTTAGGAAATATAAATTAGTAGCATGTCTCAAGCTGCCAATTTTCTACCTGTCTAAAATAGATAATAGCTGGAGAATTTTCTAAGTTCCTATTTCAAGTAATACAATTCTTGTATGTCTGGCTATTTGAGATAGAAGGGCTGGTATAAAAATGTGACTCACATAAAGTGAAAGAACTAAACACACTGATTCCGAGACAACAGTGGCTGCATGAGGTCTCAAGTGTACAAAGTTAACTGGAATTTCACTTGGCCTTCCTGATGCTTCAAAGTTCAAGGAGAGGGCTCTAAATTGGACTGCTAACATGGAAAAAAACAAACAAACAAACAAAAAAATCCAACACAATCTTTTGCAAGGGTTTATTATACTTCCCATATTCTGTGTGATAGGATGAATCAGATTTTGAAATAATTGGTTTATTTCTCTGCTATTTTGTTTAGCTTTGTATTCACAGACATTGGTACACTCTGGAAATACCTAACTTGCTGCTACTGCTTTGTTTTTCATCTGCTTGCAAGCTAGCACTTGATTAGCCAGTTTAGTTGACTTAGACCACAAAATTTTCTTAATAATGTATTTAGGAAAATGTTTACTTATTTCATAAAACAAATAGTTTAGAATATATGTTTCTCTTTTTCCCATCTTGTTTATTTAACAATATTTGTTTTCAATAACAAAATTGAAAGTGCAAGTTTGTCTTACAAAAATTTCTTACAAAAAGGAGTGCAATGCATAAAATATCTTTCAACTGCCTATTATTCAAATCTAATTTCTAGCTTTTAAAGGCCTAAGAACAGCTTATGGCTAAAGGTGAATAATCCACTCAATTATAGCTGTGGTCATTACCCGGTGTTTTCAACATAAATTGAAAGCACAAGCATCAGCTCTAGGCTTTGCTATGAGTCAGTAAGACTTAGATCGTTATCTGTGTTTCAGCCAGCTGTAAAGCAATTGCCCTGTTAAACTTGCAGCAGTGTGTTAAGAACTTGCCTGTGCCCCAGAAATATGAGTGACATGACCGACAGGAAAAACTGGCCTTTTCAGTGCCTGTGTCTAGAGAAAGCAACTTACCACTTCCTAAAACCTGTGACAACAAGAAGGGACAGCAAGCAAGGGTAGGTTGTCTAGCACCTGCCAGTGACAGAGCAGTTTGGGAAGTTCAGTTCTAACGCACAGGCCAAAGAGAAGCTTGAGCATGTTGCTGTATCAAGTCACTGGGGGAGGACGAAGAGTGTAGTTCTTTGCTTATTGGTCAGTCAGGAGTTTGGTATTGGAATTTAGGTTAAAAAAACTCAAAAAATTGCTGTTAATGGTATTAGAACATACCTTTAGTCTTCAGTAAAGAAAAGGAATGTAACAAGCAATGGATGTGAGCAATTTTATGTATCTGGAGTCATATAAGTAAAGAAAAAACTGCGTATTGTATTCTTATCCATGTAACAAATTAATTTTGTCTGGAGGTAAAGGAATGAAATTTATTCTTTCTCAGCTTTGACATTTATGTTTTTAGAATAAGTAAATATTGTTGAGAAATGAATTAAATGCCAAAATGCCGATAATTTAAAGCTATCTGCATGATGGCTAGAAGTTCCAATAATGTTTGTGCCACCAGCTTCAGCAAGTATTGCAGCTCCTCTTTGGACCATCAGGGTCTGCTGGACACTGTGATAGTCTGTATTATGGTAATTTCTTTATTATTATGTTTTACACTTGGTGCCTACAATAAAATCAGTCATATATTTTGCTGTCCTAATGGTATCTTACCTTAATGCTAAAAGTTTGGGGGTTGTTTTGGTGTAGTTTTATTTGGGGGTGTGGGAGTATATTTCAACTGACTGGAAGAATGCCACTTTTAAAGAGATTATTTCTGGAATTATGTTGCACTGTGAAATCAATAGTGTGACTGAAACCTCTTGCATAACAATACCTATGAAATTCCTATATTCATGCTGTTCAACAGAAACTACCAGGTCCTCAGCTGCATTTTGGGAGAACACAGAGTAACTCATTAGCAAGAAACACAAAGGAATTCACTGGCAAGAAAGAATGTTTTTCTTCCAGCTATGACTTTCTAGCATTGTCTCTTTCTGGTAACATTTCATTCTTAGGGCTAACTGTGCTTCTATGACAGAACACATGCTGAAGCTAAAAGGAGGCGTCCAGTCCCAGTGATAGTTCTAGAAGAGGGTGATTTTCCTGATTTGTTACTAGAAACACAGACAAGAAGCTGTGAGACTCTGAGTCACCCCTCCTGCACTTTATTTTACAATCATTTATACACACCAAACTAGCCCATTTGTTTGCCCAAGCATGGGCCATTACCAGAAATAATCTATTGCACTGACTATTGCACGAATATTTCAAAAGCTGTGTTTGTGCTAGCAGATATGGAAAAGCAGAGAGCAGTTCTTTAGCTGTCATTGCATGCCCCTCTAAGAGGAGCTTAGACCAGTGATAAATCAGCCAGGGACAGCTGGGGAGGTAGGCTGTTGGGGAAGTTCCTTATACCTCTTCCATCTCTCTCTAGCCTCTCCTACCTCCCACTTCTTCTTCCAGACTTTGGCAGAATTTTTCTCTTTATCTCTGAAAATACAATAAACCTGGAAAGCTTTTTATATTAACTGATACAACTGTAGACACAGGAAAAGAAGAGTTAATCAGCAAATTTCTGATGACTCCTTTATTAATGGAAAGCTCTCAAAAAGCAGGCTGGCTGCAGTTCTTTCTGCCAAGAGAGCAGCTGTGATGTCACGGGTGGCAACTGTTGCAGGAGCACCATATCTTCCCATCATCAACAGACTTGCCATCATGTCCCCCACCTTCCTAGTGGCCTGACTTTTCAAGGCTTCCCATCGCTGGTCTGCCAGTTTCCTGGCTCTGTACTCTTTGGAGTTTTGCTGCAGAAAAGTTTTGAGCTGGATCTTGTTAACACTTGTGAACACTGACAGAAACAACGATTGTATTATTTTTATTGGATTCTCTTTTTAAGTGTGTACAAGCAGTAAAGTCAGTAAAAGATTGGAAAATATACATGCTGTTATTACTTGAATAAAAATTAGGGGTTTTACACCAATACTAAAAAACAGTCATTACACATTCTATGAAATCTTCAACAGTGGTTTTTAAATGCTATTCCTGCCAGTGTCTTTGAATTTCCCAAATTATGAATAGTGCTGCATTTAACTTAGTTTCTTCCTTTATACCAGAAATTTGGCTTAGCCAAATTTTTTAGCCACAAGGAAGTAATTTTCTCCTGTTTCGATATTTCATGCCTGTTCTCAGAAATCTCTTTGGGTTTCAGTTGGCTTAAAACTGGAGGTAAGTCTGAGTAGTTTTGTTCCAACTTAGCCAGAGCAATTTCACAAGAGCTACTTGGGTAGCAGCCAGAAGTGGAGAATGTAAAGAGAAAAAGGTCAATACCACTGCTTGGAAAACTGTTTTAGAAATCAGTTATTATGTTGGTGCCCAGTTAAAACAATTACCTGAAGATTTAAAGGCAGTAAGCCAGAGTAAAGCTAGGGTAAACAGAGTACCTCAATAGCACTGTCTTCATTGGTATCCTCTGGCTGATGGCACTGTCAAGACAATAAGCTGACTCAAATTCAAGACACAAGAAACAGTATAGGTGTATAATTTACATATTTAATGTATTACTTTAGAATGAAATGTTGTTGCATAATTTACATGTTTAATGTATTACTTTAGAATGAAATGTTGTTGCTGGACTCAATGCTAGTCATTTGTTAGTGAGTTTAAGTTACTAATAGTCTGAGTTCAAAAAACACACACAGACTGTATCACCAAGATTTCATCATTAGCAAAGATAAGGTTCTGGAGAAACATGTGGAAGTCTGAGTTTGACTAAGTTTCCGAAATAATTTCTTCTTGGATCCTAAAGCACAGTAATTAGAGCTCATGTGCTGGTTTCCCAGTGTGCTTTAGGCATTATGTTTACTTAACAGAATCTAACTAATAGAAATACCATCTTTGGAGAAGGTTCCTGTTCAGTTTGGAAGTTCCCAGGACAGGTGTTACAGTGAGACCAGCAATAATTTTCTCCTCAGTCCCTAGGCAACAGATTTATTAAAATGCATGCCTTTCTGTCACTGTGTGCAAATGAAACTTCTAGAAGGTTTTGTTCAGGAGTTTGATATAAACTGTACAGCCGTAACAAATATTTTACATTTATTATTGCCATTGTTTCATTTGACAATTTGTTTCATTTGCCATTTCGCATTTATTATTGTTATTGTTTCAATTGACAGGTGCTACTTTGCTACTATTGTATATTTTGCAAGAGTACACAAAAAGTGATTAATTAACTGGCAGTTTCTAATAAGGGTGTTTTTTAAAAACCACAAAGAACAACTGTGCAACACATAATAACGCCATAATTAAAAGTAAACAGAAGGGCATGAGAACTTTGGGCATGTCCCCAAATTTGTTTATTAAAACAAAGCACAGCACTTTACAAAACCATTTTCTCTTCTACTACTGCTTTCTTCTGCTTTTTTTTCCTTTTTTGCTGCTGCTTGGATTTTGAAATTAATTTATCGATGGAAACAGTTCCAGGGAGAGAATGGGGCAACATGGGACAGGTGCAACGGTCATGGGAAGAAAAGATCTGGCAAGTCTCTGCCAGCAGCAGAGGGTAACTCATCCACAGCGTCTGGGCTCACCTGCAGCCTCTTCCTCCTTCCTTCTCCTATAATTCTTCCTCCATGCCAGGGCCTATCAAGGGCCAGCGGTTCCCATGGGACAGGAGTTGAGGATAATACCAGGCAGGGCCTGGCAGCCAGGGCCCATCCCACCACCCCAGTCAGGAGCAGGGGCCACCATGGCAGCCCCAGCCCTGGGCATCAGGCATCTCACTGGCGATAGAGACAGCTGCAGTAGAGCCCAGCTTGGCAAGGGCCACGGATGGGCAGGGCAGGGCTGTGGGGAGCTGGAGAAGGTCCTTGCTGTGGCATCACGGGAGCAGGGGCTGATGGCCCCAGGGGGCTGAGATGGGGTCCTGGGCTGTGGGCAGGTGAGGAGAGTCCTAGGGAAACCAGGCAGGTTACAGTCGGGGCTGGCAGTGCTCTCAGGACATTGGCAGCTGGTATAAAGAATACATAGCTCTTTTCAAGAGAAGTCACTTATGATTACTTAAGGCTTTTTGAAGACCATTGTTACGGGAAAGTAAAAATTCAAGTTTTGTGTCTGCTCCATCTTTGCTGTGCCTGTCTTGGATTTTTACTGATTTGTGGAAGCATGAGCTCCTCCACTGAACTGAACTGGAGTTAAATTCAGGTTTGTATGTGGGCCTCTCTATGTTCTGTTTTCAGAAATTTAGTAATTGCACAAGAACTAGAACATTAAAATAGCAGTGAAACCAGACAGCTGATTTCAAATGGCCTAGTAGCAAGGGAAACCTTACTTTTTTTTGTTGGCATTTGCATGGATGGAAACTCATTTTGTGAGTATAATGGAGTTTCCATTCACAAACAGAATTTCTATCCTCAGTGATTTCAGTAGCAACTGAGGAAAAGGATGAAAATGGAGAAACTAAATACTAGATGTTATAAAAGTTTCCCGAATTTCACAATCTGAAGTCTTCCACCCAACTACTGTTACTTTTTCTTACAAATCTTTTAGCAAAATAAGATTTTAATGTTTTGTTAAGCAATGATTCATTGAGGAAGTTTTATTGACATCATAAACTGTTCCTTGTTCCTAGCAGGGTTAGAACTGAAGCCATTTAGTTTACTGTAGGACAAGTTACTTTTCAGATAAAAAGAAACTATAAAAGATGTATTGCTAAATTGGTTGCACTTAAAACAGGTTTTCACTCCAAAACTAAGAAACTATATTCCTGCACTTCATTTTGCCTCTCTAACACCTCCTCCCTCATGTCCACATAGTGTGGACAAAAGCATATTCCCCATCTTTTCTCTAAACTCCTCTCTGCTCCCATTACAAGTTATCTGGTTATTCTCACTTTCATCCAAAACTGCGAGGAAAGTATTGTTAATTCATCTTCTGTCCTTTCTCACGTTCATGGGTCCATTGACTGTAGTCCTTAGGAAATGTTGTTGACAAGATCATTTTCTGGCCTACCAGTTAGCCTGTCACCTTTATCTGAATAGCTCTACTTGATTCTTCTCTTCCCCACCAAACTGGAGGTCTGCTTTTATATTTTCCTTTTCTGTTTATTTGTTCTGATCTATGTTATCCCCCTGTCCTTAGTCTTTGTGTCCTTATATTTCAAGCAAGACATAAATTTAATTAAGAATACATTGCACTATTCTACAAAAAATGGGTTGCTTAGTGTATCCTCAAATTTTTTGCATGTTGATTTGAACAAATGACTACATTAATGATGAAGTCACATTCTAGGCCTTGGCTGTTCCTCTGGAAACCCAGCTGCTGCAACATGGAATTAACTTTTTTTTTAATATAATTTATATTATTTAAGTAAATAAAGTGGATATATTGATTCTAACTTTAAAAAAGTAGGACATGAGTAAATTTTGTAATTAGTATGTGAAGATTGTAAGACAATCCATGTGCATTTTTCTCAGTCCTCACATGACTAAGTGTATATACAATTTGGTAACATGCTAAAAACAAAATGCTGGAATAGTTTGGTTAAAGAGATAACAGGAATTCTGCTTGTGTCCCATACCTCTGTATTTGGGATCTCAGAAGTTCGCAAATATCATAGTTTAAATATTGGTGAGCCAATTAAAAATGTACCAAGAAAAACACATTGTAAATACTAGCATTATATTTAAGACATTATATCTGATTCTTAGAAAACAATGAAAGTTGATTGCTATGAATACTAATTGTTGGATGAATAAAGGAATATCTGTTGTTACCATGGCTTTTAGAATTTTAGAACTGAAGTGAGAAATACAGAATCCACTATATTTATATGTACACTCAGATTAACTCTGTTCTTCCTTTTATAGGAATTAACTCCTGCAAATAGAAGCAGAAAGAGAGGAGTGTCACACAGATACCACTGATTTACCATTTTCTATCTGACCCCAAACCAGGGTCATTTTTAAAAGAATACTAAGGTGAACATTTCAGAGTATATGCCTTGCAATCTTCTTGTAAAGGAAGCTAACCTAATCTTGATGACTCACAAAGAAATAAATATTTTTAGTTTTACATTTGAACAACAATTTTTCAAACTTTAAGATACTATTAGAGAAAGCAGTGAATCACCAAGTACAAAATGATGGGCATGCTACTGAACAGGCTGCTGAGGATGCTCTGTGGTAAGAAATCAATTCTTGGAGAGAGTAACTCAATAACTGCAAGCACTAGGTATTACTCATTCCTTCAGAACTTGGTTGCATTATGAAGAGACAGCCATTAATGCTTAAAATAAATTCTAAGCTGTGTGTTTAGACAATGCAAATATTCTAATATTGGCAAAGTCTGTGTACATTGTGGTTTGAGCTTCCTTAAAGTTAGGGAACTGACCTTCTGCCTTGTAAAAGTCAGTATACAGCAGCAGTGGTATCACAAGCAGAGAAACTACCTCATTTTCTAGACACCTTTCCCAGCTGCCTATCTACTTCAATTCTTCCACTTTATCCATATGAGGAAAATGTAATGAAGTCAGGCTAGAGATCTCAAGTCTCACATTTACTCTACTTGACTTGTTTCCTGCCTGGGTGCCTTGCTCTGTGTAAGGAATTAAAGTCTCATATCACACTCTTGTATACCTATCTACTGGCTATTTAGTAGTGATCATGATATTTTAGTCCCTTAGCTAATCCTGAGAGAATATGCTCCTTTTCTGAGAACACTGACAGAGTATTAGTAGGCAGTTACACCTTCAGGATTCTACAAGGCTCCCTCTTGTCATTCTTATTAAATACATTCTTATTAAATTTGTTAAAGGCCTAATAAGGACACTTGGATGGTTATTTTGATACTCTTGGGTTAATGTTGTTCAGCTCTACATCTCTATATATCAGCTATTTCTCCTCAGCATTGTCTAGCAAAGACTAGTGCTTGGAGACATCAGTCCAGACAAGTAGTGGTAAGCTACCTGAATCATTAGTAGAAACAACACCCTCTTTACTGAGGAAGAATACCTACAAGTTGGTTTTAATTTTTTTATATAAGTTTTGTTGCATACAAAAATTATTTGCAGGTAGCTGCTACAGACAGGAATACATGGTGAAAAAGATGACTTTCTCTTAAAAAAAAAAAAAAAAGATTGTTGCGGCTGTCAGAGTCATCATTATCTAAGGTATAAATTACAGACCCATATGATTAATGCAACATTTTGAAATATGTTATTATGAAGAATTTGCTTCTCCTTCTATTGTATGATTATTCACATCAAGTGTTTTGGATTTGATGTTAAAATGGAGTTCGTAACACACCAGTGCTTTGGCTGTTTCTGAATAGTGCTTGCCAAGGATTTCTCTTTTTCCCACTCTACGGCCCCTGGCCCCCACCACCCCCAGTGAGCAGGCTGGGGGTGGGCAAGAGGTTGGGAGGGGACACAGCCAGGAGAGCTTATGCCAGCTGGCCAAAGGGGTATTCTATATCCTATTATGTCAGGCTCAGACATGAAAGCTGGAGGCAGAAGGAGAGGGGTGATTTTGGCTTCTAAGGTGTCCATCGCTTGGAGAGTGGCTGAGCATCGGTATGCTTCTGGGACGTGGCGAGTGATTGCCTTTCCATCACTTCTTTTTTTTTCCTTTCTCTTTTCTTCACCTATTAAATTGTCTTTACCTTGATCCATGAGTTTTCTTGCTTTTGTTCTTCCCAGTCCCTCCCCCGTCCCACTGGGCAAAAGGAGTGAGCGAGTAGTTGTGTGGGTGCTTGTCTTCTGAATGAGGTTAACACACCACATCAAGGAAAAATATAGAAGTTCTCCATAGACTCCATGACTCCAGTTGGGTCTTGGATGAAATTTATGCTGAATGTATTGATCCAGATAGCATCCAGC
This sequence comes from Haliaeetus albicilla, assembly GCF_947461875.1. NCBI lineage: Eukaryota > Metazoa > Chordata > Aves > Accipitriformes > Accipitridae > Haliaeetus > Haliaeetus albicilla. The sequence goes on from NC_091516.1 coordinate 46,534,171, forward strand.
TGTTTGAATCTTACTACTTTAGGCAGAAGCTCAATACACAGTTCTTGCAAAGCCATAACTAATACAAGTGACCAAGGTAACTGCCTGCACATTGAGAAAGAGAACTGGCTGTTAGTCATCTCTTGTGAAAAGTTTTATCAGATCTTTGCAGAGATTTTTACAGCCACTGTAAAACTATCTTTGTGAAGATACTTTCTTATTATCCAGATATGAAACTTACTTTGATTATGGTGACTCTGTAGCAAAACCAGAAGTGTGAAGAGAAAAAAAATGTCCTTTTTTTTTTAACAAGAGAGGAAATCTTTTGGGCAAAATGGTACATTTCTGAGGTAATTCATGAAGTTGGGTTTTTTTTCCCAGACAAAATGTTTGCAATAAGCTGGAGTAATTACTTGATTCTGTTTAAAGAACAGAGATAAATCTGTCAAGAAGCAAATATCTTCAAGACTTTTTTTTTTTGTGACTTAAAAAGGAACAGGTCACATTACATTTCTGGAACTGATTTTAGCAGTTAATCCTTCCTCTTTGCTTTAGCTGGGGTGAAATTAACTTTTAAACCTAGACTTCTATACATGTAAAATACTTAGGCAAATCTTTTTTTTTCAGATTTTACTGAAGAAAAAAGAAAAAGCCCTAATGGAAATTTGCTTTTTAGGCCAAAATTTATTTAACGATACTTTAGCAAAAATGAGTATTTATGACAACAAAAAATTATTTAATCACAGCTTCATGTTTCTGATAGAAGAGTTTTTGTAGGAAAACTTAAGTAGTCCTCAATTCATTACTGACTTTAATGGGAAATTGTTTCTCTTCAGAATTGTTTATTTTTCCTTTTGATACTATTAATGTGGAGTCTGTCTGTATGCTTCAAAATGTAAAAATGAAAACATGACATAAAATGGTAATGTAAATAGCAAAAGCTTTTCATTTAACTGTTTCTTTTTGTACTGAAATGATCAATTATAGTGCATAATCCTTGTCAATTTCATGTGTCTTATTGCTTATTTTATGCTATAGACTATAATACTTACAAAAACACTATCTTAGCATTTGATAATAATCGCATTCTTCATAAACTAGTAAGAAAGTTTGTGTCAGCCACTCTCCTACCTTCCAACTGCCTGATTTTTTCACACAAGGTACTGTGTGGACCAAGACATGAAAGGGATCTCAGTGACAAATTTTACCTACTGTGTTTATTGAGCATAGACTACGTTTCCAAAGTTAGAATGACAAAGAGGAACATGGCTGTAAAATTTCTAGGATGATTTCCTATTGAAGTACTATCACAGATTACCACTACCAGGAGAATGATACTCTTCTATATAAAGTCTCATTGTCTGCAGTAGCAGAACAAACGTGATTGTCTCTTCTGCTGAGGGATATCTTTTGTCTCACAGGAGACAATGCCATTGTTTTGGCATTGTCCAAAATTCATTGTTTCCTGAATTAGGTCAGCAAGCCACTGCATTATTCAGCATTTTTATTTTGGTTTGGGTTTTGTTTAATATAATGCCTTCAGATGTGTGTAAATTAATGCTTAATTTTTAAATATACCACACTTAGGAGGAGGTTTCAGTTATTATCTAAAAACCTCTAAGATGTTCTCAGGGTGTCCTCAGATTGCTTTTGTTCATAGAGGATATTTGCTATTTTTAATCTTGTTTTTACTCTAACCTCTAAACAACAGCTTCACTTAAAAGAAGACTGACACATCAGTTTTCTTTGGTAAAGTTTAAAGGTGCACCCCACACTTACAGGATAGGAGAATTTTATCAGAAGTTGTTTTCTGCTTCTTCTCTGTGAGAATTCCTTCCAGATGATGAACAAATAACATGCAGAGAAGTTTACATTGCATTTTCATATGTAAGCGTAAATGAATGCTACCCATAAAACAATGGTATGAGGTACATAATTCTGTCAGCCATAATGTTACCATGTTTGAATAGTGTAAGAACTTTTTTATTTCTGGTTTGTGGCTTTGAATCTCTTGTCTTTGTCTTTTTCTTAAAAAAAAAAAAAATTAGAAGAAAATATCCCTAAATGACAGACTGACCTCTGAAACCACTAAACATTTTTAGGCTTATGAACTCTTTTGGCAGTACTTCAGTGAGGTACGTTATTTCTTGAACTGTTTCATCTGTATTTTGGAAAACAATACACAGATCTCTTTTCATTTAAAAATACAAATGGGATCCACAAAAGAAAACAGCCTTTCAGGTAGATAATTCCATTTTCCAACTACTTTTCTTGTCAGATATCTCTCTTTTTATCCTGTGTTACAAGATAAAAAAGAGATTCAAGCTTTAACTGGTTCTGTATGCAATGAAACATTGTATATTGTGTATATTGTGAAAATCATTCTGCAATAGTTGAGTATGACATGAAACATTTCTTTACAAGGGCATGCTTTTCACTTTCTTTCTTTGAAAGTTCTATCATTGAACATACATTGTTTTGATTACTGAAAGATGCAACTGTGCAGAAAAACTTGGAGTGATGATCCATACTGCAAGGGTAAGTAGATTTGTCCACAGGCCATCTGCTATTCTCTACTTAGCAATAATGTTTATACATAGAAATGAAATTCTATTCATTCAGCTTCTGATTGAGTATTTCAGAACTGGACAAAAATTAACTACAAAGTACATAAACTTTCAGCTCTTGCTAGAAGCATCCTGGAAATACAAAAGCAAATGAAGAAAAGTTCAGAAGTACATTTCTATATTGTTTTCATTATTTCCTAAAACAGGTATCAAAGCAATAATGTTCTGTTTCCATTGTTTTTTACCCCAAAATGGCCTATATGCTATAGATAGCATTTCTTGAGGCACATACATACAATAGAAATATAGAACACATGTATGCTTATACTCATATGTACACACTGAGAAACAAGAAGGCAAAATCTTTGTTAGGCTTACAGATGCTGAGCCAATTCCAGCTGACTGGACTGGAAGTTCTGTGTAATATGAAAGAATTTTTTTTTTTTATTTACATGCTGCTGTAAGGTATTTCCTCCTTAGAAATATTTGAACATATCAAACAACGTTTGTAGTTTGTGACATGTGACAAACAATGAATGAGGAGGCTAACTGGGTAAGGAAATGGCACAAAAAATACTCTGCCACTACTAAACCCTAGCTTCTTTCCACATGGAATGCAATCATACAACATTCTTCACTATAGCACATAGTCAAGAATGACACTAAGACAGATAACAAGGCCAGAAAAAAAAAACCAATGCAGTACAAATGCAGCCTACCCTACTAAAAAAACAGCAAAAGAGTTTAACTTAGTCCATGCTTTTGAATGAAAAGCCAAATTCAAGAACAGTCTCTGTAGCTAAGGCTGGATATGTCACATGTTTTTATTGAAAAAAAAAATAACTCCAGCCCTACAAAATACAGCTGAAAGTGATTATGGACTACTGAGTCATGGTGTGTGAGATGAGTGTTCAATTTTGTAACCCTGAACCCTGTCATAGCAAATATGAGGAAATAATGAAACAGATCTCTTGCAAACATACTTGTAGGTCACCAGAAACTTCCTGAACAATCTACCCCTTTAACAGTACAGTATCCTGTTTTCAGTTCACAGGGAACAAATTCAGAGATTCTCAGAATCTTTGAAGTGAAACATAGGAGTGCAAAGAAGACTCAGTTTGGGGAAGCTAAATAAATCTTAGAGAGTCCCTGCTTGCTCTTGCTAACAAGAAGGTTTAGTTATGAGTAGAAATAACTGTCAGGAAGGAAGTTTTGTAAATTTGCATACGGAGACTCCTCTAAGTCGAAGATTGCTTTTTCAGCACCTGAAAAACTGGAGGAAAATTGGTCATTTTCAAAGACAATGTAGTATTTCAGGTTTCATAAACTTTCTGAAAATACTCTCTGCTCTCTTCTATTTGCAGAGAATATGATCATCATAATTACATGTGACAGAGCTAGAATCTAGAGCTTCTAGTATACAGGAGAACTGTGCGAGAATGCAAAATAATCTTGATCTATTGGAGAACTGACTTGAAAAAAAAAATTGAGTTCCAAAGCCAGCTACAAAACTCTGAACTTCAAATTTACAAGCCTGTGTGTAGGCTGAAACTGGCAGCTGCACAAATACAGAATGTGAGCCAACTGCTTGGGCAACAGTTTCCTAGAACAGCATGTGAGTTCATAGTGGTTTGCAAAGCTGACCATGTGAGTAGTGCCATATAGTTGGAAAAAAGAAAGAATGCAGATTTAATAGAAAGAAGCAGACGCTCTGAGACTGTGAAATGGTCTTTTCCTTCTTTTCCTGCAGCAGTAAAGTATTTGGGCATTGATAGGCCATTTGGCACCATGCTTCAGGGGATCTGTGGATCAATAAGGATGAAAGCTACAGAGGTGTTCAAAGGCCTAGACAGCATGATCTACAGGGGAAGCTTGAACAGCTTCAGGAAAGAAAAATGAAGAGGAATATAAATTCCCAAATTTGTAGAGGCTTTTGCTAAAAGTAAAAGGAAAATTTGTTCTACATGTCCAAGCTGAAACACACATTTGCTACAGGGAAGATTTGGATTAAACAGTGCAATAAATGGGTCAACAATAAGGACTGTAAGGAACTGGAACAGATTTCCTGGTGTTGCTGTAGTGTTTACATCTCTGGAGGTCCTTAGGACCAAGTTAAACAAACTTTAGTTAGACATGCTGAAGGTATAGTTTAACATGACTTAAGGCACAGAGTTAGATCAGGTGACATCTCAAGATACTGTGAGTCCAGGGCTTTATATAGTTCTGTGAAATGTTGATTAATTTTAAATGGAAAATGCTGTTTGAAATGAAAAATTGAAGGGTTTTACCAAGAAACTTTCAGAACAAATTATCCTCACATTTTCTTAATCACCCCTATTTTTTTAATCCAACTACTTGATACACTGAATCTCATTTCATGATTCTTTTTAGCTATTTCGGAAGTGGGATTTTTCTTTTCAGCATAGACAAAGGAAGGCTAAACTATTCTGTATGGCTGCATTTTTGATCTTGAGTTTGAAAAAAACAGCTGACAAATAAGTTCTGTTTCTCCTTCTCCATGATGACTGTAGTACCACTAACGAGATACTCCAGCCATTAAGTTTTCGTTATTCAGTTTCCATCTGCACGATTAAGATATCGAGACTAAGGGGTAAATTTGGAGTAGCAATTTCATATGCTAGGAACAAAAGAAACACTAGTAATTCAGACCTGTTCCAGCAACCTAAGGCTCTGTGAGAATCTGTTTTAAAATTCTTGAAAGCAAGATGGGATAGTACAGTATGTTTTCAGGTGCAGGGAACCGATTAGAAAATTGCTTATTGTCATTCTCAGGCATATAATCAGCTATTTAGGAGGCATTTACAACATGCAGTTCAGTGCACACAAAGGCCTGAACTACTCTTCCAATTAGCTGTTGTGTGCTGCAGGCAATTTCAGACCATAGATTCATGCTGTGCCGCTCGACTGTCTTTGCAGAGAATGTAAACGGAGAGGAGCAGTGATTCTCACAGAGACAGAGTGGCCCACAGAATTACAGAAAGGAGAGCTCTTGTGCCTATGGAGCCTTGTTAAAGAGACATAGAGTGTCCTGAGCTTGGCTGTGGGGAGGACTCTGACCAGAGGGAATATGAAAGCGTTTTCCCCCTTGTCCCTGCCATGTACCCTTGACTGAAGAGAGGCTTTTCTTTTTCTTTGGGGAGGTGCTGGTATTAGAAAAATTTTGATGGGAGCCAGGGGACTATATATTACCCCCATCTCATGATAACCCTGCAAAAGCTTATATAGGAAAGAGCATAATGCAGAGCTTGTCTTTGCTACTGCTACTCTGGAATAGCACGGCACATTTTTAAATGGAGTTCCTGGAAACAGTTAGGCGATGATTTGATACTGAAACTGGATTAAAGGGGAACAGGCAAGATTACAAAGATGGAAGTGCATAACGAAAGAGTGTCACAAGCCTGCCCCCAGAAGAGCAAGGCTTTCTGTATTCCATACAGATTTGGCTATGAGAATTTTTCTTGCAACTATTCCATAGATAATCCTCAATAAGATATTCTACCAAAGATTTACTATAGAAAGAAACAGTCTAGCCTAGGATAAGGGTCTTCATGGCATTTCTGTGTCTGTTTAGGCTCCCAGACACTCCTTAAAGGAAACATACATTCTTTTACTATCTATTTATTATTTTACTAGTTACCTCATTACAAGAACATCACTAAAGTGATGGACAATGAAAAGCATGAGGGTGGAATTTTGACCATGTGATGACACAGTGGGACTCTAACTGCACTTTGGGATGCCTGTGAATCACAGATGGAAGGTAGATTTCATTGCATTCTAGAAATGTTTCTAATCAGTTCATGGTGGCAGTTAGGGAGCACTGCAAATTGCAGTGCTGAAACCATGTCATACCTGGCATGGCCAAACTGACATGAAACATTCTATGGAAAAAAATTCTTGACCTCATTCTGTTATGAAGTTGGAAGCATGTCAATGAGCATGAGAAATTCCAGTTAGTATCAAAGACAAGTACTTCCACTGAAAATCTGACATGTGTCTCTTTGTCAAGCTTTGTACTACTACAGTGACGCCTATGCCAAAAAGCTTTTCATAATTTTGCTTTTAGCTTACATGTGTCAAGGAAGCAAGCTGTAGCTCAACCTAGTTTCATAAACTTAACTCTTTTCTCTATACTTCCTATTTTAATTTGATCATAGTAGATACTACGGATTGTTCTTTTTCTGAAGATTACTTAAATTATTGTTTTAATATAACTTTTAAACTGTAACGGTATCTCTTCGGAGCTGAGGTAGACTTCGAACTGTAACAAAATGCCATTCGTGGAGAGGTAGAGAAAAGGCAAGAGAAGAAAAAGGGACTATTGGGACAATAGTCCCAATTCCCGACGAGAATTATACAGCATGTGACAAAGAACGTGGATCGACTGGTTTTGTATTTTCTTTACTTACCACAAGATGGCATCAATTAGTTTTTACTGGCTAGGGACTCTCCACTAAAGAATTACTTTTGTAGTCCACAGGTTTGGAGAATGCATCAAAAGGGGGAAGTTGTTTGCGTTTTTCTAATAAAATGCAAAAGCTCTCAAAATAAATTCTAAATTTATCAATGTAATATGAAGAATATTATTAGTTAAACAAACTACTTGGAGAGCTTTGTATGTAAGCTGGTTCCAAAAATGTGAGCGCGCACAAGAACTCCGATGTTAAAATTTATCAGGTTTATACTGCTTCAGTTATCAGCACTGGCCTAAGGGATATGTTACTGAATATGGCTAAACATTCAAATGAAACCCAGGAGCAGAATATATTGTTATAACATACCATCCTGCTCCGCAGCAAGTTCACCAAAATTTTCATAAATGTGGCTTCAACTAAGGAGTTTGATTTCAGCTCCAGATTTCCTGAAGCTGCATAGATACTTGGACACTGAATTTCATATTAAAAGAAAATTGCTTCTCTGGCTTTTCTTCATTGTAGTTTTCGTTTAAAAGTTTAAATTTCTTTCAATGGGCTTTTCTTGGGCTAGAGGTACATACCTGTAACCTCTTGAATTCTCACAGACCAGGAACCATAGATATAGAGGAAGGCTTTTAAGAATAACATCTGTCACAAAAGTAATATCTTTGAGGGGTGTATTAGTGTCATGACCCACACTGGACAGACCAGGGAGTCGTGTTTAATTCAAGATTCCCTCGGGTTAAATTAAGGTGAAATGACACCTAACAATCAGTTAAAGATTTTATTCATGACAGAAGCAAACTGAACTGGGGAGGTGTAATAGTAGGTGGCAGGGTTTCTCACAACAGAAGTTTGCATAAGACTACTTCTGTAAACCGTGTAACTCAGAGTAACCATATACATCAATTCAGGGAATAAGGACATCCCTCCCACTGAGTCACGAGGTTCAGAGCAGACCCCCTTGCTTTCTAGACTCTTCCTCAGAGAAGGGTCTTAGGGCGGCTGGACCCACTCTTAGTCTCAGACTTGGTCAATGGTTTATGTCTTGAAACGGATGAGGTGTAGGGATTGTGGCAAAGGAAAAGGAAAAGGAAAGAGAGAAGAAGACAGTGAGAGAAAAAGGAAGAGAGAATATTTCACCAGTCCTGGGTCTAGCATTGGTTCAGATGGCCGACAGGTCCAGTTCCAGTGGGCTTGCACACCTGGGGCTTCAGTTTGTGTCCTTTTATCATCCTTGCCCCTCCTTCAGGCGGGCACCCAAACTTGTCTGGCTAATGAGCAGTTTGTGAGCCTTTGGGTTTGAGGGTTGTTTGTGGAGTAATTTCTCCTTCCCTGCAGACCTGGCTGTTGTTAGATCTTTGTATCAGAACAGCTTATCAGAACAGGGAGCTGTGCACCCTCCAGCACACCCCCCCCTCCTGTTGCTGATGTCTGAGCTGATGGGCTTTTCACCTTGGTTCCTTGCTGTGCAGGGTTTGTCTTTAAGCAGAACTTGGCCCACCACAATGTTTGAGACATTAACTCTTTCAGTCTCTCACAATTAGGAAAGCAGAAATCTTGATGTAAGCATGACTGTTAGAAGTCAAGGAGAAGGAAGGAAACGCTAACAAAGAAAGGAGAAATAAGAGGAGTCTCTAAGCAACAGAAACTATTTCAGTTGGTTTAAATAACTGTACTGGTATTTCAGAGTTTATCGAAACTTCAAGACTTGGGATTGCCCACATATAACACTCAAATTTTATTGTCCAAACTGTTGCAAAATGTTAGCAGGGACTGACCATCCATGACAGGTTTGGTCTTTACTCAGCCTACAAAGATAAAACAGAAATGGAGAAACTCTAATCTGTAACACAGAAGTAATATGTGGAATCATTACTCCCATTATAAAAGGAAGTAATAAGGGAAGTCCCCTAGAAATATCTTTACAAACTTGAAAGAACAGGGGTTTTGGGGAGGGAAAGGGTTGCTGTTGTTAATAAATCAGGCATCTGAAAGCAGATGTCTGGACATTATACGCTGCGTTAGCCATTTTTGGAACAGGCTACATCATCTCCTTTAATATCCTTTACAACTGCTAGAGCTATTATAATCATACAATATCAGGGTGCTCTACTTCTCCTTAGCTGTGTGGCACGGTGATTCTGGTTTCTTTGTCCAGTCAACTGCATTAATGAAAAATGAGAATATCTCGCTTGAAGTCAGTATTATTGTAGCGATATAGAAGTGAAAGACTTGGACTGTTAACAGCCAGAATCTGAGAGCTCTTCAGTGACATACATCTTTGTAGACAAAACCAGGAACTGCCAAGAATTGCCCCAGGCCCCTTTTAGATGCTTCCATTGTTTACAGGTATAATTTTTATGAAGATTCTTTGTTATTGTTATTATGGGCATAAGAGAGCTTTGTTTAATCTCTGGTTAAACCTTTGGACAGTACTGGTTGCTGCAAGCTGGCTCCAGTTTGAGAAGCCTGTAGTTCTGAAATCCAGTGCCACCCCTTGTATTGGTTATTACAGATTAAGCACAGGAGAGGCTTCAAGTAATAGGTCTATCTGCTGCACAGTATCTCAGAAGCAGCCCTCAAAATTGGTATCCTGGATAAGAGGATGCAATGGCTCATGCTGCAAGAAAAGAATATTTGTGGCTGATTCTTTGGATATCTACTGAGAAACAAAAGGCTTAGCATGAGAATTAGGGGAAAAGAATAAAAGTCAGATTGACAGAAGATTCAGGAGGCTTCTGATGCCTGTGGCTTAACTGTGTCATTTTCAGTTGAACTAATGCACACATTTTCTATACTTAGACAGCCTTATATACTAAACAACAACACTCAATTACATTTATTTACTGACTATTAGTGCACTTAGAAGTATCTCTGCATGAGTAAGCAAATGTATTTCTCAAAATTGCTTAAATCTTTGGAGAGATATAACTGCAGCATTTCACCACTGGAATTTACATTTCTTTCAGCAAGTAACAAGATTCTAAGTGGGAAACAGAGACAGAACAAGAGAGGGAAATTAATGCCTGACATTTATACCTAATTTTTGAATGGGAAAACACCTCTTCAGCTGTGTGTCTATTCTGAAGTTAATCTGTGTTAAAGATTATGTAAGTGCTTTTTCTGATTGAAAATATTTTCCCTTGATCTTGGATGGTAACACCTTGTATAACTAGCATTAGATTTAGAACAAGTAGGAAAATTTATATTACAAATAAAGACCATTTTTAACTAGTGGGTCAAAGCAAATGATGCAGTTACTTAGATCATGCTATCTCCCATATCACTGAATCTGTAATAAATATTGTGTTACCTGGTTTGTTTAACATGACAAGAACATAACTGTCAGTTGAAGTCCCAATGGAAACAGAAAAGCTAATTGTAATTCTTTTAATCAAATAGTTGGCAGAATGCAACACTTTTGTTCTATCCAGATGAGCGAGATCAATACATTGTTATTCTTTGTAGGGTTTGGCGTTTGGAAGATCTCGCGATGTCACAGAAAGATGGAGGGTTAGTCGCAGCCCTATGACGCATCTGTAATCCCGCCTATCCTTGTTTGTGAGTATAAAAGGAATTGACTGCGCAATAAAAGGGGGAAGTTGGCGCTCACACTGTGTGTGTTATCTGTCTCTTTCCCTGGTCCAGGCCGACCAGTGATCTAATCGCGGCACCTTGATATGTAGCTAACTCTACATAGTGGTGACCCTGACGTGATCGGTCGCACAGGCGACGATGGAACTTGTGCAAATGATTAAGGTATTAAACGTATTGGCTGATGAGGTGGGTGCCCGCGGTTCGATTAGGAAGGGCCCCACGGGCGAATGCATCCTATGGATGCTGCGCCGGGGAGACATTGGGTCTCCTAGAGAAGTTTGGAGCCCTCCCAAATGGGGAGAGATTCGGGAGTCTTTGCTCCAATCTGCGCTCGCGGGCGAGCGCGGAGCTGCTGAACGATTGCAAAGCTGGGGAAAGATGGAGAAGGTGGTCACGGCAGGACGGAAGGCTGGGGCGTGCTGGTTGGCGGTGCGAGCTGCTTTGTCTACGGATGAAGCGCCGCCTCAGAAACAGCGGGAGATAGTGCCCTCGGGGACAGTAAGTCAGACTCGGACGGAGTGGGCGGCTGTGGAGCGGGGCTCACAGAGCGGTCCATCTCTGCCTGAGGGCGTGGACGCGGAGGGTGCGGCAGAGACGGAGGGTTTTCCTGTAGGGACGGTACCAGCGGGGACGGACGAGCCCCCTCTGCGGTGTCCATGGGAGGAGTTACGGCGGGAGGTTCGGAAGGATTTGGAGGAATGCCTCTTGGACTGGGATCCAGGCGGGGATGTCGGGGGAGATTTATACCGTCAGTTGAGAGAGTGGGAGGAACGGCCACGCGCGGAGGGGATAACTGGGAGGCAGCGGGGGTTGGAGACTGTGGCAGAGGCGGAAACACCCCCCCGCGGGGGGAAATCAGGCGCCCTTGCCGGGAGAGCGGACGGAGCCTCCTGAGCCTTTGCCTGAGCCTGTGCCTGCTGAGCCGTCAGCTGCAGCCCCTCCGGCGCTTCCTCCTCCCCTCCCTCCTCCCCTCCCTTTCCGCCCCCCCCCTCCGCCGCCTTGCAGCGGCGCGTGCCAGCCGGCCATGGAATGGCCGCCGCCAGCCGCGGCCGCGGCCGGCCCCCGGGCAGAACCATCCGCGCCCCCGCCCCCGCCCTTTCATCCATCCCGCCTCTCGGAACCAGAGACGGTGAAACCAACCGCGCCCGCGATAGACGCGGAGCCGCCTGCAGTAGCCGCTGCGGACGAGAGGGAGAGGCATTGGAGGAGAGTAAAAAAAAAAAAAAAAAAAGAGGCGTTTCACTGGAAAGTCCTTGAGAAATTAAAGACATTGTCCCAATGGCAACTGGGACGGCACCGGCGGGTGCTGGAGCCACTGATCCGACAGATTCTGACTGATAGAGTATTACACTTTAGAGGACTAGCGGACATCGAGTCCTTCAGAGAGGTTTCAGAACAGCGTGCCTTATTGTATATAGAACTTGCTTTAGGTAAAAAGTGTGTTAAGCATAATCTGATTTAAACATAGTGTGATTACGGGAAGACAGTGTGGGGTAAACATAAAAGTTAATTAAAGCCAAAATTAGGGGTAAGGTCTATTTCCATTAATAACCTGGGAACGAGGTTGATTGTGTTTCCACAGATACAGGCCCACGACGGACTCCTGTTGAATTTGCACGACCATCATCATCTGGAGCATCATAGATGGTGTGGCAATATGAATACCACCTCAGTCAAAAACTAATGTATAGGTCACCTTGGTTAACGTAACAGGTCAAGATTCTCTATGCACCACAACCACATCATAAAGCCCACGAACCAATAGACAAGATGGCTATGACTCGTGCAGTGCACCTGGCCAGCGAGCGCATGCGTCATAGATTGCAACTGAGGCGGACTTTTAGCACCCGCTGGCCACGTGTGCTAAAACCCGTTCCTCTGCAAATGTATAAATACTGGGATTTTCCGAAGAGCATTGGGCTGGTGTACGGTGAGGCCATCATTGCCTCTGTGGGGACGCCCACGGAAAGCTGGCACCTACCGATTGCTGGGCTGAGTTCGTGGAGCAAGATGGCACAAGAATGTATGGATGGTTCATCTTCCTCATAGTCCTCATGGTTTGGGTCATTAGGGGTAACGGGTTGGCTTAAAGAATTATGGGCATTATTGTAGTTATTGTGATTTTAGCTATTGTAATAATTTTACCTTGTTCAGCTTGTTAAGTAAAAATGGCATCCCTCATAATAGCACTGGCCAGGCCATTGTAGAACGAGCACATCGAACTTTAAAGGCCTTACTCGATCGGCTTAGGGAGGGGGAGCAGGAGGAGCCCTCCTGGTTACAGGAAAACACACCTGCTCTCCGTACACAGCGCCTTCTGTTAACTGCATTAACTTCATTAAATCAGACAGTTCGAGGGGACTTGGAAGAGATGGCGGCGCAACGACAGTTTACGAACACGGAAGAGAAAGGTCCTTACCCGTTGGTCCACGTGCGTGACCTTCAGACACGCCAATGGGATGGGCCGTTTGAGCTGCATTGTCTCGGGCGAGGGTATGCCTGTGTACAGACACCTGAAGGGCTACTGAAATGGGTCCCTAGTCGTATGGTTCATCCTGCCCTAACCTCGTAGTGTTTGAGTGTTTTTTCCTTACAGATCGCTGTCATCCTTTCCTGGCTTGTGACACCTTGGGTATCTGCTACAGATTTCTGGCAGTGGATGCAAAACCAATTGGGGGGGCCTGATGTGTATCCAGATGACATCCTTCTCAGAGCCCATCAATACGTGCCTTTATGGGATCTGGCTGTCAGAGACGGAGCTGAAAACATTGTGTACGAACAAGTGTCAACAGAAGAGTCAGAATCGCTCACAGCCGGGAATCTGGAAGCCCCAGACAGTAAGCCTTAACATCAGCATACCAATGATAAACTTTATAAAGTAATAGAAGTAATTTTTTCCCAGCCTTAACTTTCCATTTACCACTTGTGTGAATTCTCTGTGAAGGAGCTCCTTGCTCTGCAAGGTAAATGGGACATTTATGGGTGTTTAAGATACAGTGTTTCAACTTAGTTGTAGAAATATGCTTATGCTCATAGTACTTTACAAGTTATTTCTTTGTGTAGAACTGTTTATAACAATAGAAGCTAGCTAGTCATAGGGAGGGGGAGATGTAGGGTATGGCGTTCGGAAGATCTCATGATGTCACGGAAAGATGGAGGGTTAGTCGCAGCCCTATGACGCATCTGTAATGCCGCCTACCCTTGTTAGTATAAAAGGAATTAACTGCGCAATAAAAGGCGGAAGTTGACGCTCACACCATGTGTGTTATCTGTCTCTTTCCCTGGTCTGGGCCGACCAGTGATCTAGTCGCAGCACCTTGAGATGTAGTGAACGCTACAGTTCTTCTGGCAAGATACTCTGTATTATTGAAAGCAATATAAAAATAAAAAACAGGTGCAAAACATCATCACTCTATTTGAACAGACAATTCAGTTCATATATATTGGATTTGGTACTTTTCCTTGTAAAGTTGGTAGAAGTATTTCCATTGCTTTTGGTAAAACCAGGACTGAGTCCACTGTGATAGTGAATGACAATATGTCAAGAGAGGATCAGATAGCCGTTTTGATGTGCAGAGGCTGCCACTTAGAATTACAGGGTCATTCATGCAATTCAGCTTGAAAATAGGACAGACACATTTACAATGAGAGTCCGTGCAATATTTTAATTAAGGGATAATGTAATTTGCATACAATTCTGTCCCCAGGATAAGAGTCTCCTGTTGCTGGATGGAAGCCAAGAATCCAAGACAGTTACTGAACATAAACACTTTGATGCAAAAGTTTCCGAAGAATAGACATTTATCCTTGGGATATCATTTCATTTCAACTGTGTCTGTTAGAGCTGGTGGTTAAAAAATGAAATAGATCAGTGAACATGGATACATCATAGTGGCAATTGTTTACTGCTAACCAGACTATGCCCACAGGAAGGAAATTCCTCCATATTATTTGTTGCAGAAAGAGGCTTTTCTTCTTCATATAGAAGTAATATGTTCTGACCCTGGACCTGAAGATGTCCCAAAGACTGCCTTACTTTGACAAAAGCTTTTGCCATTTTCTTAGGGTTATTTGCAGCTCTGATCTACAGCCTCGCAACACAGATGTATACAGCATCTCCCCATCTGCTTTACCTATTTAAAATGACACCACATGGGTCTGCTTTATTATTTATGTAGGTCTGACACTTAAGAGGCTCCACTATAAACAGGGACCTGATTGTGTTACAAATACGTCCCAGTAAGTTCCCAGAGTTTGTTATCTATGTAATTTAACTGTTTGCTAAATGTCTGTATGCTTCCATATGATTAACAGCTGTTTGTGTTGCTATGGCTCTGCTGAAAAAAAGATCTCAATTTTATCCGTAGATAATCTTGGTATTCATGAATCTGGGCATTAGTTATGAATTCTGTTACTAAATCTTCTTGCTTGAATAATAAATTTTCACAACTGCCATGAAAACAAACAATAAAGTAGAAGACAAATACCTCTTCATAGGCATACAAAGAACTAGAACAAAGAAGCCTGAAGTAGTTTGGCCTGCTGATCAGTTCCTACCAATAAAATGTTTGTTTCAAAGCATAGGAATAAGAAGTGGGTATCTAGCTCTTTTTGGCTTTCTTAAAAAATCTCTGAGGCTTCATATTTTCTGTAAATGTCAGTGACAACAGCCTGGCATTAAACAATCCCTTAAAAGAACTGGAAGTTAAACAATTTAATGTGGCTCTAAGGAAAACATAGACTGTCTCACTGGGAAAAATTTCCTGGCCAGAAGATTTGCAAGACTGTGGAACAATCTCCATATGAAAGTGATGTAGCATTATTTTACCTTAGATGCTTCCAGCTAAACTGAATGGATCTCTGGTAAATATAACTATGTGAAACAAGCTCTGCTTGGAAGAAGTGCATGTAATCTGGTAATGAATTCAGTGGGAGTTTTACACAGTCTTCAGTGGGCCCAGGTTCGCATCTTTAACACAGTAGACTTACCAATCACAATTGTAGGGGTAAGAGGCTATTTTTATAAAGTAAAAACAAAACAGGGCTTTCCTTTTTGTACCCTTTTTCACTGCATAAACTGTTCCTAGTGCCAGAAATTCATGTGTAACATGAATAAAGTGGAAAGCTGCACTCTGGAATTTTTTTTTGTTTCCAAATAAACTCAGATGCTTTTTAAAGAATGACATTCAGCTTGAAAATGCTGGGAATGTTTTTAATAGCTTTCAAAAGACATTTTTACAGCCTTCTTCTGGAAGTCTTATAAAATAAGAAAGATTCAATATTTGGAAAGCAAAAATAAATAACTGGCAAGAACATTTTTCCCTTCTTATTTATGATTGCTTTGAAAGATATAAACAAGATGCCTAGAAACCCCACTGGCCTTGATTTCTCACTTGCACTATCATACTGACAGTACACAAGCCCTTTAAAATGGAAATAAGTTAACAGACTGGCTCAAAAGGTTCTTGAGGTAAATGAAAATCAGATCTACTCAGTTCAAAGAAAGCTGAGGAAATTAACCCTGGAATCAAAAAAGTTAAATGCATTCTCCTGAAATAAATGCTAATTACACAGGGGAGAGAAAGTTCAAATAAGTCTCTGAATCTCAATGCATAGGAAGCCAAACATGAGCACAGGTGGGTATCACTGCAACTCATGGGTTACTCCAAAACAGACAAGCAGTCCCCAGTCCCCTACCTATGTCTATTGATTTTACTGGTACAGTTTGGGGCGGGGGGGCGGTGTTCCATATTTTATACAGTGCCTTTTTAATTTCACAGAAATGATCAAAATCTTGTTCTGAATCACATCCAAAAGAACTTGGGCTACTATCCTAAGAGTATTTAACTCATTGAGACATTAAATGCATTCCTGACTGCACTGTTCACAAAATTGTAACCATACCAGACAATCTAACAGGGGAAACATACTAAATTCAGGATGACACTTCTGTTTTCTTTCCACAAAAAGTCAGAACACAGAGCAAGTGGCAAGCATTATTAGTTCTCTGACTGTTTATCAACTCTTGGGGAAAAAAAAAATACAGTTCAGGAATAAGGAGAATTTATTATGAACTTTGCCACCAGACCAAACAATAATCAGCAAGTGTCCAAGAAAGATCAGTGCAAAAATGGACACAATTTTCAAGAATTTCTTAAGGAAATGTTACAGAGGCTGTCAGGCAAACTATTTCATTTATTGCAAATAAATTGGCTGTCTTACCTCTGAATTTGGACTGTCCTTTTCACTTAAGCCTATATGCTTCAAATATCAGAAGGAAGGGATGTTACATAGTAATTAAAACTAAAACATTATTAGTGACAGTGGGAGAAACTAGGAATATTAAAAAAACTCAGTAATCTTGACCTAAAGCAAAATCACCAAGATTTATTAGCATGCTTCTTTTTTTTTTCCTTTATAAGAGCATAAAAATATCACATAAACCTCTATAAAGCCCCTGGAAACAGACAAAAAAAACCCTCACTGAACTACACTTTGGCAAATCTTAGCTTTCCAAAGAAGCAAAAATTAGAGCATTATCATTGGAAGTTTGATTCTCCTACATGATTTAGCTGCATACATTCATATATATGTGTAGTTGGGGAAGGGTTTTCCTAGAGTAATAGCAAAGTCATTCAGAATGGTTTATTTAAGGAAATTTTCCCAGCCATTTCAAAAAGTAAACCTACTATATATTCCTAGCAATAGCATTCTGTATTTCTGGAAAAGTCTTGGACTCTGCTCCCCACTTATGAAAAGAAATCATAGCAAGAGTCCTTTTGGAGGCATATGGTATGCGTTCTCAAACAGGCAACAGATTTTATTACTAATTTGTTTTTACCATCTCCTAAGCTAAGCTATGTAATAAGTTCCTCACTATTTGCCAGGAGTTAGATAAATCATTCATGTTCTCAAAAATGAATTTTGGTGCTACTAAAATAGTAATTTAGTAAAATCAGAGCTGAAATGAAAGGCATGTTTCAGTATTACAATCTGCCTATCTTATAAAGAGGCATCACCTGTATATCTACTTGTAACAGGGGAAAAGAATTTAAGATTAGTAAAGAGTTTAAAGAAAAATCTCAGAATAATCAGCTGAAAGATCCCTGATCAGACAGATGTTTTAAAAAGTAATACAATACAAGTAAAAGATAACAAGTTAAATGGCATTTTGAGGGAACCCATCAATGCCTACTGCAAGACCTGGCTAATATTAAAGAACTGGTTCTCTCATCAAGGGAAGGGACCCAACAAACTGAGTTCATCAGCTGAACAATCAGCTGTCCACAGTGAACTTTTAAAATAAAATTCCATGTTGTGGAAGGCATTTATTATTGGTGTGATACTTAAATCCACATTTGTGTAAGAACACACCCTTATGACTACAACTTTGCTATGAACTCTGTGATACTTACTGCTTACTGAACTGAAAAGAAAAAAACCTTTTCAGTAATTCAGGAGTGAGAAGATTCTATTTCACTTGTAGTTTGAATCAAGCAGTCTACAGAATGAAGTCATTTATAAGACTGTAATTGGTCCACTGGTGACAGATGAGAATAGCTATCTGAGCCTTTCTCCTTTGAAGCTCATTACAGAAGATTTAACATAATGAGTGACAGCATACTCATTAAGAAATAGAGGTGTTTGGAAGATTTAATCCAAATGAGAAAAGTTTGCAGCCATTAACATTTCTGTAGAAAATGTTGCAACACAAATCCCCACAGGAACTTTAGATTCAGATTTGTTGTTTCTGCTGGGTTATTAATGAATGTGTGCGGCTGGTGCAAATGAGTCATGCAGAGCTGCAGCAGATTTCTGTTTTCTTAAATGTCTCATTACAGTATGTGTCAATAAGGCAAGGTTACAACTGCTAGGCACAGAGACACCGACAGACATTAACATCTGAATTTCAGCAGTAATTTTTAAAACCCTAACTATTAATCAGTATTTTCCATACAGAAATTAAATAGAATCTGAACAGCACGGTTTATTGCAGTGCAAAGTGTTTCATTATGTAAGACTCAGTATCTAGAATACAGTTGTTCAAATTTGCATTTTTTTTAAGATTTCCAGAATAAATAATAAAAAATAAAGCTTTGATTGCCAAGAAAAACCCTCTTTTTAGTAATTTCAAAATGTTATTTTTTTGATGCCTGCATTGTCAGAAAGGATCGCATTTTGTTCACATGCATTATAAAATCATTAAATAATCTTTTCAAGATAAAGTAAAACAGAAATGTAGCACTTTCAAAGAACTGTTTCAGCATTAGTCCTGTGAGAAGTGTACTGCACTGTAGAAAACATGAGGAATGAAATATGTAAGACCTGCTTGTATCAGGAAGGTTAAACTACAGATTTTTTTTAAAATGTCAACAATGTTATGCAAAACAGAGTCATTGACAGTCTCCTGCACTGAGGAACCCTACACAATTCTGTACATCATAAGCTATTCTTTTTAGTTAGACAGATAAGAGGATAGATTAGGCTGTGAGTGACTGACTTTATAAATACCAAGAGAAAAAATAATTTTGTTATGCCTGCTGGGACAATCTTCCCTCTCTTACTACATGCATTTAATATCTCTTCTTAATCCTCTTCAGAACCATGAGAATCCCAAGGGATCTCACACACAACGAGCTCTGTTTCCTTTAAATATACACATAGCTGTGTTTTACAGATTTTTTTCATAAAGGATAATAGGATAAAATTAGACATAAGACATGTTAACAGTTTTCATGGAAGCATGACAAAACTGCAAAAGAACGAGGAAATTTGAGGAAATCATTAATATTAACATTTCACTTGGTCAGTCTACATGCACATTTGAAAGCACTGAAACTGTAACCTGAAAGCACAAGAATTCAAAGTAAAGAATGGTTAAAATGTATCAGTTATAGTATTTGAAAAGTACATTTCCACAAAAAATGGAGGAACAATTTTCCATACATCCATTATTTATTAAGTTCAATTTATTGAATTTTGCAAGTAAAAGTAATAATTACCTGAGAATCATTGCATTTTTAATGCTATGTCAAGTATAGCTATTTTTTACTGCAATAAATCTAAGGAAAACCAAGATTTTTAAAGAGAATAAAATGTTTCAAGATGCTATGACTTTAAATTAATTTATGTTGAACACAGTGGGTACCAGAGTCAATTCCCGTTGCCATGACAACAGACACTGAAAATTTAAACATCCAGTGACAGACTGAATTCCCTGCAAAGAAGCTATTCTGCATTAAAATGATATATTGGTGAAACATTAAACAGATCTACATGCAAACTATTTATTTTAAGCAGACAGCTTGATTATAGCTTATAAAGAATATAACTATTCAGACACTAAGTTTATTTCAGTTTAAATTTCTCTAAGATTTAAATAGTGACCTGAAGACCAGTAAGTAAAAAGATCAAGTAGCTAATTAACAAAGATTCTTGAAGGAAGATTTTTTTTTTTTGAGAGTGCAATTGCTTTATCTGTCTGTCACATAGATTTGATTAAACCACCTCTGCAATATATATCATTCCATACACAAAATGAAGCCTATACATACTGTAGGCTGTGCTTTGCATATTCATTATATGCAGAGCATTTGGAAGCCTGATAACGCATAACTATTTCTTCGAAGGTTCTTTAAGAAATTACAAAATTACTGGATTTGAGAATGAATATGCTCTGCTTGCACTCCAGTAGAGTTTTATATTAACCAGGGTCATGTATTGTAAATGCAGAAGAATTTTTTGTACCTGAGTAGAAAGTTTCAAGTCATAGGTATAAACTAAATGAAGGGGAAAGCATTTTGGTATCTGCCAGTCAAACCAAGAAAGGTAGGCACAAAATGAAATTACTACCACAGTTTATACTCTAAAAAATCATCATTTGACCATATGTAGAGCAGAAGAGGCTGTTTTTGAGCTGGTGGGCAGAATCCCTCCCACAATATGACACCTTCCTTTAAGTAGCTGTCCTTTAAAAGAATCACATTTGTGCAGGTCACTCTGACAAAGCTGCGCCTGTTTTTGTAAAAGAACAAATTGGAGATAGCTCTAACCTAAGAGGATTTAATTAACTATTCCTACTTCATGGTGTATTTAGTTCATACATAATGCTATGGAAACATTACCATGATTTATGTCTAATTTTTAATTTCCTTCCTAGTATTCCTCAGACATTCTTTTTCAGTTCCTGACACTCCCAGTCTTCTGCTATTGTGAGACTGGACAGGAGGTTCAGACCTTTGATAAATCCGTCTTGGAGAATTCCAAACACTTATGAAAATACTAATGTAATCCTTCTCAATATCAGCTTGTTAAGGCATTCATAAATGGACTCGTTGCATACTACCTTAGTCATTGTTGAAGCACAACATTTGGAGAAACACTAGCACTCACTGTTGGCCTCCAGTGCACCAACAGGCTCTGCAACCTCCTTCCACCCATCCATCTCCTCTCCTCTGGGTTTGCCCATCTATGCTCATGCCAACTCTGACATGACGCAGATGTGCTCCCAAGTTGCTGGGAGCAGAGCTGCATGAGCAGGAGCTGGGAGAAGCCTTGTGGGGGACTGTCCGTGCTTGGACCTGGCTTGAGCTATGCTGCAGATATCCCTGTACTCCCATGCCCAGCCATGAATGTCCCTGCACCCAACCCTGACCCACTGACTTGACTTCCCAACTTCGCCTGGGACCTGCCTCATCACCATGTGTGCGTCGGTCCTGCTGTCTGTCCCTGGCTACTGTCACTGCTCCCTGCTCTCCCCATCGCCCTGGGCACTGTGGGGCTGTGCCCTGTCTCCCTGCCAGTTTTGCTGCCACTCTCAGCGCCTGGCTCCCCAGCCCTTGCACATCAGCCCCCTCCTGCTGCTCCCTCATACCCTCCTTACTGAACCGCTGATCTGAGCTTTTACTGTGTAAGTTTCTTGGGTTACTTAAAACACTATTATTTATTTACATGGGATTCTGTAGCAGCACAAGGAAGAAATGAAGCATGAACAAAAACATTGCACAGTTACTAGATTCAGTTATCCAGCTGAATCATACACGTGCCAGGACATGCTTAGCCCAGATGTCTTCCTAATGGCCATGAAGGACTCCAGGCATTGCACCCAGTAGCAGCACAGTAACACCAACCACATCACTGCAGTGACAAACCCAGAATAATGCGCTTTCCCAGTTGTAATGGAGGTTTGGGGCTTGCAGCTTCTTTCACAATTCAGTCAAATTTTTGTTTGCCTTGTGGACTTCTTCCCTGGACAGTGTGAGCAAGGTCTTTGAGGAAAGGTCACCTTTGTTGTCTTGCCATGCTACTGCTGGTAATATATGGTGGGTCTTTTTTAATAATTCATCCCTAGTTATGCAGCAAGGACAAGTCGGTAGCCAACTACCTCTTTTCAGGGCTTTCAGCAAACACAACTTGAAGAGAGCTGCCCACACAGAGAAACATTATGTGTTTGTGGTGACCTTTTGGGAATGCATTGAAAAGATGAGAAAACTGAAACATTTTACCAGCAGAACAGGGCAGCTCTGGGCAGAAGCAAAGTAAGGCAGCAGATTGTCTGGAGTAGGAAAACATCTGGTGTCCTTCAGTGCTCCTGCTGAAGGCGAGGTCAAGACTGGTAGGGTACCCCTGTGGATATGAGAGGGGAAGGAGAGCATCCCTTCTCAGAAACAGATGCTCTGATTGTGCTCTAGAAACTACGTCAGGAACAGCAGTGAAAATAAGCTCCATTTTCTGCTATACTGCTTGTCTTTTTCTCCTCTTTTGACTACTGTTTTCCTTCCACGGCAACTGTAGACAAGCTCTGTCCCCTCTGCCCCATCTCCAGGGCAGAAACGCTGCCCGCTTGCACCACTGAGAAGCCTTCAGTAGGCAGGATCCGTCTTCACCACCTCTGACCTGCTGCAGAGAGGAAATCGTTCCAACTTAATCTTATCAAATGACTCTCCTTGGGTTTTTTGCTACAATGAAAGATACATTAAAGTACAAACACCATCAACATATCTGTTTTCACCTGTCAGGGCACTGCACGGACAGGTAGCTCCCTGGAGGCTGAGAGGCCAGGAGCGCCAGGGGCTCCCCTGGCAGCCAGGGCCAGTCCCACTGCCCCAGCCAGGAGGAGGGCAGACAGGGGCATGAGGGCAGCGCCAGGCCTGGGCATAGGCCAGCTTCCTGGGGTCAAGCTGAGGCTGGACCAGGATGTGGGCCCATGGGTGGGCCCAGCTTGGTGCAGCCCATGGACCACCAGGGCAGGGCTGTGGGGAGCTGGAGATGGTCCCTTCTGTGGCATTGCTGGGGCAGGGGCTGACAGCCCTGAGGGGCCGAGCTGGGGTTCTGGGCCATGGGCAAGTGAGGGGAGCCCCAGGGGGGCTGGGTAGGGACAGTCAGGCCTGTCAGTGCCCTCAGGGCCATGACAGTAGTGACTAGCATAGCCTGCCATTCCTAGGCAAAATGTACAGTTGCTAAACAACACCATTACTTTCTTGCCAAGGAAAAACAAGGCTGCTCAATGAATTTTACATCAATTTTCTACTTATACTTAAATACAACAGGTTTTTTCATTAATGTTGCAAATTTTCCTGAAGAAAATTTGTGCCATTCAAAAAATGTTAAGGCTATAGTGTCCTCAGCAGAAAAATATCAGTCCTCCTGCTCCTTTTCTAGACTAGTTATCAAAGGTATAAAAACTGACAAATATGAAGCCTTGTTTTTATACAGGTCATGGATGAAATTTCATTCAGGGTTTACTGTGCCAAAAATCTAGTCTGCCAATGCTTTTCATTTTTTAATTACACTACAAACATTGCTATATAGCTCTCTTAGTTGTGTAGTGGATTCAATTTTCCCTAGCAAGCTCACACATTCTTATGTCTCACAAAAAATTGTTTACTAAGCCAATAAATTAACATAGATATTCTTCCTTTACTTTCAGATTATGAACAAGACTGTGATTTGCCATGACAGTCACTTATGGCATGAAGTATCTCATAATAACATTAGATGGCACACAAAGAACAGCAACGATGACTTTTAATTAAGATAAAGATATGGGTTGTGTAATGTAGTAATGAAAGTTGCATCTCAGAAACTAAACATCCATCAGCTGCTCCTGCTGGAAGTTTTCAAGGCTGTTATAGGAACACTAAGTCCAACAAATCCTTTTTTACAGTAAGTACATTAACCTTAAAGACTTCAAGAGATTTTGGGGCCCTTTTGGCTAATTTAATTACCAAACATTTGGACAACTTCCTGTTCCAAAGCTAGTGCAATTTTCCAGAACTGCTCAGTAAGCCAGTGAAGCATACGCTGATAAAATGCTTTTTTTTTTGCAGTTAGACTTTTAAGATTCTTCAACATAAACCAGCCCAAATTCATTAAGTCAAGCAATTGTAAAATTAGCCCAATTATTTTTAAATGGAATATATATTTTTTCTTCTGACTTCCTGGAAGGGTTCCAGGAAGAAACAAATCGTGTAATGAAGAAACAAATCCATCAGATGACTGAGACGAAACATCAGCTTCAATGATTCATTCTAGCTCAAGAACGAGCATGTACAAAACAAAACAAAAGAAAGCGTTTTCTGGAGATCTATTTTATAGCAACAAAAACATATCACTCAGGATAGGCCTGTGACAAAGCAGAAGTAATAATAGCATTGTCTGGTTTTTATCTTTCCTGTGACTGAAAGTAATGTGCATTATTCAGGGATTGCTTACTCTCCACTGAAATGCAGCCACTTCAGGGACATAACACATTATCGCAATGTCCCTTGGGACAACAGCAAATTTTCAAAAGTAGAAGTGCTTTCAATGAAACAAAAAGCAAATGGTGAAAAATATTATAATGGAGATAGAAAACATGAAGTTATTATCTTTTTATTATCTTTTTCATTGTTTTTGAACAGATAGCTTGTTTTACTGAAAGCAAAGTGAGATATTTTCACAAAATCAAATGTAATCTACAGTTATGTAGATTTTGTGGAAAACAACTCAGTTTTTATATAAAATCAAACATTATTATTTTTCTCTGTTTTATACTTTTGCCTGATACCATCCTGCTGATACTGCAGACCGTTATAGAGATATCTGAGACAGGTGGCCTTCAGAAATTCTCTTATTAAGACATGGAAGATGGCATCAAAAATCCACTGTCAAATTTTATGATCCTTATACTAAAATACGTCACCAGCAGAGACTTCCTTTGTAGTCATGTCTTTCTATATGCAGCATTGCACTTTGACCCATGACTGAGAGAAAATGCCTCGGATAATAATGTTTCTTAATCAGCCAGAAACCTTGCAATTAACCCAAGAATGATACTCCCTCCCCTGCTTTTCCTAAGGCTGTATGCACTACATCTGATGAACTTCCAATCTGTGCAGCTGGCACACTTATTTTTCTAGCATATTGTTAAAACCAGCTAGTGGCATAGACTTTTGTCACAGGATAATTCAAAGTATTTCTGAGCAATGTTTGTTGCAAGTCAAGTCAAGATGCTGCTGTCTAAGCTGCAGAGACTGATGGTATGATAATGTTCAATTGCATTTTTGGGTTACTGAAATGGAACATGCATTTCTTTGTAGTTGGTAAAATGAACATTTATTATGGGAACGATGCAGAATTTAATAGTCATACTCTTGATCTAAACCTTGGTAAATAATGTAGAAACTAAATGTGTTCTTGTCATTTTTTGAACTTGGCTCACTGTGAAACATTTGAGGGCACTCTGATTTTCTTTTTTAATGTATATTTCTCTTCTGTATAGAAGATATATATATATATCTGTATAGATAAATTATGATAGGGTGCTAAACCTGAAATAAATGGTGTGAACAGGTCACTGGACTGTTAAATTAAATGAGCAAGTAGCGCTAGCCAACCTCATAAAAATTCTGACTTCTCCAATACGTGCCTGACAATATATGTTCATCCACTGTGTTCCTCTACTTAAGCATGCATGCATGTACAACACAGCAGACAGAAAAACAATGCCAAAGTAAGCTAAAACAACATCTATTACCTTATCACAGAGAGGCAGCATTTCATGTATAGACCTTGAAGTTCTCTACTATAGTGACTTAGCATTATAAATCTCACTGGCTTAACAAGTTTGGAAATTTTAATTAGTTTATATAAAGGCACTGTGTTCCAGAGGAGAGCATTTGGGCTGGCACACCAGAGAAGAAGGTACTTAATATAGCCAAAAGTGTCTTTTGGGGCAGGGGTCATCACAAGCACATTTAACATGAATCAAGGCTTCTGCCACTTGAGATAATATGAGACAGCACCATAAAAGGCTTAAGGTCCTTCTCATAGAACAGGCAGGATCTGTGTTTTAAAGACATAGTAAAGAATTTTGTCCATGAGCTACAAAATACTATACAAAATTTTGGAATGTGCAACAGTGAGTGAATGAAAGAGCCATGTGTCTTACTTTGGAAACAGAACTGAGACTAGAAGGCTTCCATAATCACTGTCAATTCATTGTGACTCTGTTAAATACCAATTTTATGATCTGGCCTTTTTGGATTTTTACTTGTCAGAATAGAAGGAGACCCTAGCTGAAGTTATCCTCAGCATGTCATGAGTAATGGGAATGCAGCGATTTGGAGGTGTTCACATGCTAACTTGTCAAAAGAAGAATAAAGTAGAAAGCAGGGGCTAGAATTCAAATTTTCATTTATTCTTCTGCAGAAAGAGAAAAAAATGGTGAAGGCAATTCTCCTAGCTAAGGAAAATTTTTTAAAATAGCTTATCTGAAAAGAAGACTTGAGATGATTAATTTGAAAACAAACTGCAAACACTGTGGCAGACTTTAGCAAGTTATAGATATTAGCACTAATTTGAATAAATCTCTAGAAACTTCAGCTACAGCTAGACACTAGAATCAGAATTTTACTGGTAGTTTTAAATCTTTTCAGTTATATGTCACAATGACAATGTTGAGCCTTAAAATAGAACCACAAAATGGTAAAAGAAATAGAGTGGTAGGGATAAATGCAGGCATGGAAATCCCAAGGACCGATTCGTCTTTTTTCCACATCAAGATGTTCCAGTGATACTCTACAATGTATGTCATCCTCGTACTGATGAACCACCTCTCCAGGCTACAAGATAATTCACTTTCCATACTGTATTATCAACAAGGAGCTGACGAGGTGTTCAGCGTCAGATCTGAATCAGGTTTTAAGCTGAAGCTTAGTGTCTGGGCTCAAGGCCAGATCATGCTAGGGTTCATATTCAGAGACAGAAATCTGATGAGCTCTTTTCACAAGGTATCAACTAAAAATGACACCCATTTGAAGTAATGGAAACCTCACAATATCTGCCAGTTGTGCTGCTTGTGGGTTGTATTCCTACCCTTAGAACAGCACAGAGGTTAAAACTCATAAAGAGAACTTCAGCCCCAGTTCAGCAAAATACATTATGATGTACATGCTTAAGTTGGTCTTAATCAAAAAAGCACAAACCAAAGCGCATGTTTATATTTAGTCATTTGCTAAAGTGCTTTCCTGAATCAGGGCCCTGATTCTGGGAAATTATGTTCTTGCAAAACCACCTCATTTGCTTTCTATATCAGTCAGCCAAAATATTGCCTTGTTTAACAGAGGGTTTAGATTATGAATAACAAATAATTATCATAACAATTTATCCAAGGAAATTGACTGCATGTATAACAGGTTTCTTTTAAGAATACCTAATAACAAAGCAAACTGAAAGAACTGTGTACAGTATAAAGCTTGTATTTTAGCTTGTAGTCTAATATTGATGCCATTTCCAAAATGCTCTGATTTATCCCAGACTCCCTTTACAGCATATAATGGGTATTTACATTTTCTCTGCAGTTGCTGCTACCATTTCAGAAGAATGGATGACACTCATACTGCCAGATTTAAAGACTCAGCTGGATGAGGGAAAATAATACTCCACAACTCCAGTCACAGTATTTGTGTATTAATGAGTTGCTAATTTAAGATCTGGAACTCATCTTTCAGTTCCAAGCTTACTCAAAACCAGGGAGTGTTTAGAATTAGTATTTTAGATTAGCTCATTATTTGTTTGTGTCTTTACTCTTGAAGATCTGTCCTTGGTTGAATTTTAGTTCTATATCTACTTTAAAAGTTGGTGGTCTTGATTTATTCTTCAAGTAGTGTACAGTATACTTGATATGTTTATCCCACAAAAGATATGAAGTATTATTGTGTTTCATTGATGCAGTAGCAGCATAGTCTCATACCTCACTTTTATGGAAAGTAAAGAAAGAAGAAATAAAGAAAGCAGAGGCCAAGGTTAAGATATTTTTAAAAGCAAGAAAAAGGAATGGTCATAGCTGTATGGTGATTTCCTCAGAGTAATACAAGGAAACACACTCTTGTAGAATAATTGAAAAATAAAAATATTTAAAATACAGTAAAAGCATAAATTAGGGGACTTTCATACAGAACAGAATAGGCTAAATATGGGAGAGGAAATATGAAGTAAAGAATTGACATGGCAGAGAGCTGTGCTGATTAGGAAGTGGGCAATTTAATTTCTTCAGGAGCAAGAAACTCCAGCATGAATTAATTTTCTTCATGCAGAGTCCTGCTGTTTTCTTTTCTTTCCTCAATCACTGTTTACTACATAAAGTCACACCTCACCTATCTTCCTTGATTGTTTAATTTTAGCAGGATTTTCTTTTCATGGCACTATTAGTAGAGCTAAGCTTTACTCTGCATGTAATACATAAACACATTACTTTGGGCCCCAGGACCACTGAGGTTATTTCAAGTTTGAAACAGTATTGTTCCAATATTTTGCTTTCAGCAAATCATTTCACTGAATTTTAATAAGGTATCCAAGCCGTAATCCAATGTTACTTTTGTAACAACTCCCACCTTCTTCAGTGGGTGTCCTGGATTTCTAATGAATAAATTAACTCCCAAAGAAAAGCAGGCAGATGAGCTCACCTCAGTAAGTAAGATTAACTTCCACTAAGCTAGCAGGGCTACTTTTAGGATGTGACTAAAGAAATCCGATGGGACCAGATCATGATTATGGGACAGAACAACAGAAAGAGCACTAAAAGGCTTTTAGAAAGTCTTTAGAAATGTTTGGAGAATACAAATTACTAGGGAAAAGTGATCAACTTTTAAATGGTAGGCACCCATGGGCTCGAAAGTTTTGGACTGTGTATTCAGAAACTAACAATGTTCCTCTTTTGGACCACTTACAGGAAGATCTATACAAACAGACTTACAGACTGCCAGTATAAAGTGACCTTTCCTACTGAGCCCAAGTAGCCCAGACATGTTTACATGTTTACAGATTCATTAGCTTATTAACTAAATATATAAGCAAATATATAAAACACAATAAATTCTCAACAAATCAAATGAGAAATTACTTATGGTCAATCATAAAATTAAACTAATTAGTAGGATTATTATACTAGATTTCATAAACTAAAATTTCCTTAAAAGGCCATTGTAATGACAGCAGTTTACATGTCAGTCCACCAAGTACCACAGAATTAATTATGTTCCTGAAATATTAGAAGAAAAGTGAGCCCTATATATGCAGAAATCGGCCCTACATTACTGAAAGATGCTTGTAAATTCCCCCTTTCTGTCATCGAATAGATCAACACAGCCCAAACTGTGGAAAGGCTGGTCTTCAAACTGGTCAGAAATTCCTCTTCACAATGTGGGGATAATTTTTTATACCAAGTCCTGTCTCAAAGATGCCTGTCATTGCCAGGAGACCGCAGCTGCCTTTTGCCAGATCGCTAGATGTAAAATTATGGTTATCCTTACTTAGTTTTAACTTACACAGCATCTGAGAGGATTTCCACTGTATGCCTACTCAAAGTAGGTGTCAGTCAGTCCTACCATTATAATTGTCACAGGAAAATATTGTGCTTGACCTCTGAAGAAAATGAAGTTACTTGCTTCATTTGCCTTTCTCAACCCTCCCCCGCCAGTAATGGACAATGACCAGATATAAGCATCCATTTCTCTGCCTTGCAATCTGGCATCAACATTCTGGAGATGGGAGATGCTGTTAATGGGTGGGGGTAGAGGGGAAACTACATTCCTGAGTAACCAGGAAAACTGTATGAGGAACCCCCAAGAACACAGTCTGATTTGTTGCTCCAGAAGTCCCTCCTCCTAATTTTCCCCACTAGAGAGAGGGAAAACAGCAGGAAGTTTCTAGGGTAGGTTTATATAATAGTCTGGGAGCTAGCTGTAAATTTAACACCACGTTCAGCTAAGTCACCTGTGCTAAGATATAACAGGGTAACTGCCAAATCCTGCATTTTGCTACCTCTCAGGTGACAAATGGTCCCTTGGGAGCAGCCCACCACTCATGCCTTCACAGCAGTCTCTGGGCTCCTGCAAGCGTTGGATTTATACTGAAAGATGGCACTGACCACAGAATCACTGAAGCAGGTTCCTGGCAGCTTTACACTTCTTTGCCACTGGACACTACAAAAAATTTGGCCTGAAGCACTTTATATCTGATTTGTAAATGAATGGTGAGATATTTTCAGACTAACCTGTGAACTTCTGTGAAAGACAATGCCTGCAGGAATAGAAGTTGAGAACAACCATAGTGGCACTTTCTGGTGTGGTATCTTATAATACTTTTGATTTATTCCCCAAAGAGAATCAGCAACTCCTGTGGTGAGTGGAGACAAGTGGTAAAAAACATATTTCCACATAAGGGCCAGCCCTACCCTCGGGTGCATTAAGCACAGTACAGCTAACCGATCAAAAGTGATTGTCCCACTATACCCACTGTTGGTGTGGCCTCACCTCAAGTACTGTGTGCAGTTCTCAGCTCCATGATGTAAGGAGGATATAAAAATATTAGAATGTGTCCAAAGGAGGGCAACAAAGATGGTGAAAGGTCTGGAGGGCGTGACTTATGAGAAACGGCTGAGTATACTAGGTTTGTCCAGCTTAGAGAAGAGGCGGCTGAGGGGTGACCTCACTGTTACCTATACCTTTCTCATGAGGGGGAGTGGAAAGGGAGATGCTCATCTCTTCTCTCTGGTGTCCAGTGACAGGACACAAGGGAATGACTTAAAGCTGCTTTAGGGGAAGTTCAGATGGGATATTAGGAAAAAGTTCTTTACCGAGAGGGTGATCAAGCACTCAAACAAGTTCCCCAGGGAAGTGGTCATGGTTCCAAGCCTGTTGTGTTCAAGACGTGTTTGGACAACACACGGTTTAATTTTTAGGTTGCCCTGTGTGGAGTCAGAAACTGGACTCAGTGATCCTCGTGGGTCCCTTCCAGCTCAGGATATTCTGTGATTTTATGATTCTAAGAGCTCCTCCACTCTTCAAAGAAAAGAAAGATCCATGTAAGCACCAAATAGCTGTGTTACCACCACTCTAAATAAAAGTACCTCTGTTGTTTTCCAGCATTTTTTCTATGTGCATAAGTAAATCTGGTCATGCAGTTAAAGACAGTATCACAGTGAATATACAACAAATAACCTAATTCTGATATTTCCTACATTTTCATTGATTCAAGTGAAAACTCATTCCTGTTAAATGAATTACCTTTTTCTATACTGGGTTTTTTTCAAGAATTGTTTAGTATAACAGACATTAGCATTTTAAATATTCAGATATCTGAGGAAAAAAAATTATGATTAATTATCTGCTAGGACCACCTTTGATTCTCTGCAAGGAAGTTTATTCTGAACTTCAAAATGCTTTCCCAGCAAACAACTCTAGCAACTATAATGGATGCCTTTGCTTAACACATAAAATGAGGTTTATGAATCAAACACCCACTCTGAAGCTATGACATTAGCCCAACAAGAATTATTCTTGTTCTTTAATCACTTTGCTTGTTGCAATCTCAGAATAGAAAGGGAAGGAAATAATTGTATGGCAATAATTTGCAGCCACTAGAAGAAGTAGAGCAGGCACTGAAAAAGGATTGACAAGTGACTATAAATTATTTGTATCTCTTTGAAAGGGAGTCCTTATAGAAGCAACATATTATGTTTCTAACTGATTCTACAGAGCAGGTGAGCATCTTCTTGCCATCTGCTGTATTTCTAAGTCAAGAGCCCTTGAGGAAGTCACTGCTGCAACAGTAGGCTAATGAACAATTATGGACATTAGTCAAGAACCGCATGAGAAGAAATGAATTCTTTTTCAGAGGTTTTTGGTGTGCAGTCCGTTCTGTGGCTTCAGAATATTAAGCCTTACTGCACAACAACTTCAGCATTTTTTCCAGAGAGCTTCTAGTTGAGTAACATTTTTTCTGTTTGCTTTGCAAAATAGGTATTTAGCGGTTATGTCTTCATTTCAACAGGTGCTTAACGTTCAGGCCAAGGGAAAAGACAAAAGAGTACTTTAGAAGGTACTTCCTCTTTTGTACTAGAATTGACTGAAAAAGGGCGGAAGGGTGATTTTCAGCTTAACTGATGCAACTGCCAGAAACTTTTAACCGTTTCTTCACGTAGTAACCAGACTTTCAAATAAGCCCATCTTGGGTAAAACAGAAGCCAAGTTGCCTGTTTTTTTAAAAGTGAACCTGGTCTGTCCTTCATGAGGGATGTACTCCTTCTGTTCCTTCCTCTCAATGACTGCAGGGTGATTTGCAAAGGAGGGAAGGGTCACACAGAAGATACTAGCAATTGGCTTATCATCTCCTTATGCTTTACTGCTCCTGCAAAGATTTAAGGCAGGATACTGCATCAGATAGCTGTGTTCCCATATTGCTCTTGCCTCCTAATTTACTCCTGAAGTGCATCTGATTTCCAGAGGACTCAGTGAAATGCACTGAATATGTATCATCAGGATGATTATTCTCATGTGCCATATGGGTGGTTTACAGCTGCCTGCAGTAGCTGGCATGGTAATAGACTCCTGACATAAATTGCCTTTAATAAAAAATAGGGAATTCAACATAGAAACTTATCAAATTTTCAGTAATGCCCAGGAGACAGAATATCTTAGTTCTGACCAGAACTTTGTAAGCTAAAGCATGCAGACAGCTAGTATGGCAGCCTTGGAGAGAAAGGATTAGAACAAAGCTATTTTAATCCCATATGTCCTGGGACAAGCAATTTAATGACTTCCATTTGCATTGTCTGTGAAATGGGGATAAATAATATTTATGTTACAAACCCATTAAGGTATATATGACGTGCAGAAACAGACTCCACAATCAGTGAGATTGTAAAGTAGGTATGTTTATTCAGCGTTGGGCAGCACGGGGGGTAGTCCCACCAAAGTCGTGTGCGCCTGACTCGGCAGTTCGCTTCAAATTTATACAGTCAAGTGTTACATATACGTGGAGTTTCACAATACGCCTACACATTAGGCATGACCTGTCCCTGCTTCATATTAAAATTAGTTTTAAAAAGTCACAAGGCTGGTCTTGGCTGGTTCTTGGGGTCGACTGCTGTTTCTTATCAAGGACTATCTCCTGTCCCAGCCAGCCTCAACAATGCAAACGTTAGGCATCACTTCTCATCCCTTTGGGCCGACAATGCAAACGTTAAGCATCACTTGGGACATGTCCACCTCTATTGAAATTTCTTTAACTTCACTATAAGCTACATAATTATTAAACAGTTCCTATTTACATCCGTATATCTACTATATCTACCAAGGTTCCTTTGGCTCCCTGTTTCATATAGAAGTACCCTTACTGAAAATCCTTTATAAAAATCATGCTTTACTAACATTTGCTATTAGGATGAAATTGGTTCTCAAGCTGTTCTTGGCTTTTGCATGAATTTGGTTTCAAGCCAAAGAAATATTTTTTTTCTTCTGTTTAATTTGTCTTTGCTTATTTACTTTAAGGCTTGCTCTTCTGGATGAAGGTTCAGCCAGGAGCTCCATGAAAATGCATATGTTTCTTATTTGCTCTCTAGGACAGTTAGCTGTGCAAACTGAATGTTGTGTCAGTGGGCACCTTGCCACTTAGCGTGGATGGATGCTTCATATTTGGCTTCTTTTATTTAGTGTGGATGTTGTCTTTCTCCTTATGACAGTATTGCATTAAAGCGTAAACATCTTGGATAGAAATACAGAATTTCAAAGAAATTCATGGTCAGCATTTTAGTATTTAGTTCCGTGTAAAGTAGCATGTGCTTTTATCTATCATACCTCTAGTTACCCTTTTATCAAGCTTCAGGTGCATGATATATTAAGGAAATAAATAAGTTCCCCAGGCTGACCTGACTCTCTTGAGCAAGGCATAGGGACAAAGATATTTCAAATGTTGGGCTTATGCATAGGTCTGCCTTATTTTACATTTAATTTAGACTATCAGAAGAAAATGCTACCCAGGGCAAGGCTCAGAGCAGCCAGAGCTGGAAGAGCACTTAAACAAATATACCCTTTTATAATAGCTTGGTGTGCTCCTGGCATGTATTTGTGATGGAAGCTAGGAGAGTGTAGAAAAGACTCATTTATGTATTCTGCCAGCATTATACTCCAGGGATGTTTCCCATGAATACACTAGACTTCTGAACCCATTATTTCACTGAAATTCATTAAATCAAGTCCAGAGCTGACATTTGAAAATCTTGCTCAGCCCTTTTTTACACTGTTAATTTTTTGCTCTTTCACTATCACTATGGGATATTTTTATACATAAACTAGTCATGCTACTGTATTTGTTGAGACAGCAGCTGTGCTTAGAGAAAGATTTTTAAATTAGCATTTAAGGACTATCAGAGTAAACAAAAACACTTCAGAGTTATACAGTTGCAAACAAGGACAGAATTGTCCTTACCTAAGTAATATTTGAACTCTTATCAGATTAGGCATCTACTGCCACATATGCAGCTTATGAAGAAGAGCCACTGTGATGCTAAAAAAGATACAGATGTCAAAAACATATATTAAGTCTACTATATATGCATAGTACCCAAATTCAAGAGTATTTGAAATGAGGAGCTTACAGATTTAATTAAAATCATAAATCCTGAATACGCAGTCCTGTAAAACACTTAGACATTGAATTTGCCTTTCAATTTCATGTAACAACCAATTTGCTGGATAGGGGCCTAAAAAGATCTGCATTGAGTTCTGAAGACAGGGAAAATTTATTTTTAATTTTTAAGTTGTAAAACAAATCCTGGAATCAGTGGGGTTTTTTCATTTTTCATTTCTAATCTACATTTTAAGAAGTGATTATATTCTAAATGTTATCTTAGCCTTTTTCTTTTGTTGCTCATTAAGGGGGGGAAGCAATGAGGTTAGAAGAAGCTGATATTACACGTGATCTTTCAGTTATCTGGCAAACATATGCCAAAGCATTTTAGGGATGATTTATGCTCACTGCTGCCCTAGGCTTGAGAAAGGATTAGCAGTCATGCTAGCCTGCATAGTGGTTTTCTTTTACTGACAAGTCTCCATTAGGTATTACATTTAAATGGTCATTTATTTCACTTGCTGGCCTGAGGAAATATTGAATTGTGGTTACTGTTACCACTGTGTCAGAGGGCAGACTTCTCATCACAGTTCTCCTTATGCTGCACTCAGTAATGTAGGAGACATTTTTGTCAGATCTGGAAATAACATAATATTATTTTGTCAACCACAAAGAATTGTTGCAAAGTATAATAATTTATAACCATATTTTAAAAGATACCTCTTTAACCATAGTGTGTAAACTTGAGTTTCTCAGAACACAGAAACATCTGTAATATTTTGATTGTGCTTTAAAATCTGGAGCGGAGTGGGTGTGCAGGTGTGTATGGGGGGGTGCATTCATTCTGTATGGAGACAGTTTCTGCTGCCTGTGTAGCTGCCATCACAAGGTTTTTCTTGGACAGCCACGTGGTCCATATGTTCCTACCCTGGATAACTACCACCAAAACTTGTATCACTCCTGAAGAGAAACCCTTATTATAGGAGGAAAAGGGTTTTGTTTAAATTATGTCACAAACTACTGCCTTCTAAGGTTTCATCTTCTGGTAAAAAAGCATTTCATTCGGATTGACCTACATTGTTACTGCATGAGTGTGTAGTCTCAACAGAGCTAAAATTCTTGCATCAGTGTCTGTGATTCAGTACATAAAGCACTCTCCACTAAACTTCCCTGCACTTAGCCAATTTTTTTTTCTTTTTGGCAGGTAGAAAAATTGAGAACAGACAACAGGTGAGATAAGTGTCGTATTTCTTCTAGTGTGGCAAAGAGAGCTGTCTGTTGCTAGACAACACATTTCAGCTCAAGACAAGAAAGTAAGCTGCCCAGCCACAGGATTCCAGTGTTCGATGGAGCTGACTGAGAAGGCTGTAAACCTGCCACTACAAATCACCATGCAGAGGAATTATCAACTCGAGGGTGGTGGTGGGGACCAAACACCTCAACCTTCCTTTACCCAGGTTTCTGTGCCATTCAGGGGATAAAAAAAAAAAAAAGTAGAAAAAGTTGCTTTAACAAGGTTTACGCACCACACCTGATTATTTACCTTCAGATAAGCTTTTGAAAATGTTGTCCTTAATCTTTGTGAAATAATTTTATATTTTGGACAGAGGAAATTACTGTCAAAGTGCTTACTACTATTAATACCTGTATAGAATTTTAACCAAGGTTGGTTGGTTGTGTTTTTGAACCACATGTTGGCAAAGGTTGCTGGTCCTTTGCATTTTCTAACTTCTGACTAACAAAAATACCCTCTGACCTGAAAGTATCCAAGGCAAATCTCTGCCTGAAACTGCTGACCCCTGAAAAAATGTGGTGGATAATGGAAACCTTAGCATATCCCCCTAAGCAGAGATCTGCTATTAGGTATCTCTAGAATAGCCTCTGTTAGGTGAAATTATCACACTAATGCCACTGAAGCTCTACTCATTTAAATTTAGTAGTTTTCCTGCTTTATTAGTTCCCAGACCCTCCATCAGCTGAGTGATTTTCTGTTTCAAACATGAGATGTTCATATTTGTGCTATTGTTTTTTGTAAATGCCAGGAAGGAGAAACGTGAGCACAGTCCTCTTTTATTTGCAGATTTACTTCAAGAAATCCACTGTGATTTGTGCTGCAGAGCCTGGGACTGCTGTGATTTATCCTTGCGTACAGGTGGCTTTTACCATAGCTGTAGGTGATACAGTATGTATTTAAGGGGGGGAAGAATCCTGTGGATAAGGACACAATTTGTGCTCCTGAAGGACATAGTTGGATGCCAGACTTTCATTTGTCTAATCCTCTTACATAACCTATTCCCTGCAACTCTTCTGTTTCTGCTTCCTTTATGTGACATGACAGCCATGATGGGTTTGGAACAGTAAATACATGCTATCAATGCTTAAGGAATTTTTTTTCCTGTTATCGTTGTATTTATCAGTCTAAATGTGATGCTGGATATATTCCTCTTCCTAGGCAGATAACAGTAGCACAGCAGCACAAATGTCATCCCCTCTGTCTCCAGGGACGATCCTGTAGTACAGATTTGGCATTTTAAAAATTTGCTTCATATGGCTCAATGAGTTCAAGTGCATTCTATAATGTGAAGCAGTAGCTTGAGTAACAACTGCAGTATATGGGTTACATACATCAGCAGTTTTCTCTGATATTTTTCACATTGAACTGAAAAGAAAAACAGTTCTTTTTCTCCACTTCCAACTACTAAGTAAGCTCATTGTAGGAAGTAAACTAGTGCAGACTGTGTGAGAAAGCAGTTTCTCTTCCCCTGGGGAAAAAAAAAAGCAAATGCAAGAGAAAGGAGCAATTCCATTAATTTGGAAAGTAGTTCCTGTCAAAACTTTCCTAGTTTCAAACAAGAAAAATAGTGATTGTTTCTCCCTTTTTTTGTATAAAATCACTGACCTAATATTCTGGGTTAATATAAATAGCTGATGACTCCATTTACATTGCCTTTCATGAAGCTCTGCTTCTGGTATTTACTCCTCCTACTGGAGGAGTAAAATTCCTGCTTAGGGTCACACAGGAAGTCTTTAGTAGAGCTAGAAATGGAAAGTTAGTCCAGTGCCTTTAACCATAAACCAACACTTCCTTCCTTAAACATACTGGCTAGGTGCTCCACATTACAAATTGCTGCATTGGTCACCAAGATAAAAGCATTTCAGGAATTGCGAATTCTTTACTACAGAAGTGGAAACATCATCAGATTTCACACATTCTTGTTAATTCTGCCTTCCAGTGTGGCTCATTTCTGTGGCTTCTCCCCAGAAAAGGCACAAATCCACTTGTGCCATTGTCCGAGCAAGCCTGGGGCTATTTGCGTTTGCTAGGGCGTTCTGGTGTAGGGATGTGACTGCTTGTGAGCCTGGGGCTCTGCCATCTCCTGGGAGCGCTGGGCTGCTCTAACTGGTCTGGGCACCAGTGAAGCCTTGCACAGACTTGTAGCAATACCTGTTCTAAAACCCACAAAACTGGAAAAATATACAATCATTTTTCATATTCTCACCCTTCTCCTTTATCTCCACCACAGTGTACAGCAGTATTTTTTTATTCTCCTTTGTCTAGTTTAAATAACAGAAGTTCAATTTTGTAGTACATAAATATTGACACTTTATAATCCCTTTTCCTGAGCAGAAGGAAAACTGTGGAGATAAGCCACCGATGAGCTCTTAACTTCCATCTAATGACTTTCATTTCAACATTGAAGCCTTTATCAGTGGAATGTGTACTGGAAAGCAAGGTTCTGTGCAGGGCAGCCAGAACTCAGCATTTGCTGCACTGACCTGCCAGAGGCTGCTAGGAATAGCAAACAAAAATAGTTGTTTCCAGAGCAGTTGAGCTACTGAGGGTTGTTTTCAATGATTTGGTTAAAAATCTTTATTTCATTCAAATAGGAATGTGACTACAGTGTCTGTCTGCTGGAATACTATTATTTAATTTTTTCATTATTTCTCTGAAAGTACTTGGCAGAATACTTGAATTTGCAGTCAGTATCCTACTGATACATTCATCTGCAACACTGATGTCTTTTCATCTGTTCTGCTCTGTCTCAACTCTTTAAATTCAATCTTCTGTTTCCTCTGCTACCATGGCTGACTTTTTCTACACTGCTGAGAGCCAGCCAGATGGTGTTTTGGGCTTGCTCCTAGAAGACAGATCTCATTAAGCCAGGAGTCAGTGCCTTAACAGGTCTTTAACCGTGTTGCCTTATGATAAAGACAGCAAAGCCAGATCAAATATCTTAACCCAGTTAGATGCTGCTCTTCAAGACAGGTTTGCAATTTTGTCTCATTCCTTCAATAATAATGTAATATATGTGATACATGTGCGTGTCTGTATGTGTACACGTGCACTCATGTGCCTACCCCCAATGCCTTTTTCCTTGTGAATGCAATTTTAGCTTTTCATTTATTCTACTGAGGCACAAAGTGCTTTATCCAGCTGTCATATTACTTGCTCAGATGGAAAATGCAGCTGAGTGAATTGTATAACAGTACATCTGATTTTTTGTTTTTCTGAATGTTACTATATTAGTTATGGATTGTAGGTATCAACACCACCCTTTCTAATTTTCATGCAGTATATACAAAATAACTATAAGAAGGTAGGCAATTAATTCAAAATCTTATTATTCTTAGTGGTAGCTAAATTTGGTCTAGTTATTTTTACTGCTTTAGAAACTGTTGAATAATTTGGAGCTATGTTCTTTTTTCTTCAATGTTTTCTACTTAAGGCATAAGGTTTAAAAAAGAGCTAGATTTCCTGTTTAAAATAACAGGTAGGAAACATTGTTGAAAATCTACCAACGCAATTTTTATTAATCTGTGCCTCTGTGGACCATTTCCCAAGTCTGTAAGATCTGGTGACACTCAGGTTGCTGTCCAAAGCTAAGTTATGCCTTAATGTAAGAAGTCAGCCTTCTGCTCATAAAGGCAAGAAAGCCAAAAAAAAAAAAAAAAAAAAGAGGTCTATCTCCACTTTGGCTACAGCAAACTCTTTCTATATGTTTGATGATGAGTTGCAAAAATGAAGAGGCAATGGATGAGAATGTTCCCCATGTTAGTAATGACATCACAAAACACAATAAATAATTAGCTCCCTCAAAAAATAAAGTGGTTTACCCTTTATTTTTACCCTTCATACCAGGGCATAACTTGTCTTTTACAAGACATGGCTGTATAGACAGCATTGCATTCAGTACCAGTATATTATGCAAATAATTTTCATGTATTTGATAAACATTATCTGGTGAAGGAAGCTGGATCATCAGGAGTTAATTTTTTGCATTTGCGTGGCATCTTAAGAACTGCAGTTGCAAAGGAAAGCTTAAAGGGCTGTGAACATACATGCCTATTTCAATCCATCACCCTGCAGTGAGCTCTTTATGATGAGATTGCAGAGGGAAGAGAATGGAAAGCAATGCAAGGAAAGGAAGAAAGTAAGAAACGAAACTGGACATCACAGAATATATTGCTGATTTACTGCATCTCCTTCTTAGGAGGCTTATTCAGCATCCTGAATCATGTAATTAATACACAATTATGCAACAGTTTTGGTAACTTGACTGTTCTGCTGCTGTAGTCCAAGTGGCAGGACAGAGTTGCAGGTCTCTGAGAGACCTCCAGCATGTATCTCATGAGGTGCCAGATGATACCATTCAAGACAGCCATGCTGGCATACACTAGCGAGAGCCATGTGGATGAGTGTGAACATGAAGTGTGAACACATTCTGCTCATGACCTGCACTGCACATGGCAGTAGACCTGACTGTGGAGGGATGAGGAGAGAGAAATGGTGTGAGCAAGGCTGAAAGCTAACCAAAAAAAGTCTTGTTAGTTTTGGCCCAGTGTGTCTGTTTATCCATATATGTCTATGTGAGGTGCCTCCACACAGAACAAATCTAGGACTGTGATCGAAATAGGTTCCTCTTTCAGCATCCATCATGAGTGATTTTTGGCATTAGCCTTTGTGACTAGAGTAAGTGGATGACCTAAAGATCCAGTCAAATATGTCATCTTTAATCAACCCACAGATATGGCCATTAGATATTTCCCTGGATTGTCTAAAATAAAGAAATTCTGGAGGTGGGTGAAATGCTCCACTTCCGTTAACTATAGCATGTTCATACCTATTACTGAGTTCTTCATATTATTCTGTACTTATGCCATCTTAAATAGAATCTATTTGCTTCTGGTTTATGTAGAACAGCTTACCAGCTCTCTTATAATTTCTCCTGGTATTGTCACAGCTTCAGAAAAAACTACCTGTGTTGTGTAAAATGCAACATTTGAAAAATTATTAATTGGAGCATTGTTTTTTCCCCTGCTATTCTGAAACTGAACAAAACAACCTGGACGTGAATCAAATGCATGATAGAAAGAGACTAACTCATATTTTCATAGCAGTCCAAAGTCATTTCCCCTCAATTTCAGAAAAGCATAAAGGCATCACGACAAAACATTGAGAATGCGATTGTGACAATAAAATTAAAATGAGAACATAATAACAGTGGGTATGAATGCTCACATGCAAAATCTGGTCAATAACTGAGAAATGTGGCTTCCCTCATGACTCGTTCACCTGTGCCTCCAAATACCTTTAAAATAGATGGGCTGGTTCGCTCTCTGCTTTGTACCACACCTCCAGTAGGACTGTCAGACCAACTGCAAATCTGCTGTAATTGCAGGGAGATGAGGCCTATGCCTGCACCAGCCCTCTTCACCCACAGATCCAAATATCTGCTCCTTTCTGATGCAAAGGAGGTCAGCACTAAGATTCTTAATTTTGCATTGTAATCAATTTTTGAAAATGTTAAAAGCTGATTACCCTGCCTGTCAGAGACTTCCTCCCCATCACTGCTACCATAATGTCATAAACAGTTGAACTCATATGACGGGTACCAGGGGTACCAGGATGACCTCTCAAAAAAGGACAGGCAGATGGCACATCAGGTAACGGGCCCACACTGATGCCATACAGACTACTTACACAAAGTAGGAAATCTGAATAGTCAGATTTGCTTTCATTTGTCCGCAGTCTATCATGCTCATTGATGTTCAAATACTTGGCAGGTATTCTATCGCATTCAAAGTAGTTTAGCAGGTTTTTAAGTTAAACTTCTCTCCATGATTTTTGATAGTTGTTTCCCCTTCTTACCTCCTGTCATTTCTTTGGATTGCGTTAAGGTAGTACCCAGGACTCCCCCAAAATGAAACAAATCGCTCTTAATTTAATTTTTATTGTTATGTTTTGCTTTATTTTCAAACAATTAAAATAATGAGATCTGTTTCTCTACTTTCCAATCCCCTAAAACAAATCCCAAAGCAAGAGAAGTCAGCTACTGCTTTGCTTACTTCCCCGCTTGTAACCTCTAAGACTTACAGATTCATGCCATCAGGGCAGCATGCTTTGTCTGCATTAAGTGGATTTAAGCTTTTAAGAAGCAGTTCTCTAATCTGTACATGATCTAGTTCATTCTCTGTCATTACTTGTAAACTGATTGCTGGCTTCAACTGATCTCCTCTGTTTGTCTGTAAAGAGAGATGCAAAGTTAAGTGTTTAACAATGCTGTCACTGTTACAGTATCTCCTACTTATAAACTGTCTGGTATCAATTGAAGTGGCCCAGTGGTTTCTTTAACCCTTTGATTAAATCATTCCAGGATAACATTTCAAAAGGTAGCAAAGCTCATGTCATTAATATAGAGGTATATGTGCTGTGCACTGTTTGTTCTCACTCCAGCCCGACATAAAAAGCAGGCAGCTTCATGTAGAAATGGATGCATACAAAATATCTTGTTCCACAGAAGCAATTGATTGCTCTTCTCCTGCACATTGATTTTACTGCTGTGTAAGCCTCAGACATCCATTTTGAAATGTTTTGAGACTATCTGAGATTTGCAACAGGCAAGGCCCCAAAACCTTTCTTCTTAAAATCTGTTAGGTTAGTTGTATGTAAAAATCAAGGAATTTTTTAAACAGAAATATCAGATTCAAACTTAAAATTAAAAAAAGCTATGACAACACATCATGTCCTTGTCATACAGGGTTGTGTCACACAGATGAGAGAGACCGCGTAGCTACTCTGCTGACACGTAATCAGGTACAGGTATTGCACCAGGAGGCAGGGCAGACAAAACAATAGCATCATTAATACCTTGGATAAATCTAGTCCTGCTTGTTCTTCATGCCCTTTTGATTATACAGGGGATAGAGAGAAGATATTCAGACTGATGTCTGTGTTTTTAAGAGGAACTTGTGTTGCTGTGCTTGACCTGCAGACATCTTGATTGTCCTGCAAAGAAAATCACAGGGATTGTAACCAGAGGTTTGTAAGAATGAAGGAAAGAAGTATCAGAACTTACCATATATTTCTAGATGAGAATTGATAATTGATCTTAAAAGGTAATCATAAAAATCAGATTACCTCATTTTTAAATGTTTTTATTAGCTAAATAACAGCATTTTTCTCTGAGCTTAAATGACACAAACACCAAGATCTGAAAAAGTTAATATATAGACGGCATGCTTAGGAGGACACATACTGAGAGAACAAGAGGATCAACCTGCTTTAGACATTGCATTTTCACTGGCTCACATGCTTGTGAAAGAGATTAATTTTCTTCTTTCACTACCTTTAAAATGGAGTGCACTGGATCGAATGTTTCTCTTCTCTGTTTAGAAGCATTTTTAAGCTAAAATGAGCATGTATGAATGTATGAGTTTTCAGTAGAAAACTGTCTGCTGGAAAGTCTCTGAATATCAAAGTCTTCTCACTGAGCACAGCTATGATTCAACTTCAAAACTTGCTCATGTTTAGTTCCAGTTGGTATTTAATATGCTTTTCTGATTTTTAAGTCTTTTGCTTATGTTCTTAAAAAGGACATGCTTTCTTTTCTTCTTCATCAGCCATTTTCTCCCTATTGGGAGCTTGGTATCTTACAAGTTTCTGGGCTTGCTCTGCCACTGAGAAGGAAAAACTGGAATATTTGTGTCATAATATTTTTTTCTAAGGCAGAGTGACATTGTCACAGACATCCTGTTAAATTCCTTGCTGGTCACCAGCTTTATGTCTTGAAGTTGGCATTGTGTGGAGTGGTTTTAGTAATATGTTATGTTCTCATTTTGCAAGCAACTAATTTAATGTTTAAATTCTACATTTCTGCTATTCTTACTATATTTTGGTACATTATTTCTAATATATGCCAGATTTGCTTTCTACTTATTATAAAGCTGAGATCGAATATTTTTTTCTGTATCATATAGCATGTTTCCCTGTGTGTCAAAACTGTGTGTCAAAATATGGGAAATATTTCATTGCATTACAGTTTAGTAGAGTGGGCAATATTTAAACCAGTCTTACAACCCACTGTGTGACTTTAGTGAAACAACTCTTACTAGCATCTACAAATAAGATTCCTATGTTTCTCAAGTTTGCATGAGGTTTCTACAATGTGACTCGTCTCCTCCAGGTTCTGTGCCTGGTTATGACATCCTACATAAAATACAGCAACAGTGAGAGAGCAGTGTAAGAAAACCACCTTTCAAGGATTCAGATTCTCTTTATCTAGTCACCACCCTTCTTCAAATAAAATGTCTATCTTTGTAAATGAGTCCAAAAGGCATGTGTTTAGGATGGATGTTTAAATGTTTGAGAACAGGAGAAGAAAAAAAAAAATTCTTTGTATCTGCCCACAAATGAAGACCCATATCCAACATAATACTCAGGCTGAGTGAACCCTGAACCTGCATGGAGTGTCCCGGAAACAACTTATGAAGCAACATGATTCAGCTTACATGGAAAAGTTTATGAAAGGGTAAGGTGATGTGGTTGCTTTTGATAGCAGTTGGTTTTAATGCATTGTTTAATAAAGCAAAACTGTTTAAAGACAACCTGTGGAATAAACTAACTGTGATTATGGGGAAAGAGGCTAGGACAGAAGAGCTCTGTTTCTTTAATAACATGCAGAAACTCTTACAAACTGCTGAGACAGACCTTAGAGGTACATTTCTGCCACAGAAAACAAACACTGTAAATGCAATAAGTTAAATAAACAACAGGGTTATAATGAAGGTGCTTATGGATTCTTGTTTCAAAGAGGAAAAACTACAACTCTGTCTTCTGGAGTCATAACACAGAGTAACCAAGTAGTGTAAATTAAAGAGGAGCTGGTAGAAAGAATTTCACAAGACTGAAAGTCTGCTTCTGAAATGTCATGTAATATCTCCCTCATTTCCACATACA
Source organism: Haliaeetus albicilla (assembly GCF_947461875.1). Taxonomy (NCBI): domain Eukaryota; kingdom Metazoa; phylum Chordata; class Aves; order Accipitriformes; family Accipitridae; genus Haliaeetus; species Haliaeetus albicilla. The sequence continues at coordinate 46,578,879 of NC_091516.1, forward strand.
CCAGTGCAATGAGTTGGTTCTAGCAAATTTCTGCACACTTAGCACCTGAAGAAAAAACTGATCAGTTTGATGTGACATAACTGCCTGCAATCCCCCTCTTCCTTTTTTAACTGCTCTTTCTCTCCTTCAACCCACATCAACGGAATCAGAGTGTCAAGTCACAAATTAATCCCAACTCCAGGCAGTGCTAGAAGTGTCACGCTTAATGGCAACTCGGCCATACAGGGTCTCAGCTCATGTTTCAGCCTTATAATAGGCTGAGTTTTCCTACAGTTAATATATGCTATACAGGCATTTTAAAAGAAATACTGTTCTAGTCTCCAGTCTCACCTTCATTCTCTCTCTCTCTCTTCCTCCTAAATTGCAGCAATTCAGATTGCAAATAAAACCAATAAGGGATGAATGTGGAACACTGGCAGGAAATGGGGCAATGTATTTCATTTACCTCCAGGACAAATTAATGCACGTGCTTAGTGATGGTTATTTAAACATCAACATTATTAGCTATTGCACTGTGGTTTTTTTTCCTGGTAACTGATGCCTCACTCTGGTGCAAGAAGCAGCTCTTTTGTAAGGGGAATGCCATCACGTTTTCTCCCCTTACCCAAAAAGAAGCACTTTGCAACACTGGAGATAGGAATGGAAGTAACTTGAAGGAAAGGTGAGTTGATAGAGTGTACAAATTCCATAGTACACAAACAGCTATAGCTGCACTACATCCTCCAAGTTCAAGCATTTTCTTATTTTTGGCAATTCATTCAGAGATTACTGTGCAGAACTTGAAAAAGTTCTACACTTTCCACAGCAGTCTTGCCCAAGCCTGTCTCTGCTTCTTCTGTAGAAGCATGGTTTGCATTTTGACAGAAACAGATGAGTTTTTTGCTATCTTGGGGAAAAGTCTATACCCTTCCTCTTCAGGGGTCTTCTTTAAGCTCTGACAAGCTCTTTTTAGAGGATGTAAGCACACATGTACAAACAGCATTGAGAGGAAAGCTGTGAGCACTGCAGAAACTTTAGAAGCTCTTACTCATTGTTTCCTAACTCTGGACTTCTGAAAAAAACCCCACATTTTTCATTAGTTACACATGTTGATAAGAACTCTTTATAGCCAATACCTTAGTAAGAGTGAGGATGTTATTGCAACCTAAAGACACAGCCTTGCTATTTCCTAACAGAGGATGACTAACCTTCATATACTGTACAGCAACTAAATATATCAACTGATGTTCCAGAAGATGATGCTGCCACACATACAGTTCTTGACACTGACTGATGAGCATTATACTATGCAAATTGGAAACAAAAGGCTACATTGTCAAAAACAATCCAGTGAACATTAATTCACATACACATACTTCTTTCTACCTACAATTAGCATTGTAGCAGTAAATAAACCAGAAAGAATTGACTAGCACAAAAATCTACATGAGATTAATTTACTATAAAATAATTTTGACCTTTAACAAAGGACTGCACAGTGTCATCTTGCTGTGTTCTTTTCAGTAAGTGAAACAATCTTAAGAAACAACATTGAAGAAAATATATCTGGCCAGAAAAACCTAGTCTATGCTATAATAAACTCCAATGATCCTTTGAAATGCTCTTGATATGTCTCAAGCTACTCTCTTTAGTTACTGCTCAGAGATGAGTAAAATACCGAACTCTTATCTGGATCCTAGACAAATATTGTGGATTTCTGGAAATGGAACTACAGAAGAGGGTGTGTGTGGGAGAGTGTCTTTCTGATTTGGAAATAGGGGAAAATGCTGATATTCATTATCAAGACAGACATGTGGGAATAAAGCAGTATTTCCTTAATTAAACAGAAAAAATAAGGCGAGATTATAAAGCAGAAGTCAGAGAAGTTGTAAAGATGAGCTGGAAAACAGATTCAGAAAACTAAACTTAGAATGGTTTCTTCAATTTAGTTTGAAATGTTGGTAAAACTGCATGGGGAATAATATAGCTGTGATTCTATGTGTTATTTTTAGGTCACTCAAACTGTGAATAAAGCAAGAACCCCTGGGGAGAATTTTCTTTTGTAGACCTGGCCTCCTGCTAAAATACTTCGGTTCAGCTGCGGTGGCATGGGCTTTCTACAGGCTTCTGTATTAGTTCCACTTACTCTCTCAGAAAATAATTCATTTTAATTATGGATATGGGAATAGACACAGTGCTTACAGCATCTCAGGGAAAGAGAGAGAAAGCAGCTGAAGCCTGAGCAAAATACTGTCCTGTAAGTGATGAATTAAGAATATTCTAAGTCATAAAAAGGAAAAATCAGTCTTATCTCTGACCTTGTAGCACTTTAATTTGGATGAAATATCATACATGTTGCACCTGTAACTAGCATAATATCCAGCTGTATTCTCCTTAAATCTTTTTCACAATGGTAGTTGATGTTCTAATTTGTTCCTAGCTGTGGAATTTTCCACTGACTTCAATTTTGCAAGCAAAGCAAGATTTTTCTGTTATTATTAAAATGGAGGGGGTAGCTGTAAGGTTAACTTATCAGCTTCATCCACAGCTGTAATTTCAAGGGATGACTGAATTGGTTAGGACAGGACAGGGCTGAATACAAGGCTAGAAAATGAAGATGATAGAATTGCCTACCATGAAACTCTACAAGCAAGCAGTAAGTCATAACAGCAACAGCAAGCAGGATTGGCCCTAGAACTAATATATTATTATGAGATGTAAAAGATACAGGAAATGTGGATGCTACCAGTAGTACTAGAAGCTGCATGACCTTAGGAAAGCCATTTGACCTCTCATTTCCTTAGTTTTCAGTCTCTTTCTGCATGAGATTTCATTTTGCCTCCTCTGCTTAAAGTAACAGATTCCTTATACTTTTTGAGTGCTAAGCAGTTAGTGCTCTAACATATCATGAACTGCAACTGAAAGGAAAAAAAAAGGCTTAAAGATGCCTCCAGCTTCCATGGGCTACAAAAGAGTAAAGCTGTCAAATAACCTTTTTAGCATGGGCCTGCCCACATTCAAAGTAAGTCCTCTTCCTCTGCTCTGCTCGATGGCAAACCTTCATCTGCCCCAAACAGCTAAGATGGGTCATGCAAAACAAAAATGTTCAGCAGTACATGATTGCATATTGGCTGGGCAAAAGTGCATTACTAGGGAGGACAGCTACATATGCTGTTTGATCGAAAGGGAGGGTTTTGATGCCAAATTATGAAGCCTGCAAGTAGACTTGTATGAAGTGATTTAACAAAGTAACTCCATTTTGAGACAGTGAAAACCACTATTGCCATACTTTCTTGGCCAGCTAACTAGTTTTAGAGTTAATGCCCCATCTACACACAGGAATATAATTTATTTTCTGAACATTTGCTTGCTATACGCGGCTGCATACACAATTGCAGGTTATTAGGAGAGGCCTTCAACTGTGGAATGATTGACACAACCAAGTAATTTTTTTTTTAAGTTTTTCCTTTAGGTACAATTTATTCACACCCACAGACAGACACAGACACACACACACTCTGAGATGCAGAGCATCCTAAGTCCTTCCATAGAAAATCTCATCCACCTGATTTTCTATGTCCATCAGGAGAAATAACCTTTATCTTGCAATATCCTCAATATTGAAACATCATCCCCTCCAGAATCTTAAACTGAATAAACCAGCTTGCACAAATCCCTTGCACTTAAAAGAATGGCATTTAGGGTGCTTTCTTCCCTTAGGTCATTTATTTTGTAATAGGTTGAGATGAGGGGAAAGAGGGAAAGAGACATAAAAATATGCTCTCCCTTCCTGGAAGTGGTGCTGCAAGTTAGAATCCCCAGGGTATGATCCAGGCAAGCAGTGGCCTGCGGAGGTCAGAGAGGGGCCTTGTCCCTGTCCCCAGTGCCTGGGCAGGTTCACCATCCTGGCCACATCTCCCCAGGGTATACGCAACCATCAGATGTCAGTGATACAGCCTTTTCCTTAGCCTCCTCTTGGTGTGACACAGCTCTGCACTGCAGTCTCGTCACACCGGAGATACTGCACTACAGCTTTACACATCTAGGTGCATGGAGTGGAGAAAAACAAAACAGCACCAGCTCCACAACCTTGAGAATAACCTCGTGACATGACTGACAGCTGACACTGTATTCTCCATTTCATCCCTATTCTGTAAGCTCTCCTATTTCCTATTCATTTTATCAAAACTTCACTTCTCTTCTGTGTTACTGTTCTTCATGCTTTGTGTTCTTTACTTCCCCTCCTTTCTTCCATTTTGAACCATCTGTGCTTTGTTCATAACAGCATGTGGTTAAGCCTGATCCCTGGAAGCTATGTACCAGTATGAGTCTCACCAACAGTTTCCAAAAGGAAGATGCATGCCTGATTGCTCAGTGGAGAGATATTTGCAATGCTCATGAGGGCAAATTTTCTCATTTTGGCCACAAGCTCTGGCTTGGTTGCCATCATGGGCTATGCCCCTCCAAGAGAAAGTCTATTTGACTGATGAAGTGAGCAATTAATTTGCTCTTCAGTGTCAGTCTATACAGGGTATTTTCAACAACAGGGTTGGATTTAGCACTCAATCACAAAGACTGAGGGTATCAGAGATTTTTATGAGGTGCAGTCACTTTTCATGCATAAGCATGCCAGCAATATAGCAGAGGCATAATTACTTAAGAAATGTTTGTTACACAAGACACTTTTCTAGGTTATTAAAGTCATGTTCCCACTACAAAAGTCTCTTAAACAAATATGAAATAAAAACAATTAAATTTTTATATAACTAGAAGTCCCATGTAGTAAATTGTGTAATACAATTACTGAACTACTGCCTAATCTGTTAAATGAACCAAATTCCTAAATGAGTAAATCTGCTGGGTATTTATATATTCCAAAGCAAATAACCTTGTGATTATATCATTAAAGTTGAGAATACATTGCCCTTTAAATTGGTGTTAACAGAATGTTTGTTAAGTTGCACTACAAATTTCCAAAGCATCAAGAATCACATTACTATGCCAGTGTCAATTTTAAATGCGTCCTCATGTTCTCTTCTGCCTTACATCAACAGGAAACCCACAGCATGCACATCTGCAAGACAGATCAACAACAGTCATGTTGTTCCTGGCCTGCTATATTCTCCCAATCTAGTAATTGTGTGATATTACAATATCTAAGCTATAAAATACATCACTGGTATAAACAGCTATAATAAAATTCTGTTGATTTGAGGCAGTATGCCTAACCCTGAAACAAGCTACAAGCACTCAGAGAGGTAGCTACAGAATATAGCTTTCCTATCAGCTTTCCCTGGACAACCTGACACACTTTGTAAGTCAGGTAACCCACTTCCCTCAGTTTTAACTGCGGAAGAAGAACTAGGATTCATACAAGCACTATGCTGGTACCAGTATGAACATAGGCCATTTTGGGGGATACTAAAATCTCTGAATTTTTTAAATATTTCTAAATATTCTCCAAAATTAGTGATGCATTTTAGCATGAAATGTGATGAAGAGTCAGTTTTAAATGTTCAAGGTCCCCAACAGATATACACTCTCAAGCACCACTGCTGTGAGTTGAAAATCACTAAAAAACTACAAAAGTTTTTGAAGAGATATTCATCTAGTAAGGCCCTGCACAGTAGGAGTTACTTCTTGGCTAACAGAGCAGTTTGTGTGAAACTGGCAGAGCCTTAAAAGCAGAAATATTTGCAGTTTTTAAGTCGCATAGTTCATATTCCTAACTAGTTTGAATTTTGGTCTTGCACGTTGAATATATTGCCTTAATCAAGGCACATTCCTTCTCTTAAATGCTGCAGTAAATCTACCCATCCAAAGAAACTTTCAGCCATGTTCATTTCAATGATTTGGTCTTTTTTTGGACTCTTTCCTAGCAAATTTGTCCTCCCAAATCTATCTATCTATCTATCTATCTATCTATCTATCAATCTGTATATTGAACAGTAGATAATAGATGATTTCTAGCCATACAAGCAGAATTGGAACTGGTGGTCTTTCTTTGTTCAGTAGTCTTTCATACTTTAGCTAATAGGGCCAAACTTCAGGGCCTTTGGAACAAGCTTCAGTCAAGGCAGAAGGGAGGTGCAGGTTTGCTGCAGCTCGTTTCTTTCCCCTAAGATAAGTAACTGTCCATTTCTGTCCCTGTCAGCTACTGCAACCTGGCAACTTTTTCCTCTTTTCAGGCAGACAAGCCTCTGACTTCCTAGACTTGCATATTAGAAATTGTATTAGTGTTGCAGCCTGACAGTATGACAAGGATGACAAAATCATGACAATATGACAAGGATGACACTCAGTCTTTTTCCTCTTATAAATTAAAACAAATAAATAAATAAAGTTTTAACTGGCAGATGAAGCTGCCTGTAATTCTCCTGTATGTCTTCTACATTGTCTCAGAGTGGGACCTCAGTCTGAGGCTGAAGGTAACAGAAAACACAGACAGAAAAATTATATTTAAAAAGAAAACACCTTGGAAAATAAGAAGCAGTTACAAAATATCTCCAAAAGGTTCATTTTTTCTCTGCTGACAAAGATCATGGCAGAACTCTCTTTTTTTTGTCTTAAAAAATCATGTGATTTTGAGACTTTATCACTTTTTATAAGATTTTGCTAGGGATTTCATCACATAAACTTTTTAAATAATCTAACTTGTCATTGCTGTATGTTTCTACAGAAATCCACACAAAAAGCAACCTGCAATTGATCTCTGATTTTTGATCCAGAAGCTTAGCTTTGTGCACAACTTCCCATACATTACCCTTGTTTTGATGTAAGAAGATCTACCACTGGGAACTGTGGCACTGGAGACAGGTCTCCAGTCTAGCTGATCACAGGGGAACCTTGGGATGCACCACAAGGCTCCCCAGCAGGCAATCTGGATGCTGCTGTTCTGCACCATATCGGGTATGAATATTTATTCAAGGAGTAGTTAGTTGTTTCATTTTTTTCCCTTCAGTGAAGAGAAGCCAATATAATGAACTGAAAATTATATTTTTATTTGGCTGGGCCTCTGCCAGCTGCTACTTGTAAGTATTCAGATTTTATATTTGTTTTTCTTTGTCTATGGCAGATCAAAGCATCCTCTGGTAGATTGTGAAGTACATCTATTAAACTCAGTGGACCTATGCCAGCTTATATCTGGTGAGGATTATCCTAAACCACTGCAGTTCCCTTTATCAATTGTAAATTTTTGTGAAATTCAGAGCATTAAAGCACGATGTTTGAACACTATTTACTTATGAAACCATACTGGTTATAATCTTCAGAAGTATTTCAATGAAAAAGTATTCATTTTAGGCACAGTGACCCTGCTCTGAGGCAGTGTAATGGAATAGGTGGCTTTCTGGGTTCTCTTTCACTCCATGATTCTACGTGCACAACCAAGGCATTAAGATTTTACTGAGGAATTTCTGTTCCTGCTAATAATTTTGTTATCTTTTTACTACTTTGTGCTGAACAGGCTGTACTGACAGATGCGTTATAACATCAGGACTCTCTGCTCAATACTTCAGTTACAAATACCAAAAACCATGGAAAGAATATGGTTTAAAAATGCATTGGAACCGGACAGATTTTGTTTTTGTTGACTGTCTTCATCCCATGATATCAGAGGGATGTCTGAAGAAATCTGTCCAGCTGATTTCCAGAGAAAGTAAAAATTATAATTTAAATTCAGTATAGCACAGCAATATAACCACATAGAATTTTGTAATAGGATTCTGGAATTAAATTCTCCAGCATGGGTTATACCTGTGGTGACATAACAGAAACTGAGTGAGGGTGGGCATACATATTTTAGATATGTTGTTAACCTTACAAGTTCGATCCAAAGCCTGTAATAGTGAATTCCCCTTGTCCCAGTGATGTGTTCTTTCAAGACAGTTTGTTTTAGATGAGCGTAGCTGACCTTGTGGATAACTCACTAACAGAAGTCTGAACTGGCCTCAGCCACCCTTCAGCTCCTTCCAAGCTGTAGGAAAACCTGGCCATTTATCCTGCAAGTTCATTAGTCTAGTAATGTTATTTAATTAAAAGAGTTTTCAAATTATTTTCATGAAAGGACCTGGCTATGGGACATGAACAAATATGAGACATTCCACTTCTCTTTATCAAGATAATGGTTACAGTGTTCCAAGGAACTTCCAAGGAACAGCAATGCCATTGAAATGAGACACATTTCTAACACCTTCTAAAGCAAAAATCAACAAAAATTTTTGCAAAAATAAGGAGAAGCTGGCACTGATAGTGTTAGTACAGTCTAGGATACAAAGACATGGAAATGACTGGACAGTTATCTACAAAATCATGGCTTTTTGTTTGCATGCATAGTGTTGAAAGCAGCTATATTTTCACAAACTCTTTCTCTATTTTAAGAGTCTTTACCATGGAAAGCTTGTGGGCAGAAATACGTCCGGATTTCTAACATGTCAAGTGCAATGCTTGTGTGTTTTCTAGGAGTGAGACCAGGCTTACTTCAAATCTTTCCAATGTGTGAACAGAACAGCTTATTTCACCTTAAGGAAAATCCATTATAATAAAACAGAAAACCGAGACACAAGCTCTTCAGGAGTTTTTCTCTTCCAGGACTCTAGCGAGAAAATAAGTGGGCACCCATTAGGGACTACTTAGAAGTCCTCAAATATATTTTCAGAGTATTTGACAAAATGTTAAAGCATTTCTCAGTTCTTATAGTGTTTCATCTGTTTTTGGCTTGGTTGGGTTGGGTTTTTTTTGAGAAATCAATTAGCAATTTTATCAATAAGAATGCTGCTTCAGAAAATGAGTCTTTGCTTTCTCAATCAATGAAGCCTGCACATTGCATACTATGGGCAACACCTCTCTTGCAACACGTCTCTTTCACTTCTTACACAAAGGCCATACTAATAGCACACTAATTCACAGTTATGAATAGAATAACCTTCTACACTGTTATTTCCCACTGCATTCTCCTCTGTAGTTAAAATGAAGAGTTTAATGGTAGGTTGTCTGAATTATGCAACCCCACCCCTGCTGTTAATAGAGTTTAATGGAAATGTAGCTACTTCATTTTATGATCTGCAGTATAAAGTTCACAAAGTGACTGACTGTGTTAGCATTTTGTCACTCTGCCATCCCAAACAAGAGGTTCATTATTAGAAATTGTGGTTTAATAGAACTAATATTTTCTTTCCTAAAACTGTGATTGTATCTGTGGTATGAAGGAAAGTTCAAGTAAGGGAAGGCTGGCTGCAAATAACTTGTACAAATGCAATATTTTACAGGTTTAGGACAAGACCTAGCAGTTAAGTGCAGCACTTCTCTTAGCTGAATTAAAAACTCAGGATTACGCTTAGCCACCTGGGCTCCATATATAATGTGGGAAAAGAGTTAGATGTCCTAAAAAATCTATAGTGAAATGGTGACCTGAAACATCTACAGGCTGAACAGGAAATTCTTTAACTTTAACCTACAGGTAATAGAAGGAAAGGAAGAAAGAAAGTCAGACAGCTTGACCCTTTCATTTCTCCACAGTTTACACGCTGGAGTCAGGGCTGAAGGCCCACCTTTACACTTAAGAATACAGAGATAGGAATCTTCTCAAAAGGACAATGTAGCTCTCTTTTTTTTCTTCTTTTTTTTTTTTTCTTTAATTAATGAATCATGACACAACTTTCCATCAAACATACATGCTCGGGTGCTATTGCCATATTCAGTGGTAAGACAACTTCCCAAGGGACCTCCTACCTGGAGATTATTACTACAGCAACACATGAACACAGAGAAGCTTCAGCCATACTGTATTTTGATCAGAAGACAGACACTGATGCTACTTAAGTGTTTCACTGAACCTCTACTTAACTATCGGCTCCTGAATGAAAGAAAAATAGTGTAACAGCAGTTTTCATCCACAGGCATTTTTTTCTCCCCCTCACTTGCTTCCATAAGAACCAAAAGATCTCCTTAAGCGCACATAATTCTTCTACTGATCAACTTGCATGTTTTGCTAACTTTGCACTCAGGGCTATTGGTCTTTCTGTCTACTCTACTGTTTTCCTGGGGGGTCTGGGCAAATATCACTGTACCTCCTACATCCAGAGCAGTCCAGAACCATGGCAGACCCATCCCTCAGCACACTTTCCAATACCTCAGTAGAAGCACTATACAATCTACAAAAGAGGACTGACTTGGCTGGCTGTGGAGGAAGCATCTAGGTTCCTCCTAAAACAGTTCATGACATAGAAGAGATTTAATAAGACTGTGACAAGTATTTCTCACTGACCTTTGAAAAAAAGACAAAGCTACAAGAATTGTTGTTAGTTGTTCTGATGGCTCAGACAATTATAGCCTGTCATCAGCAGTCTACCTACACTTGCACAACTGTGGCTCCTGCTTGAACTTAACATCCATAATAAGCAGCTGCCATGACAGAAGTCTTTAAATCTCTGCTGCATTAGGTTGAATGAAGACGTGTTTTTGTTCAAATGCAAGCAAATACCATTTTGACACAGAGGCTGAGGAATTTAGTACAAGCATTTATACAAACATCTGCTCTGAATGCATAGAATATTTACATATGAAAGCACTGCTGAAATGTTCCCATATTTCCATTGTTCATTCACTTCTAGGAATTTGCACCAAATGTCAAAGGAAATTCAAGTAATTAAAGTAATGTGGTACTTCAAATAGCAATTATGTTTGGATAGATGTTGCAACTCTTCATTGCCATGCAAATATTCTCATGCAATACAGCAGATCTTTCACCAGCCAATGACTGAATTGGATATAATTTCTTGATTTAAAAACTATAAGGAAGGTAAGTTGATAGCAAATCTTAAAAAAAAGAAACATTACTGTTTCCAAGAGGGCTAGAAGAAACAGAGGGGAAAATTTTGAAATCTACAAGACAAGGTTAGGTGTCTCACAAGGGATAGGTATCTTGATTTCATGCCATTAAAAAAAAAAAAACAGACCCAAAACCTCAGTTTGATTGTGGCTGAAAAACTATCCTGTACCTTTGACCATGACAGGTATTAAAAGCGGTAACTGCATTTTTGTTAATATTTAGTCCAGCATATCCCCATGGAAACAGGCAATTTATAATCAGGTTTAAGTTTACGTTAGAGTTAAAATGGATTGCAGAATGGAGTTAAACCTTTTTGTTTACATTTACAGGACTCCAGATACATAATATGAATGGCTACATCTGCCACAATGTTAGAAATTAAAATGGATGAAAAACAACTTAGCTGGCTCTAGCAATCCTATGTTCAATTATTTCAGAAGAATCATATATCAAGGCAAAAATTTACTCTTATATGTTGTTATCTGCTCTGTTGCAAGATAAAGAGAATGGATTCCATTTCTGGAGACCTGGGTTCACTGGCCACAGAAATCAGGACATAATGCATGAGGGAATCTCAAGTAGGCTCACATAAATTGCTCAGCTTTCTGCATGTGAGCCAGGAAAAAATAGGTATTGGTGGAATGCTGTTGGAGTCACATCCCTGACATATTCCAGATTCACTCAGTGGCTTGCTGTAATTCTCTATAGGTGATGATTGTTCACTTGAGGGACAACGACCTCTGCAAAGATATATCTAATCATTAACCTAAAGGCCATCTGCCAGATCTCAGCACTTTCTCCTGCTGTTTTTTTAATCTGGTTGGATGTGCTTCCAGGAGGAATCTTCCGGCAAGCAAATATCAATCAGATGTAAAGGAAGTGAACCAGAAAATGAGTAAATATATTACAAGAACGGGAAAGATGTGTTCCTGTTTTAAGGATTAAATGCATTTCTAAGGCTCTGTTTAGAGAGGATGGAGTAAATCAGTCTGAAAAAAATGGTTAGATATCTTTCTTTACAGACCACAAGCAATGGATGAGTTCCTTCGTTAGATGTCAGAGTGAAAGTGGATGTCAGAACAGGTTGCCCTCTTTTCAAGAAAGAGCAATTTGCACATCATCCTCAGACATTTCGTGTTGGTGAGATTCTGCCTCCTTCATCCTGGAAAAGGGGGATAGTTTGAGACCTCTGCTGTCTGACATGATTCCTAGTGACTCTTTTGCTCTCTAAGGGACAAATAAGTTCTAGGTTAATGAGGAATAAAGAAAATAAGTTAACCAAGTCTTAAAATAATCGAATCATAGAATCATGGAATCATAGAATCACAGAATGGTTTGGGATAGAAGGGACCCTCAAAGATCATCTAGTCTGAGCTCCCTTGCCATGGGCAGGGACATCTTTCACTAAATCAGGCTGCTCAAAGACCCATCCAACTTGGTCTTGAACACTTCCAGTGATGGGTGTGGTGGGTTAACCCTGGCTGAACGCCAGGTGCCCACCAAAGCTGTTCTATCATTTCCCCGCCTCAGCTGGACAGGGGAGAGAAAATATAACAAAGGGCTTGTGGGTCAAGATAAGGACAGGGAGAGATCACTCAACCAATTACCATCACAGGCAAAACAGACTCAACTTGGGGAAAATTGTCTTAATTTATTGCCAATCAATCAGAGTAGGGTAATGAGAAATAAACCCAAATCTCAAAATGCCTTCCCTCCACCACTCCCTTCTTCCCAGGCACAGCTTCGCTCCGGGATTCTCTACCTTACCCCCCTCAGCAGCACAGGGGGATGAGGAATGGGGGTTATGGTCAGTTCATCACACATTGTCTCTGCCGCTTCATTCTTTTCAGGGACAGGACTCATCACATTCTTCCCCTGCTCCAGCATGGGGTCCCTCCCACAGGAGACTCCCTCCATGAACTTCTCCAACGTGGGTCCTTCCCATGGGCTGCAGTTCTTCATGAACTGCTCCAGCGTGGGTCCCTTCCATGGCGTGCAGTCCTTCAGGAGCACAGTGCTCCAGCATGGGTCACCTGGGGGATCACAAGTCCTGCCAGAAAACCTGCTCCATGGGCTCCTCTCTCCACAGGGCCACAGGTCCTGCCAGGAGCCTGCTCCAGCGTGGGCTTCCCACAAGGTCACAGCCTCCTTTGAGCATCCACCTGCTCCGGCGTGGGGTCCTCCACAGGCCACAGGTGGATATCTGCTCCACCATGGACCTCCATGGGCTGCAGGGGGACAGCCTGCCTCACCATGGTCTTCCACACGGGCTGCAGGGGAATCTCCGCTCTGGCACCTGAAGCACCTCTTCCTCCTCCTTCTTCACTCACCTGGGTATCTGCAGGATTGGTTCTCCTACATCATTGGTTCTGAATCCTCTCTCCGGCTGCTGTTTCTGTGTGCCCTGCAACTTTTTTCCCTTCTTAAATATGTTATCCCAGAGGTGCTACCACCGGCGCTGTTGGGCTCAGCCTTGGCCAGTGGCAGGTCCGTCCCAGAGACGGCTGGTATTGGCTCTGTCGGACATAGGGGAAGCTTCTAGCAGCTTCTCACAGCATCCACAACTTCTGTGGGCAACCTGTTGCAGTTTCTCACCACCCCTGTCGTAAAAAATTTCTTCCTTATATCTGATCTAAATTGATTCTCTTTCAGTTTAAAACAGTTGCCCTTTGTCCTGTCACTACAGACCTTGGAAAAAAGGCCTTTGTCTTTCTTATAAGCCCCCTTTAAGTACTGAAAGGCCACAATAAGGTCTTCCCAGAGCCTTCTCTTCTCCAGGCTGAACAACCCCAAGTCCCTCAGCCTTTCTTCGTAGGAGAGGTGTTCGGTGTTTCAGCCCTCTGATCATTTTTGTGGCCCTCGTCTGGATCTGCTCCAATAGGTCCATGTCTTTCTTTTACTGAGGACTCCAGAGCTGGATGCAGTACTCTAAGCCGGGTCTCACCAGAGCAGAGTAGAGGGGCAGAATTACTTCCCCTGACCTACTGGCCATGCTTCTTTTTATGCAGCCCAGGGTACGATTGGCTTTCTGGGCTGCAAGCACATAGTATCAGCCCGTATCTGTATTTTCATCCACCAGTATCCCCAAGTTCTTCTCCACAGGGCTGCTCTCAATCCCTTCATCCCCCAGCCTGTATTGATATTGGGGATTGCCCTGACCCAGGTGCAGGACCTTGCACTTGGCATTGTTGAACTTCACAGGGTTCATGTGGGCCCACTCCTCAAGCCTGTCAAGGTCCCTCTGAATGGCATCCCATCCCTCGGGCATGTCAACTGCACTACTCAGTTTAGTGTTAGCTGCAAACTTGCCAAGGGTGCATTCAATCCCACTGTCTATCTTGTTGATGAAGTTCGTAAACAGTATTGGTCCCAGTATGGACCCCTGGGGGACACCACTCACTACTGGTTTCCACTTGGACATCAAGCCATTGACTGTAACTCTGTGGATGCGGCCATCCAGCCAATTCATTATCCATCTAACAGTCCATCCATCAAATTTCTCCAGTTTAGAGGTAAGAATGTTGGGGAGGAACATATCAAAGGCCTTAGAGAAGTCTAGGTAGACATATCAGTAGCTCTTCCCTTGTCCACTGATGCAGTCACTCTATCGTAGAAGGCCACTGGATTAGTCTGGCATGATTTGCCCTTGGTGAAGCCATGTTGACTGTCTCTAATCACCTCCCTGTCTTCCATATGCTTCAACATAACTTTCAGGAGGATCTGTTCCATGATCTTACTGGGCACTGAGGTAAGTTTGACTGGTTGATAGTTTCTAGGGTCCTCCTTTTTACCCTTTTTAAAAATGGGTGTGTGCTTTGGGTTTGTGTGGCAGGGGTTTGGCAGTGGGGAGGGGCCGCAGGGGTGGCTCCTGTGACAAGCTGCTAGAAACTTCCCCGGCTCCAAGTCAGACCGGCCTCTGGCCAAGACTGACCGAATCAGTGATGGTGGTAGCACCTCTGGAAGAACAGATTTAAGAACGGGAAACCTGCAGCGGGGGAGGGTTTTGGAATGTGAGAGAACCCCCTCTGCAGACAGCAAGGTCAGTGAAGAAGGAGGGGGAGGAGGTGTGCTGGAGGAGGGGATGTCCCTGCAGCCCTTGGTGAGATGGCAGGCTGTCCCCCTGCAGCCCATGGGCGACCCCATACTGGAGCAGGTGGATGACTCCACGGGAAAGCCCATGCTGGAGCAGTCTGTGCCTGTAAGTCTGCAGCCTGCAGAAAGGACCCATGCTGGAGCAGTTTGTGAAGGACCGCACCCCGTGGGAAGGACTCACATTGGCAAAGTTCATGGAGGACTGTCTCCTGTAGGAGGGACCCCACACTGGAGCAGGGGACAAGTGAAGAGTCCTCCCCCTGATGAGGACGGAGCAGCAGAGACAGTGTGTGATGAACTGACCACAATCCCCATTCCCCATCTTCCTGTGCCGCTGTGGGGAGGAGGTAGAGAAAATCGGGAGTGAAGTTGAGCCAGGAAGGAGGCAGGAGTAGGGGAAGGTGTTTTAAGATTTGGTTTTATTTCTTATTATCCTGTTTGATTTGATTGGTAACAAATTAAATAGATTTGAGGGTTTTTTTCCCAAGTTGAGTCTCGCTTTTGCCTGTGACCATAACTGGTGAGTGATCCCTCCCTGTCCTTGTCTTGACCCACGAGCCTTTCATTATATTTTCTTATTCCCATCCCAACAGGAGGGGGAGGAGTGAGCGAGCAATGGTGTTTTGTTGCTGGCTGGGCTTAAGCCACGATAGTGTGATACTCCCTTTTGTCCAGTCACTGGGGTCTTCACCTGGCTGCCATGACTTTTCAAATATGATGGACAGTGGCTTAGAAACTATGTCTGCCAATTTCCTCAGGACCCTGGGATGCATCTCACTGAGTCCCATAGACTTGCATATGTACAGGTTCCTCAGGTAGTCTCGAACCTGATCTTCTCTTAAGATGGGAGGGACTTTGTCCACCCAGTCCCTGCCTTAAGGTTCAGGGACTTGAGAGATGTAGGAAGAATTAAGCACCCTGGCCTTCTTCCTGTCAGTTGTCACTTGTTCTCCTGTGTTATTTTGGGAGGGTGTGTGGTATATTTTCTTTAATCTTCCTTTCTGACCAACGTACCTGTAGAATCCCTTCTTACTGTCCTTCACATTCCTTGCCAAATAGCTTCCATGATGGCACCCCTCCACACCCCTGCAGTGTGCCTATATTCTTCCCAGGATACATGTCCCTGGTTCCATTGCCCATGCATTTCTTTCTTACACTTTACTTTGACCAGGAAGTCCTCACTCAGCCATGCTGGTCTCCTGCCTTCCTTGCCTGATTTCTCACACATGGGAATTAGAAGGTCTTGTGCTCTAAGAAAAACATCAGCTGCCAGCTCTGTTCTGCTCCTGTATCCCTGAAGGCAATTTCCCAGGGGGTCTCATCCACTAATTCCTTGAACAACTGAAAGTTTCCTCATCTAAAATTTAGGGTCTTATTGACTGATAGCTCAGTAAAGGTACAATACTATGGTGAGTTTGGCAGATTATTTAATTAGTTCTATATCCACAATTGGATATCTTTATTTTTAGTCTTAGAGAAATTAAGAGTTTACTAGATTCTGTGGAACAGGGTAGAAATGGGGAAAAAATGCTTTATCTTCTTTACACTGCTGTTGCAAAGCTCAGTTAGTTAGTATTTAAATACTCAATAATAAACCTAAAGTACTAAGTAAATATTAAATAGAACCATTTCATTTCTTTCACTGTCTCTCTTGCCAGTGTCGTAACTTCATTCTTCTTCATTAATTTTGAACAGATGAGTAATTTTACTGAATGAAGCAAAGGAAGAGCTGGCATCCATCCCGCATCCCTCCACTGTTGTGGCACACACACTCTTGGTCACGTTATATATTTGTGGCTGAATAATCTCCCCCAATGTTAATTCTAAGGCTACATCCTTGTCCAGAATATTAAGTTTTATGATGTTGCATTGGCTGTGTGTAATAATTAGCTTGTAAGGAACTGACCGTGAGTTAGTCCATGACAAATCCAGCTACCCGGATTTTCAAAAGGTGTGGATGCATGACTCAGCCCGTTAAAAAGTGCTTTAAGCCTGGCACAACACTGGCAAATTTACCCCTAGATAAATCATGGCTAAATGTTGCCACTTTTTCAATTGCATATTTTTCAGTGTTTGTTTCGCACACTTTGAAACATAAATCTGCTTATTTATACACAGCTGCCACAGCATGATTTGCTCTGGCTTCAAGAATTGCCTCTCTGTTCATGTGTTCCTGGATGCAGTTACCTTTAAGAACCAATGTTAGCATAGAGTAAATGGCCTTTAAAAGTTAGTTAAACAGTTGTTGTTTGTTCAGTAGATTTTGCTGGCAGATTTTGTCTCGTTCTAGGCAAACAATCATTTATATGTATAGTCAATTAGGGATGTATATGCAAGGGACAATCTGGCATCACCCCTCCCTTTATCTTCTTTTATCTCCTCTGTCTATAGCTATTCTTTCAAGGTTTTGTAACAAAAAAAACCCAAACCCACCTGATCTCCCTTCTTTTCAGTGTGCCTGTGGTTACTTTTCTGAAATCTGGGATAATTTTGTAGTTTTATCTTGAAATTGAGTAATGGAAATACTACTTAAACACTTATAATATAGCAGCAGCACAACCCTCCAACAAGCAGAAAGGACTACTGCTAGACTTTCTCAAAACATTTTAAAGTTTACTGTTACTTCTCTTTCTGTAAACAAGTATTCTTGCACTAGGAAAAATTAACCTTTTAGAGTGGAGTATCTCACTAGAGACCATATCTGCAGCTTAGTCATCAGGTCTCTCAGTAAATACAGCAGAATTTAGTGGTGAGCTGGGATCTACCATCAGTCACTGCTTAATGCAATGAAGTACAAACAATGAATGTCAAACCACTGTTCTCCTACACCAAATTCTTAGGAGACAATTTAAAGATGGAGTTGAAGGTCTAGTTCAAATCTAATTAACATTTTTTTTCAAGTCTTCTTTCGTTATTACCATAGGTATGTGACATTTTTTTCTCAAAACAAAGAAAAAAATGTTAAGTACATGAAAAAAACCCAACCCTTCAGTGAGACCTGTGTAGAGATCCTAGAGGCAAAGAGGCAAGAGTAAAGTTATTTAAAGACACACGAAAAGCCTCAGGAGAAATGTAGATAATTTTCCAAGGACCGTTATTTGAGTTGGCACATTCAGACTAATGACAACTAACTGAATTACCTGCACCAGGGCACCAGTAATCACTTGCACAAATATTCAGCCATGTCGAATTTCTCTTATGCTTTAAGATCCAAAGGCTAGTGTATGTGTAGGGTAGCAACACTCACATAGATGAGATAGCTACAACAATAAATATTTTCTGTTCTGAAACCATGTCTTATTAGAAACCATACTCAATGGTATGTAAAATATGGTACCACCCTAGTTAATACAGGGTTATGAATAATTCATCTTCAAAACGTTGATATGATTTATTGTTTCATTCTTTAAGTATTGGCCTAGCAGAGCTAGAGATGAACATCTTTCGTTCATGGGAAAGGCATTATATAAGCAGCAGTGCCCCCAAAAGCTTACCTCATCTGCAGTCTGCAGAGACCACTTATTGCACACAGGAGTTACAGTTTTGCTAAGTGTGCTAGCTGAAGTGACTGGATTTGTGGCATATTTCCATCTGCCTGGATAAAATTAAGCCTTCAATGTAAAGGTATTTCTTTGTAGTATTTTTGCATTAGATGGAGGTATAAAAAGTGCATTAACTATAGCTGTGTTACGTATCTATATAATACATATCCAGCTCACTGGGACTCATTTTTAAATTGGAATTTATCTTGGCGAGTGTTTGAAAAAAAATCTTGGAAATAACAATGAGTAAGATTGCAGCCTGAAGGAGATCATGGGCTGATTTCTATCCTCAAAAGAGCTCTTCAAAGACTTTCATCCTTTATGCTGCCAGCATGCTACTCCATTTGCAAAGTAAAATCTCCACACAGATCTCCAGTGTCTGATGCAGTCTGTGCTTTTATACATGCTAAAGAATAAAGGGAAGGGTGGCATTTTGTTTTGCCTAAAAAAGAGGAAAAAAGGAAGTAAGTATCTCTGGCAAAAATAGAGTAAATGGTGCTCAAAGCAAAGAGGTCAAAGCCTGGAATCAATCAATCTATCTAAAATACTTCATCAAGATATATACTACAGACCTTTATGATTTAATATTTATTATAGCTGTTTGCCAGTAACAATATTATTGTTATTGAAGTATAAGCAAGAGGACTGCATGACTGAAAAGCTTTTTGGACACATTCAAACAATACTTCCTCATGTATCTATAAATGGCAGGTGGTGATTGCCTGCATTGCTCAGACATAGATAATAAAAAACTTCAAGATATGTTTGCCACAATGCAAGAGCTCAGGACATTAAATAAAGTCCAAATAAATATTTTGATATAACTCTTATGTCAAAGGTCTAAATGTAGTTGCTTTAG